>NC_137110.1:34375268-34978894 GCF_949357685.1 Gobio gobio | reverse complement strand
AAATCATTTAATACTGTTCATGCATCCATGAATCAAGCCAGTGACTAAACGATCAACTTCAAATCGTTTCTCTTAGTAGCCTAGCATGAAACAAATCTGTTATTTAAATTGTGATTAGATGCTAGATTAGCGATCAAAGAACACTCTCTTTATAATGTTCGGAGTTGTCAATCAAGTGTATCTGCAAACTGCCGTTATAACGAATGATGCTGTTTTATACTGCACAACAAAGCTCTTACTGTATTCATGTCGATGTTGTGTTTGCTGTTAGTTGTGGTCAAAGCATTTTGTGAGAGAAAACGAGTTGCAATGACGAGATCACTGCATTCACGCGATCAACATGTGATGGGAAAATATCTAAAAATAATGTTATTATCCACACTTTCACGGTTTGTTCATCTCGACAGCTGTAACGAGGATCATCACATCATCTGTGTGTCATGTCTCGGACGAGACCACACGCAGGCTGCACTCAACCAGGGCGGCTGCCCGGAGTGCGACGAACTGACGCTGCAGACCCTTCGGGCTCGGCTCGCCAGTTTCGACCCGAATCCCGTCCCTTGCTCTCAGCCTCTCGAGCCACGGAAGAAGAAACGTCGCGACCAGAGGCCCCCGGAGCGCTCTGACGAGCACACGCCGGGCATGTCCCCGCGTGCCTCGTCATCGCCCGTATTGTTCGTCGAAGCGAGGGGAGCTGTGCTGTTCCCTTCGGCGCACCGGAGGAGGAAGAGGATGACAGCCTTTCCCTTGCTGCATCCGAAAGCGGGTGGTCGGAGACCGCCTCGGAGCACGCCACTTCGACGCGGACGGCCAGCGACGCCATAACCTCAGTCGACGCTGAGCTTATGTGTCTGCTCACGAAGGCCGTGGACGACCTCGGCATTGACTGGTCTCAACCCGAGGAGCCCACAAGAAGCCGACGGGATGAGTGGTTTTTCGAGAACCGCCATCAACCGACCGCTCAAAGGCCCGCTCCCTTCTTCCCAGAAGTCCACGAGGAACTAACAAATTCGTGGAAGGCGCCATTTTCTTCTCGCGCCAAATCCTCTTTTTCTCCAGCGCTCTCGGTGGTCGATGGCGCTCAGAAAAAAGGATACCAAGCCCTTCCTCCCCTCGAGGAAGCCGTCACTGCACACCTTTGCCCGCCCTCCGCCAGAGGATGGCAGTCAAAGGCTGTGCACCCTTCCAAGGCCTGCCGCACTACGTCCAGCCTCGCCGGTCGAGCATTCGCCTCCCCCGGCCAGGCGGCGTCAGCGCTACACTCGATGGCGGTGCTTCAGGTCTTCCAGGCCAAACTCCTCCGTTCCCTGGATGAGTCTGTTCCTGACAACGAGGCTCTGAAGGATCTGCGCGGCGCCACTGACTTGGCCCTGCGCGCCACCAAGGCCAACGCTCAGGCGATTCGCAGATGTATGGCCAGCTTGACGGTGTTGGAGCGCCATTTGTGGCTCAACCTGACCGAAATGAAGGACGCAGTCACGTGCTTCGAACCGAGATATCAAAACTGTTAATAAAGGGAGCGGTGGAAGCCGTACACCCCTCACAGAAGCGAGTCGGGCTTTTACAGTCGTTATTTCCTTGTACCAAAAAAGGATGGTGGTCTCAGACCCATCCTAGATCTCAGACATCTGAACAAAGCCCTTATGAAGCGCCCGTTCAGAATGTTGAGAACGAAACAAATCCTCGTGCACATTCGCCCGGGAGATTGGTTTTTCACTGTGGATCTAGAGGATGCCTATTTCCACATACAAATAGCCCCTCATCACAGGCCGTTCTTGAGATTCGCCTTCGAGGTGAAAGTATACCAATACAAGGTGCTACCTTTTGGTCTATCTCTGGCTCCCCGCACGTTTACAAAGTGCATGGAAGCGGCGCTAACCCCGCTGAGGCTTCGGGGAATGAGAATTCTCAATTATCTCGACGACTGGCTCATAATAGCTCAGTCAGAGATACAGTTATTAAACCACAGATCTTGGCTTCTTAACCATTTACAATGCTTGGAACTCAGAATCAACGTGGCAAAGAGTTCATTGTCTCCCACACAGAAAGTTTCGTTTCTGGGAACAGTATTGGACTCACTGCAGATGAGCGCGCGACTGACGTCACAGCGCGCGCTCTCTGTTCAGAACCGAGCGGTTTCCCTCAGGTCCGGTGCACGCATTCCTCTCAAACACTTTCAGAGGATGCTGGGTCTCATGGCCTCGGCGGCGCCAGTTCTCAGACTAGGTCTGTTACACATGCGCTGGTTACTACAGCACTGGCTGAATGGCCGCGTTCCAGCTCACGCATGGCTCTCGGGCCGATTGCAAATCAAGGTAGACCACAGCTGTGTGTTGGCTCTGGCTCCTTGGAAAAATCCCGTCTGGTACAAGACGGGCGTGAGTTTGGGCACTGTTACGAAGTGGAAAGTTATCTTGACAGATGCATCCAACCTAGGTTGGGGAGCCCTTCATGAGGGCAGGCCAATCTCCGGTCTCTGGTCAGACTTGGAGAAGAGCCTTCACATAAACTGTCTAGAGATGAAAGCGGTCACACTATCGCTAAGAGCTTTCCTTCCGTACATAAAGCACCACCATGTCCTGGTCCGAACGGACAGCAGGTCGGTGGTAGCCTATATAAATCGCCAAGGCGGTCTGAAATCTATCGATCTGCACTCAATGGCGGAAGAAGTCCTAATATGGGCAGAGCACAATCTGAGCTCGCTGAGAGCGACTCACGTGCCAGGCATTCTGAATTTGGGTCCGGACATGCTGTCCAGGGGCAAAGTGTCCCCTGCAGAGTGGTCTCTTCACCCACATATAATTCAGACAATTTGGGGCAGGTTTGGAGAGGCAAAAGTTGATATTTTCGCCTCACAAGACAATGCTCAATGCCGAATATATTTCTCCAAGCACAAGGATGCGTTGGCCCACGAATGGCCCAACCTTCCTCTTTATGCTTTTCCCCCAATCTCAATGTTACCTCAGGTCATAGAGAGGATCAGGGAGAGCGAATGCGCTGTGCTTTTAATAGCCCCGCTTTGGAGAAATCAACCTTGATTCTCACTACTGAGTCAGATGGCAGATGCAGCTCCGTGGCCGATCCCGCTGAGGAGAGACCTCCTCATGCAGGCGGAACGACAGATCTGGCATCCCCGTCCCGATCTATGGGCGCTTCATGTCTGGCCCATCAACGGGTACATGAGAGCCTCTCTGAAAATGTATTGAATACTATTACTGAAGCTAGAGCCCCCACGACCAGGCGGCTCTATTCAGGCAAATGGGCAGTCTTTTCGGACTGGTGTAAAGCGCGAAGTCTGACCCCACATGATTGTGAAGTGTCAGAAGTGCTTACATTTTTACAAGAGCTTCTGGACGCGGGTCGTTCCCCCTCCACGCTCAAAGTTTATGTGGCTGCGATAGCAGCGTATCACATTCAAGTGAACGGACTGTCACTGGGAAAGAACGATCTTATTGTTCGCTTCCTTAAAGGGGCTAGAAGGCTTCACCCACCTCGCCCCCCTTCAGTCCCTATACTGGACCTGTCCACGGTCCTGGATGCCATGAAGAGCTCTGCATTTGAGCCTTTGCATTCGGTGATCTTAAGGGTCCTGTCACTAAAGACCGCTTTTCTGCTGGCGATTGCGTCAGTTAAGCGAGTGGGTGATCTGCACGCGCTCTCTGTGAGCGCCTCGTGTCTGGAATTTGGGCCAAACGACTCCAAAGTCGTCCTCAAACCAAGACATGGATATGTACCTAAAGTGCTTTCAACTCCGTTCAGAGCACAGGTCATTTCACTCTTAGCACTATCATCCCTGTTAGATGAAGAAGTTGCTAATTTGCTCTGTCCTGTCAGAGCGCTGAGGATATACATAGAGCGTTCCGCTGCTTACAGGCAAACTGAACAGCTCTTTGTATGCTTTGGCGGCCGTACCCGAGGGTGCGCGGTTACAAAGCAGACCTTGTCACGTTGGATAGTGGATGCTATCTCACTGGCCTATGAGTCTAAAGATCTCAGCTGCCCCTTAGGCATTAAAGCCCATTCTACTATAGGCATGGCCTCTTCGTGGGCTTGGTCTACTGGCATTTCTCTGAATGATATCTGTGCGGCGGCAGGCTGGGCCTCCCCGTCCACTTTTATCAGATTCTATAATTTAGATGTTCCGGCTTTACAAGCCGGGTTTCTTGCTGTGTAAACAGATTTAACCCCTTAAGGCTCGAGAAGTCCGGTCTGGGTTAAATATTGTTTAAGTCATAAGCACATTCCTTATACGGCTCGAATTATCTGGCCACTCATTATTCCTGGCCCGACTATGTCTGGTCTATACTTTATATTATTGCACGTATATCGTGTTCATTCTCATTAAGGGCCCGACTCAGGTCTGGCTCATTTGGGACTTATTGATATCATATTACGGGCCCACCTAGGTTGGCCTGGGTTTGGTGTCGTCGGCTTTAGAGCCGTTAAGCAAACACGGCGTTTTGCATTGGTCCCCCATAAGCGTTTTAGCAAAACGCAATACGAGAGTACTCTCGTAAGGGAACGCTTCGGTTACTAACATAACCTCGGTTCCCTGAGATGAGGGAACGAGTATTGCGTTTTGCTTGCCGTGCTTGCTTACTTGCTCAGGAGTCGCTTCAGTCGATTAACCTGTCTAACCTTGCGAGACGGGGTCTTATATACCCTTGGCTATGCAAATTCTGTTGCCCCTTGTGGCGGGAATTTAGAAGGACCTGATTGGTCCGTCCCGCCCCACGGTCTCACTATAGGTTGCTGCAGTTGCAGCGGCACAGCCAATCAGCACGCAGCTGCTTCCTGCTGAGAGTTGTGCAGCTGCACTGCGTGTAAAAGGAATTTTTTGATAAAAATTTGCTTCAATATCTCGAGGAAAGGAATTCCCCCATAAGCGGTTTAGCAAAACGCAATACTCGTTCCCTCATCTTAGGGAACCGAGGTTACGTTAGTAACCGAAGCGTTTTGCCTGTTTTCTTTAGATTCCAGAAAATACTGGAAAAAAGATGTTTGTCTGGATCATGTATGCAATATTTATTCAAATGAATCTGAATGGAGGAATTTGACCTTTTTTATGTAATTTCCGCCTGCCCCATTTATATAGTGCTTTTTACAATGCAGATTGTTTCAAAGCAGCTTCACAGTGTTAAACAGGAAAATAATGCAACAGAGTCAGAATTTACGCTCTCGGAGAAAACGGTGATGTCATCAGCTCATTTCAATTATCATACAGTGACAATGTGGGCAGATCAGTAATTTTGTTTATATAGTTAATTTCGTTTACTAATTAGATTTATTTGGATATTTAGTTGAAAATTTAGTGTCCCCAACTGAGCAAGCCAAGCCAAAGGCGATATATATCCCTGTAATTTTACAGAAAACCCTGAAATTACTTAAAACACTTCTGAAAGTGATAAATATTATAGTATATGTTGTGTGTGATATAATAAACACACACACACACACACACACACATTTAATGCCATAAGAGGGTTTGCGCTGACGCAAGCTGTTAGTAAATATGGCCCTTAATGGTCCCACTTTTTATTAAATGCCTTTAACAACTATGTACTAACATTTAAATTAATCTTTAATACAATGATCTTATTGTGTACATAATTTTTTTTCATTGTATTTATTACAGTTGTAATTAATTTCTGCAATGACATATACAAAGTTCAGTCATGAAACTCTTATAATCGCCGATTGGTTCTTTCAGTTCTACGACACCAACCAATCGGAGGTACTTCCTCATTTACATGGCTTTACTTATACCATATCCTAGCAGCTATCCGCACGCTGCGCAATTATGAGAACTCCGATAATCCCACCTCCTCCCCAGTGCCACCTGTAGAGATCTGCTCGGGGTTACATCATTCTGTAGCAGCCTTCCTTGTTGTTATCTTGACTAAATAAATAAATAATTTTTTTTTTACATTTATATAGCGCTTTTCTAGGCACTAAAAGTGCTTTACATAGAAGAGGGAATCTCCTCATCCACCACCAATGCTGGACTAAGCTGAACATTATGTATTTGCTCAGCAGCAGCAGCAGCAGCGTAGCAGATCTCATCTGCCAAAATCAAGCATATGTACATTCTATGCTCTATGCTAATAAAATGCTTGTTGATTCTATTTTACTCCGAGAGTTGTCATGATTGAACTATAGTTATGCTGTTGACCCTTCTCTTGCCCTTAATCCACCCTTAAACCTAACCATACCACCAAAACTGTCCATTAATTTACCCGTGTCCCACCTCAATAGCAGAAAGTGTTTTTCAATACAACATGAACAGAATAAGTACATCTGGACAATTGTTTTTTTCTTCTTCTTAATGTTGGTACATAGTAAGTACATCTAATATAAAATGTGACCCACTTAATTTGGTAAGAAGTATTGTAGGGCACTTAATTATTTATGTTTCTAATAATAATAAATATAGACCACCAGGATTCTGTTTTTCGCAATCTTGTGGTTTGTTTTACACAAAATGGTATACTTAAATGCAAATGTACTTATGAATCATAATTTCTGTTTGAAAATGTTTGCACACAGGATTTACATACAAATATGAACTATGGGTTAAACAGAACTCTGAATTGAAGGTTGAGAATGTAAAAAAGTATTAGTAATATAATACGTTATATGTAATTAGTATTCATGCATGCATTTCATTTTAATGGATTCACACTGAGCCATGCATGCAGGCGCAGACCTCACGTCACAGCAGATGTGCATGGGTGCAAACGCTCTGCTGGTTAGAGTATCCCTAAATGCTGGTCTAAACCCTGGCAAAGCAGTAGCAGAGCAGAGCAACCGCTGACAGAGAGGAAGTGACCTGTGCCTCTCACGGTAGAAAGCACATCAATAAATAACACATACCGACAAGACAAGCGGCACAAGTTTAAGATGCATCCCAGTTTTACCTTTGTGGTTACTAACGGTTATGCATGGCTGACTGGGCTCTGGTCCCTCGGGGAGGGTGTGGCAGGCCACAGGCAGGCCCCTCTCCTGTAGGACTGTCCAGCAGCTGTCCAGCAGCACCTCACAGAAAGTCCTGCAGGGTAGCAGGACTATTCCAGATTTTTCAGAGGGCTGATGGCATCTTGGTGCCAGTAGTAGGCAAAAAAACCATTCCAAACCATGGTGGCAGCCTGAACGCAGGAGCCAATCCCATTCATTCAATACAGCTACCACATCCTCTGCCTGGGTGTGGTTAAAAAAATTAGGTACAGAAAATTTGACTTCACCATGAGATATACAGAAAGGCCAGTCAGGGCCTCTTGGTAAGCAGTTTGTGGGATCCTTAGGGGTGTTAATTATGCTAATCCTGCTGTCAGTAACCAATGTCCCTGTAAGGTTGCTTGTTTTTTTGCCTTCCTGAGCCAAATCCAAAGTGGGCCCTGAGCCTAAGCCTGACCCACTGGCATCACCTGAGGAACCTTTGACATTTATTTCATGTTTGACTTCCTCTGATAAAGACTTATCATTACCCGTTTTCGAATGGTCGAGCTTCGAGGAGATGCCAGGTGTCCAGGTGACAGCATTATTCCAGTTCACGGTTGGGTTCTCGTCCCAGTTGGTCCATACTTCCTCATTGGTTGTTATACTGACAGAACTGTCTTTGTCCACTGTGGGGCTCTTTGTGACATCTGGACTGTTCCACCAAAAGGCATTAAGAGGACCCACGTAAAGAATCAACAGAAGAGACAAGCCCCGGCTGAACCTCATCTTTGTACATACACTAGTCCTTCCGCAGCACGAGTCATTCAGAACATGCTACCAGGCACGTCTTGCAAAAGTAGCCAAACCAACACTGCAATGCAATATGAGCTATCCTTTCCTTCTCTTAGCTCATTGTGATAGAGGGAGAGAGAGAGACACAGAAGGCGTGCTCTTTTTTTTAAATAGTTGGACCTCATTGGCCACTTCTACTTGCCCTCCAAAATGTGAGTAACACTCAACATCCCTTTGTGTCCCAATAGACCCCGCTCCAAGAACACAGATGTGCATCCCAATCTCAGTTTTACTAATGCTCATTTTTTGAGAATAAAATCCATAAATTGAGCATGCTTGTTTGCTTGCAGAACTTGCATAATGTGGATACTTTTTAATTTTCATGAATGACTGTCCTTCAAATTAACAATTAATCTTTGAAGATTAATACCAAAGAATGCAAAGTGGACTACTCAAAATAACGTGCACATAGCTTTTTAAAGTGTAATTTAATTATATTTAATTGGAATAATACCAAAACTATAATATTCTGTCTCAATTTATGCATTTATTTCTTTAAAAGAAGACCTTTTGAAGAATGGTGTGGTCCCAATGACATTAGACCGCTTTGACTTTCAGTGTATGAACACATCTCATTGGCCTGGTTTCACATACAGGGCATAGAATAAGCCAGGATTAGGCCTTAGTTTAATTAGGACATTTAAGTAGCTTTTTTTAAACATGCTTTAGAAAAAAACATTACTGATGCACAGCTCTAGACAAAGCAATGGCAATGACATGTTTTAAGATCTGTCAGTGAAAGTTGTTTTAAATTAAAACGGCTCAAACATGCATTTTAGTCTGGGACTAGGTTTAAGCCTTGTCTGTGAAACCGGCAAATTATCCTTTAAATTTTGTGTGACAACAATAACACCCTAAATAAATTATGAGTTTCAGTTTGGTCCTTATATCACTGTACAGTCTTCCATCATTGTTACTTATTTTAATAGTGTTTATTCCTAAATTTGCATCTGCACAAAATGGTACTGCGGTTCTTTAAGGGGAAAACCAAGCAAATGTTTTACACAGCATTTCTTCTCAGTTTCCTACTGGTTGTACTCAGAGCTCATAGTGCATCTATTCATGCCAGCAGGGCTGTTTGGCGTAGGTCTGAGTGACAGACACATAACAGCTGACAGCATATCTGATCTGGTGGATGTATCAGCCTACGTATGTGTGGAAACCCATAACCTCATCTTTGTGAAAGGCAGTTTTCCCACATTCTGATTCTGACCATGCCTGAACCTCCTCTGCTCAGAATCTCAAACTGTCTGTCCAGCTGTTCACTCCACATGCTCTCAGCTCAATCTGATCACACCATGGGTACTTGGCCCTCAAACAACCGCTTTGTCTATTCCGTCCCCTGCATGCTCTCACAGTTCCTGTCTTTCTTACACGCAAACTTATAATAGGCACTAGAAACAAACACACATATTCACAGTATCTACTACTACTGCTACTACTACTACTAATAATAATAAAGAAAATGTGAAAAATGTTTCCTTCTGATATGATTTGATTTTCATACTGACCTTCAGTCAAGATCTCCAATTAAAACCTATGAATGGATAAAAAATGAATAAACACTGTTTCACACTAATGTGGAGGAATGTTAGCTCACTCCTATTGCAGAACTGCTTCAGATCAATGACATTTAAGGGTTTTTTTGGGACATGAACAAGGGGTTTTATTCCATAATTAGAATAGGCGATTGCAAATCTTCACTTTTCTTGTTTTTCAACCATTATGATGATGATTTATAGGCTATAGATGTATAGGCTTGCATTATGCCTATACGGTTCATGACTCAACTCTGCTTCAAATCACTCAGTAAGTTTACATGGACAACAATAATCCGATATTAACCTGATTAAGAAAATACTCTGATTAAGAAACTACCATGTAAACAGCGATTTCTAATTACCTTAATCTGGCTAAAGTCATACTTGAAGTAAACGCAAATCGAATTAAGACATGTGGACAATATTCCTATTTTAGTCGCATTATCGGAGTGCATTACAGACATGTGCACACCTTAATCTAACTATTAACGTCGTTAATACGACAAAGAAGTGACTCGCACATTTCAAATGAAATGCGCTGGTTTGAGATTCGATAATCACATGTCATTCGCACTCTACCGGCGCTCTTACTGATGACCATTGTCGTTTTTGTTAGTGTACACAAATAAAACTAGAGAATTTATAGTTTATAATTATGTCTCACATACACATTTATCTGTTTGGCCAAAAATGTATTGTGTATCCGCTGTCATGAGGGAAAAAATCCATCAGAATGCGCCGGGGCCTTCGTCGACCAGAGGGTTAAAGAAAACGTATAGCCTATTTAGTTTCATATTTATGTTTAAATAGTAGCCTATAATATTATTTTTTTATTGAATATATGTTGAAAAGTGAACAGCATGAGCAAGATAGGCTACATCATAAGATGTGCAATATGTAGGGGGACATGGATCAGACATGATTTAGACAATTTAAGTTTTGTTTTGAAGAAAGCCTTTCTTTAAAGTGAATTTCGTTTTGTATAAATTGTATCTTAATTTCATCAACCAATTGGCTGGACTTCATAAAAAAGAAGCAAACCAACCAAGAACGTCGGGAATGGATTACAGTGTGTAATGAACCCACTTGCCTGTTTCCGCGGCCTTTGAGTAATGCTACGTTCACACCAAACGCGAATAGAGTGTCAGGAGTGAGTGATTTCAATGTTAAGTCAATGGAAAGGCACGTTGACGCGCGTCTGGAGGTCCTATGCCACGATAGACGCATTTCACGCTGCGCGATGGACGCGATTCCGCCTCATTGACGCAAAGTTGACGTGAATCAAGCGTCTTGCGTGTTTGAAGCGAATTCGTGTCTGATGCCCGAGTTTTTTGAACTTTGGCGTAAATTTTGGCGTCGCGTTAACCAATCAGGAGCCTGCTTGCTGATGTCACGTGGTAAAGTGACGTGATGAGAAACCCAGCATAATCTAAAAATACTACTATTGTGCCACAAAATGTAGTTTTAAGACTTTTTCAGGTGACAATGTAGTTGTTTAAAGCAGAAATCTGTGGTTTATTTATAAAGAGAGCGCCTATTTAAAAAAATGATCTTGCATTTTTGGAGTTGTGAGATACAGGCGATCACTGGGCGCTCAGCGCTTATTAACCCCGGCGAGAGCAGCCTTTCCTCGTCTAGTCTTTCTGCTGTCTGCCGCTGGCTCTGATGTCTCTGTAGTGGTTAAACATCAGATATAATTCATCTTGTGTATATATAATGGCTGATCTTTGGTGTCATGAATCTATAATCTGAATCTATTGCATCTATTTCGCTTCAAACGCTCGATTTATACACGCGTCCAATTCGCTGTGGACGCGAATGGATTCAAAATGTTCAAGCGTCCAACTAGACGTGTTAGGTTGAGACGCTTCATTTTGACGCTCTATTCGCCTTTGGTGTGAACGCAGCATTAGGCTGAAACGATAGGCTACGTCTTTTTTTAAATACATTTCTTGAATACATATCTTAATTACAGTAGGCCTATAGATAGTTATTATGTGGCTTTAAAGCAATAGGCTATGCTATATTGTATAAAGTGGAATAAATCACAGAGCTGGTACAAACATATCCACATTGATATGATCCAATCTGACGGTTTCTCTTTAAAATGTCATATTTGTAATGTGTTTTTTCATATGTGCGCAGCACATATTCACATAGGCTATTCATCTAAACGGCGTTGAGATGTTCATTAACTGTATAAAGCAAAATAATAAAAATAATAACCTACGATCAAGAACACAAACGCGTGTGTGTTTGAGAGAGATGCACGCAAAGAGAACTATAAGAACTATAAGATGCATTATCGTGCATCCACCTGCAGCGCTGGTGCAAGAGGATCCTGTGGCTTCACCTCCCACTATCAACCTCTTTGCGTCATCTCGCCCTGTCGACCTGCTGGCTCTGTCTTGGCTCTGCCCACCTTCGATTCCACCGGAGACCCTCAAACTCGCGGCTTAACCGGGTTCCCTCGTCCGGCCGGCTCCCCCTTGGTCAGTCGTCACACCACTTCCACCAAGGACCTGCGGGCCATCTGCTGCACTCCGGCCCTCCACCCCTATGGCTGCAGCAGTTCCTCCTTCCCCTCGGTGTCGCCTCTGTCATCCGTCACACCGGCTTCACCTCAGCTCTCGGGTACTCTGGCTCCATCTTCGATGTTCGTCGCCACTGAATCACCGAGATCTCGAGCTAGCATTGTTGATAGAGTCCATCGGCTCTCCGTCTGCGCCTATGGATCCATCTGCCAAGTTTCCGTCCGGTCATCCCCCAGATGATGTCAGTCACTGCTACACCATCTCGGCTCCTCCCATCCCCAACTCCACCGTGGGCTATCGGCACTGGGGAGCTCTGGGTCTGTGCCATCAGCCAACCATCATCGCTGCCAGGGGATCATCGTCCCATCATCACCAGCCCTGTGTCTTCACCACACCTGTATCTAGTCATCCCACCATCACCATCCCTTGGTTTCATCGTCCTGCCTTCACCATCCCTTCACTACATCCTGCCAACATCCCTTCTATTCTGCCTCCCTGCATCATCTGCCATCTCCTTATCCCCTCCAGAACCCCCCCTCTCCCTCCCTGTGTGTCACTTTGTTACGGCGTGAGGTTGTGCCTTGTCGGAGGGGGAATTATGTAATTTTTCTGTTTAGTTTTCTTCATGGACTTTCAGTTTGTTTTCATTGGTCACATGTTTCTTTGTTCAGTTTCCAACCACTCATCTGTCCCCATAGTTACCGTCATTATTAGTTCATATGTGTCAGCTGTGTGTCATCTATTTCCCTCGCTAGTGTTGCTACTTAAGTTCTTCCCTTGTCACTCAGTCTTTGTCCGGTCACCGTTATGTTTAGATGTGTTGAGCTGTTGCCTGTCTGCCTACCTTGAGATTGTTTGTTATTAAAGGGATAGTTTACCCAAAAAGGAAAATTAGCCCATCATTTACTCACTCTCAAGTCATCCTAGGTGTATATGATATTCTTCTTTCAGACGAATAAAATCTTTTGAGTCATATTACAAAAGTCCAGGCTAATCCAAGCATTAGAATTGGATTCATAGTTGCTTTGTTTTTGAAGTCCATAAAAAGTGCATCTGCCCATCAAAAAACATGCTCCACATGTTTCACATGGCTCTGGGGTGTTAATAAAGGCCTTCTGAAGCGAATCGATGCGCTTGTGTAAGAAAAATATCCATATTTAAAACTTTATAAAGTAAACTTTCGACCGACCGCCTTCCCTGTTCAATTTATGGAAAAATTGTTGAAAGTTCCCCTGCCGATCAAAAGACTATCGCGACCAGTTCCGCTCGTCATGACGTCACGTACGCATCTTGAGTTTCACTTTCAACATTCAACACTTTTCCATGGAAGGCGGTCGGTCGAAAGTTTACTTGATAAAGTTTTAAATATGAATATTTTTCTTACGCAAACGCGTTGATTCACTTCAGAAGGCCTTTATTAACACCCCGGAGCCGCGTGGAGCACGTTATTTCACGGACAGATGCACTTTTTATGGACTTCAAAAACAGAGCAACTATGAATCAAATTGTAATGCTTGGATCAGCCTGGACTTTTGTAATATAACTCAGATTTTATTTGTCTGAAAGAAGAATGTCATATACACCTAGGATGACTTGGGGGTGAGTAAATTATGGGGATAATTTTCATTTTTGGGTGAACTATCCCTTTAAACTGTTTTGAACTGCCTGCATGCACCCGTGACACCTACCTGCAGTAGGAGCTAATTTACTTTCCCAGTTCCTGCGGTGCAAACTTACCAAAAAGCGGCTACTTCCACCAACAGTTACAGGAACTATGACATTCCTCTGGTGTTAAAGCCCCTAAAATTCCTTTATGATGCAGTTTCATTTTAATTTTGAAGTTGCTGCAGCTCCTCCAGTAGGTTTTTAAGGTCTCGGCTTCTTTAAGTACATTTGATTTTCTGCAGCTAGAAACATATTTTTGTTGGCACAAAACTACAATGGCAGGAAATGTAAGTTTAAAAAGAAATTACCTCCTGGTTTTGGCTTGAAATCAAATCCAATTTCATGTCTTGAGAATAGTACATTAATTTCTAATCAGTTTGTAGGCTAATTTAAATTATTCACGTAGTCCAGAGCTTTCAACTGATGTCTAACCTTAATGTGTGTGAACAAAATGCCAAGGATATTCCCTATTCAACAACTCAGTCGTAATATTCTTACTGCTGTCCTCTGATTCTCACAAACTTGGAATAAAAAAGCATGGGGGATCAGATCAGGGCCATCCGCTGGGCAGGCAAACACCCAAGGGGCCAGACATGAGACCAGTGCTGGATGAGTTTATCCCACTCTGAGGCATATTAATAAAGTGCTCAGTGTTTGTAGAGGCAGAGAAGGTCAGTGGCCTATTCCAAAATTCACTATGAAACAAAACTGAACTGTTTGATATGACGCCCACATGTCATAACCCGTGTGTGTCTGCTTTGAGAGACACACAAATCTCCACTATCTAGGCAAAACTTTGAAAAACAGCATAATGCATGAATCATGAAATTCAAAACAAATGCTAAAAAATTATCTTGTTAACTAATGAACACAAAGCCGTGATTGGTATCTTCAGATTCATAGTGCTGGGAAAACCACTGGATAGGCTGCCCCATAATTGGCTTGTATATATTGGCATTGTGACATTATGCAAAGGCTCATCAAATAGCACTTGATGTAACATGAACAGCTGTCTTAAAGGCCTATGTGTACACTGGGCTTATTGTCCTAATAATCCTGTTCAGCTGGACAACTCTTCTGGTTGTAGAGTACACAGATAAGCCGGTTGCACACTGTGTGATTTATAATAGTCCTTTATGTTTGTTCCTTGTCAGACTGTACGAACATGATCCACGCTGTAAGCCATGTCACACTGTAAGATCTCAGTTGTCATTAATGTCAGACTGTACGATAGTCAATGTGCGCTAAAAATGGATGCACGCAAGAAAACTCATCCAGAGGTTTATATCATCAATCAATGACACATTCGGTGACAGTGAGCTGCATACACGCGGGATTGAAATGGTGGCTACAAAGTAGGGTGACCATATTATGATTACCGAAAACCAGGACATTCGACCCGGCAATGAGATACTCAAATGATACTTGAAGTTTACTCAAAGATTCCTTATTAATTTCAATACATTTAAAGTATGCCCCCTCTGTATGGATAGAAAATTGTTATATTAGGGCCAGGACAGGACTTGAAAACATGTCCTAGGATAACAGGACGTTTGGTCACCCTACTACAAATAAATCTCTAGCGCTCATTTTGGTCATAGTTTGTCTTGAAAAACGAAGATAATTTGACGGTCTTCCTAGGAGAAGTCACACTGCAGGATTGTGTGCCAAATCTTTAAACTGACAGAATTTGAGGTAAAATTTGATTGCAGCGGTCATTTTACGAGTTCGCACTTGCAAATAATTTATAGAGAGTAATTCAATGCGTATTTGGCGTGCTGTCCGGGGGGAGGGCTTCGAGCTCGGAATTAGGCCCGAACCCAGAGTACCCCCCCGTATATGTAAGTGGTTTTAGAGTTAAAAGGTGTGGCAAAGGGGTGGTGGAAGGGTTGCTGATTACAGTGCTCTCCACCTGTGTCAATTATCTGAACGTGCTTCTCCCGAACCTTGTTTATAAAACTTCATTAATCGACTGCCGGGTAACATGTCAAACTAAGAAGACTTCAGATTTTAGCCTAGGATCAGAGGAATCTTTTAGGATTTGCAAAATTTGTATCAGACGGCCAAATTGTGGCCAAAATCATGCACCTGCCTATAGAACACACTTGAACAAAACAAACTGAAAACAAAACAACTTGTTTAAAAGGACACATTTTACAAATAAAAAAGAACAATAAACAAATAATCTCAACATCTCAAATGCATTTTATGTGTTTAAACTAATGTTAGCTAGTACACACTAGTTCCCTTTCAGTCAGTCCACTACGAGTTATGTCAGTGACTGACGGAATGGGGGTTTCGCTTATATGCCAATCTCCTTCGAGTTCTACAAAATGAGCCAATGGCATAACAATGCCATGAGTCTGCGGAATTTCCTTGTGGGTATAAAAGGAGCTATGCGGCAACCTGAGCTTTTTTTCTACAAGTTAGACGAGCGACTCTTCAGTGGTGTTGGTGTTACAGCGCGTTCCAGGGAGTTCCGCATTCCTGCTGCTGATCTGTGCAGTGATCTGTCACAGAGTGTGTGTGTTCTCCCTTGGTGTTTCAGTGCTGCTGTAGAGTTTTTCCTTTTCTAAAAAAGCTACACGGGCACGTCTTTTTCAAGATGCCTCGCCCATGTGTTTCTGGGTGCGGTCGCGTCATTCAACTGTCTGACACTGACGCAGCGTTCGTGGATAAGTCATGTTTTCACTACGGGGACATGACCATCGCGATGCTTAGATCAAGACTCAATGACCTCTGAAGGGGTGGAATCCCCTCTGTCATATTCCAATCTAGTTCCTCTTCGTGAGGACCTACTTTGGCTGATGGCCAGGGTGATCTGAGGGTTATGGTGTGGGACACCTCGACGTGTATTCCTTTGGCCACACCCCCCTCCACATCGCAAGCTGGTGAGCTTCTGATTGAGATGGCTAATCCCTCAAATTAGGGACCCAGCATTTAATTCAGGGCTCCAGTGGATGATTTGATCGCCACATCACAAGTCCTCTGCAAATGAAGATTTGGCTGCGCTGCCTCCTTTGGGAGCGCCAACGTTGCCCGAGTCTGATCCAGAGCTAACTGCCATGCTTTCCCGGGCAGCTGTGAGCATTGGGCTGGATCAGAAGGGCCCTCCACCTCAGCCCAAGCGTTCAAGGCTGGATGAATGGTTCCTCGGCATGAGGCACGCTGATCGCCTGCTACCGCCCCAGGGCCATTCTTCCCGAAGATGCATGGGGAAGTTACCAGTTAGTGCAGGGCACATTTTACTGCCTGTATCATTCTGGTGCTACCTCAGCCTTAACTACCCTCGTTAGAGAGCAGCTGCATCCTCACAGCGCCTCAACCTGGCATGGTAAAAAACAAAACAAAATAATAAACAAAACAAAAACATGCACGAGGGTGGTGCTGACCCAGGGCTTATGCAGGAAGTGCGCACTGCCACTGACGAAGGTCACAGGGCAGTCCCTGGGTCAGGTGATGTCCACTATGGCTGAACTACGCAGATAGGAGGGAGTCTGAGCAATTCTGAGCAACCTGTTTCCTACATTCCCCCGATCTCCCAGGCCAGCCTCTTCGGTGGTGCGGTCAAGGATTTTGCCCAGCAGTTCTCAGCCACCCACAAGCAGTCTGAGGCGTTCAAACGTATGCTGACCCCCTGTGGCTCTCGCCCCCTCCCGCTCAGCCCAGCAGCAGCCTTCACCCAGGCCGCAGTACGGAGGAGGTCGCAGTAAGTTGGCGCATCCCGTCTCTGCTCCTAAGCCTGCCAAATCCCAGGCTAAGCAGCACTCCTGAGATGGGCAGCTCAGAGAGAGGCGTCAGTTCTTTCAGGAGATGGTAGAAGGACACCTCCTTCCCCTGATGGAGGGTCAGGGGAAAAACTTGTCCTCTACCGCTGGCATTATGGTCGACAGTAACCAATTTTTTAGAACTGACTTCCCTACCTCTAGGAGTCGTATGGGATTCGACTATGTTGCAGGCACAACTGTTTCCTGCATGTGTCGAATACATATGGGCGAGGATCTCTAGATTGAAGCTAGGCCAGGCATCACTGTGAAGCAGTTTTAAGGACAACAGAATATCTCTTGGCCTGCTGCACGAGACCCCAGCAGTGGCTGGGAATCAGGGGGTTTTTCTCGAGGGGAAAACCATTCCGTATGATCAGGGTAACGCGCAGATGCCTTCGTTCCCTCGTCATATGGAAGAAACCTTGGTTCCTGTCCCGGGGGCCAGTGCTGGGAGCATCATGTTGCCGGAAAACCATTTCAACAGATGCCTCCCTCACTGGTTGGGGCATGGTCATGGATGGCCGCTTTGCGAGAGGTCCGTGGGAGACCCGGCATTCCTCCTGGCACGTAAATTGTCTGGAAATGCTGGCAGTCTACAGAGCTCTGAAGAGCTTTTTCCCGGACCTCCGCGGCCGCCATGTCCTGATACGAACAGTTCACCAGACTATCCTGGGGTCCCAGGGGATACTATCGTCTCTCAAAGCGATGTATGTCCCCAAGGATCAAAACCAGGGAGCAGACGTCCTGTCGAGGCAGGGGCTGAGGCCCGGGGAGTGGCGACTCCACCCAGAGGTGGCGGAGGCCATGTGCAAGAGATTCCTGTGGAAGTGGATCTGTTCGCATCTCGAGAGACGTCCCACTGTCCACTGTGGTTTTCTCTGAGGCATCCAGCCCCGCTGGGGTTGCAGTCCATGATGCAGACGTGGCCGAGGCTGCTCCCACTCTGCTCCCGGGAGTCTTGGAGCGGGTCAGCCGAGAAGGGATCAGCCTACTCTTAGTAGCACCATGCTGGCCGACCCGGGTATGGTTCTCAGACATTGTAGCACTGCTAGACACTCTCCCGTGGCAGGTCCAATCTGAGGAGGGCTCTGCTGTCTGAGGCACCCCAGGCCAGAATTTTGGGACCTCTGGGTCTGGCTCCTGAGGGGGCCCGGTACCTAGAGGCTGGACTGTCAGCAGATGTTGACGAGACCTTGCTCAGCTCTAGGGCTCCTTCCACCAGGAGGTTGTACAGCCTGAAGTTGAACGTGCTTTCCACTTGGTGTAGAGAGCGTGAGGTGGACCAAGTTAACTGCGGTCTTCAGTGGCTTCAGTGCTGGAGTTCCTCCAAAATCGTTTCTTCGCCGGTCTTACCCCGTCCACACTTACACTTACACCTGTATGTGGCTGCCATTGGGGCTTTCCACTCACCTGTAGGTGATGGGCCTCTGGAGAAGCACCATTTGGTTGTACGGTTCCTCCGTGGGGCGGAGGATGAGACCTGCAACTCGCTCCAGAGTTCCAACCTGGGATCTGCCGGTGGTACTTGAAGTGCTGGCTGAGGCCCCCTTTGAGCCACTGGAGTCGGCTGAGGCAAAGAACCTGACCCTTAGGGTGGCCTTTCTCCTTGCTATCACTTCTCTGAGGAGAGTGGGGGACCTCCAGGTCTTGGCGGTGACACCAACTAGCCTGGAGTATGCCCCTGGCAGAGTTAAGGCCATTTTACATCCGAAGCCGGGCTACGTGCCCAAGGTGCCATCTAGAGTGGCTAGGTCAGTGATTCTTCAGGCATTCTGTCCTCCACCTCACGTGACGGCAGAAGAGGTGAGACTTCACCTGCTCTGCCCGGTCAGAGCTCTTAAAGTATACTTGGAGAAGTCCGCACAGTGGAGAAAGTCAGAACAATTGTTGGTGTGCTTGGTCCACCGAAGAAAGGGCTGCCTGTTTCAAAACAGGCAATCAGCAACTGGATTGTCCAGGCTATAGCCGCGGCTTATCAGGTGCGCAATTTGCCTTCACCTGCTGGCCGGCCCCCTCTCCCGGGTAGGAGCGATCGAGGTCGCCTCCCATGTGGAGCTTTTGGGAATCAATGTTGTGCTCCTGCCGTCTAGTACGCTTCGGGCCACATCGTTTCTCAGCGCACGCGCGCTGCACCAACCGCCTCTAGCAAGACCTGCGGCGGTCCAGCAAACACGTACGCACACTGAAAATCTTCTTCGATTTCGCCCTGCCGGTTAGCCGCTTCAGGGGGTCGGGGAGGAGGCTTAGTTGACACCTGAGGCCGGCCTCGAGAGGCTGGTTCCCTTAGCAGATTATCTTGGCGCATGGTTATGCCTCCGAATATATCTGCATGGGCCCTGCGTACTGTAGAACGGGGTTACAGGCCGCAGTTCAGTTCCCTCCCCCGAAGTCTAACGGAGTGGTCTGGATTGTGGTCCGCCCAGAGCAGTTGCGGGTAATGGAACAGGAAGTACACTCCCTGTTGGTTAAGGAGGCTTTGAACGTATTCCTCCGTCAGTCAGGGAGTCCGGGTTCTACAGCTGGTACTTCATAGTTCCTAAGAAGGATGGCCAGTTGCATCCAACTTTAGATCGGAGGTACTTGGATCGTTCTCTAAGGAGATTCAGATTCAAGATGCTTGAGTGTCGTGATTCAGATCCAGTCTGAGGACTGGTCTGTCACGGTGGATCTAAAGAGGACGCATACTTCCATGTTCCATCCTTCTGTGTCACAGGGGATTCCTGAGGTTCGCTTTCGGGGGCGAAGCGTATCATTATCAGGTTCCTCCATTCGGGCATCACTGTGTAGCAGTTTAGGACTGCTGGGACTTACGGCAGCTGCGTCCAACAGAATTTCTCTTGGCCTGCTGCACGAGACCCCTACAGTGGTGGCTGTGAACCAGAGAGGTTTTCCTTGAGGGGAAGACCATTCTGCATGATCAGGGTAACGCGCAGATGCCTTCGTTCCCTCGTCATATGGAAGAGACCTTGGTTCCTGTCCCGGGGGCCAGTGCTGGGAGCATCATGTTGCCGGGAAACCGTTTCAACAGACGCATCCCTCACTGGTTGGTACACGGTCATGGAAGGCCGCTTTTCCAGAGGTCTGTGGGAGACCCGGCATTCTTTCTGGCACATCAACTGCCTGGAAATGCTGGCGGTCTGCAAAGCTCCGAGGAGCTTTCTCCCGGACCTCCTTATATCAGGCGGCCACCATGTCCTGATATAATCCGACAACATGTCGGCAGTATCGTATCTAAACCACCAGGGGGGCCTGAGGTCGCGCCCTCTTTGCAGACTGGCGCATCAGGTTCTCCTGTGGTCCCAGGGGAGGTTGTCATCCCTCAGGGCGATGTACATCCCTGGGGACCAAAACTAGGGAGCAGACATCCTGTCGAGGCAGGGGCTGAGGCCCAGGGAATGGCGACTCCACCCCGAGGTGGTGGAGGCTATGTCCGAGCGGTTGGGCCCGGTGGATGTGGATCTATTCGCGTCTCAAGAGACGTCCCACTGCCCGCTGTGGTTCTCCCTCACTCATCCGGCCCTGCTGGGGCTGGATGCCATGGCACAGATGTGGCCGAGGCTACGTCTGGACGTTTTTTCCCCGATCACTCTGCTCCCGGGAGTTCTGGAGCGTGTCCGCCGGGAGGGCATTAGCCTTCTCTTAGTAGCACCCCGGTGGCCCACTTGAGTATGGTTCTCCGACATCATCTACCTGCGGGACGGTCCCCCATGGCAGGTCTCTCTGAGGAGGGACCTGCTATCTCAGGCCGAGGGCACAATTTAAGCCTACTCCCGGCCAGAGGTGTGGGGTTCAGTGCTGGAGTTCCTTCAAGACCGCTTCTCCGCCGGTCTTTCCCCGTCCAAACTTAAGGCTTATGTGGCTGCCATTGGGGCTTTCCACGCAACCTTTAAGTAATGGGCCGTTGGGAAGGCACCATCTGGTTGTATGATTCCTCCATGGGGCTCGGAGGATGAGGCCTGCGGCTCATTCCAGGGTCCCAACCTGGGACCTGGTGGTGGTGCTCGAAGGTTTGGCTGAGGCCCCCTTTGAGCCGCCGGAGTCGGCTGAGGCGAGAATACTGACCTTCAAGGTGGCCTTTCTCCTTGCCATCTCTTCTCTGAGGAGAGTGGGGGACCTCCAGGCCTTGGCTATCATGCCGACTTGCCTGGAGTTTGCCCCTGACTTGGTAAGGGCCATCTTGCATCCCAGTCAGGGCTACGTGCCCAAGGTGCCATCTAATGTGGCACGGTCAGTGGTTCTCCAGGCTTTCCATCCTCCACCTCACGTGACGGCGGAAGAGAGCAGACCTCACCTCCTCTGCCCCGTGCGGGCATTGAGGATTTACTTGGAGAAGTCTGCTCAGTGGAGAAAGTCAGACCAGCTGTTGGTGTGTTTTGGTTCACCCAAGAAGGGGCTGCCTGCGTCAAAGCAGACAATCAGTAATTGGATTGTCCAGGCTATAGCCACGGCTTATCAGGTGCGCAACTTGCCTTCACCGTTAGCCGTGAGGGCCCATTCTACCAGGAGCATGGCCTCCTCGGTGGCCCTCCTTTCTGGAGCCTCTATACAAGAGATCTGCGAGGCGGCTGGGTGGGCCACCCCTCACACCTTCATTCGTTACTACAGTCTGCAGCTCCCTGAGACGCCTGGCGCTTGAGTGCTCGCCCCCTAGTTGTGCCTGGGTTCCAGCTTCACACTGGGTTGGGTGCGGGATAGTTGGTACTCGTTCCCCAAAGTGTCATCACGATGACGCAGTTCGAGTTCCCTCGAAGGGGAACGTCTCGGGTTATGACTATAACCCTTGTTCCCCGAGAAGGGGAACGAGACACTGCGTCTCATGTCCACCCAATCATCAGAGCGCTCGCTTCATCGCAAAGAACGCTATCTCTGTTGTGTTCGGACGTCTCTTTTTATCTTCCGGTATGCCGTCACATACTACGTCATCACGCAACACCAATCGGATTGGGCTGATTCTACTGTTTCTTCAGGCGCTTTACGCGAGGGGAGTTCCCCAAAGTGTCATCACAATGACGCAGTGTCTCGTTCCCCTTCTCGGGGAACAAGGGTTATAGTCATAACCCGAGACGGTCACCTAGCACAAATTGTCGAAGAGGAGTTAATCGCCATGATGGCAAAAAATGACAAAATTTAAATCTTGATTGACAAAATGTACAAAGAAGAGAAAGCTGGCCACAGCACGCAGAATAACTATAGGGTTGGATATTTGGCCTGAAAAGGGGCTTACAGCATCCTTCCTGTGAAGTTATGCTATTTTATTTTATGTATTGATTTTATTTAAATTTATGTGTGTGTACTTCTAACATGTTTGGTTGGTCAAATAAATATGTTGTAAATTAAAATCAGAGCATCTTCCATGTCTGAAATGAATATATTCTTGAGTCTATAAGGTAACAATACATAAGATAACCTTGTTTGAAATGGGTTTGGCTAAAAGAACATTGTCTATACTACTAGGTACTTATACTATATTGACTGGGTTGAATAGAATTGCATTACTAAAAAGAGACTAAAATAAAATGTTCTGATTAAAAAACTAATATAAACTAAAATGACAGCTTGACACAAAAACTAAAACTAAAATTGAAACAGGCCGCCAAAAACAACACTAGCTGTCACCTCTCAGGGGCCAGACCCAAAGCTTCCAAATCTCTGGCCTAGGATGAAAGGTCATCCCTCACACTTGAGACAGAAGGTCTTTCCTGACGGGAACCTGTGGAGTGCTTTTCAGGAGAGAAATCAGATAAGAGAACCAAACTCAGGCTGGTCAGAACTTAGCCACTAGGATCTGGTGAACTTGTACTTGGCTGACCCTTGCTAAACTGCTGGGAGAGGAGTTATCAGAGGAAAAGCATACAAGCACACACTCGGCCACACCATGGCATCCAGCCCCATTGGAACTGAAGGTGTTAGGGCAAACCAGAGGGGACAGTGTGTTGACTCTTCAGAGACGAATAGATCCTCCACTTTGCCATACCTATACCTATATCCACGCCACTGAAGGCCCCTCCAAAGGCTTTGAACTGGGTGGCCATCGAGAACAGCACCCTAGCCCGTAAGAGAAGCATCTGTTTTTAAAGATTTTCAACGACAACACAATTTTAGAGCTGTTGAGGGTACGAAGACCTTTGCGTGTAACCCTTATTACTCTGGAAGTATGGTTGAGAGGATGGAACCCCTTGACCTTGAGTGAGAGCTGAAATGGTCACATGTGCAGCAGACCCAATGGAATAACGTTGGCTGCTGCCACCATAAAACCCAGTTGCCTCTGAATGTGAATGACAGATAATTTTTGGCCTAGCCTGATGCCACTTGTGGCAGTTAGGATGGCATCTACTCATGCAGGAGACAAGCGAACATCATTGTAGAATTCCATCCAACACCCAGAAAAGTGGTTCTCTGAGCAGGAGAAGGCATACTCTTCTTGGGGTTCAATCGGAGTCCCAAAAGCATCATGTGAGCAAGCACAACATCTTGATATTATGTTGCTAGTTACTTTGATTGGGCTAAGATAAGTCAATCATCTATGTAATTGAGTACATGAATGCCCTGGAGTTGCAAAGGAGCCAAGGTAGCATCTGTGCACTTTGTGAAGGTGTGTGTGGATAAGGCTAAATTTGAAGGAAGAACTTGATACTGGTACACTTTACCCCCGAAAGGGAACCTAAGAATCTTCCTTTGCTCTGGCTGAATCTCAATGTGAAAATAGGCGTCCTTGAGATCTATTGTCTCCAACCAATCCTTGGATATGTACAATCTGTTAACAATCTATACTGTAAATGTAACAAAAATATTGTAGAGACTTTTATACTTATACTTTTATACTTATATATAATCTCTTTCATACTATTCTATGAAACATGTACTAATATGGAGAACATATCATAACATATCCAAAACAGCTAGAAACAGTAGTGAGAAAAAATTGAAAATGACAGAATTTTTTATCTTTTATTTTTGTGTTGAACATTTGTATTATTTTATAGTTGAAATTGAAACACATTAGAAATACATTATTTAAAACAGGTATGAAAAATGTGTTTAGAATAAAAAACAACAACAAAAAAACTATTTATAACATATAACATTCCAATTCAGTCAACAAAACAAATACTAGTAAACAAATACTTAAAAGGCCTATATACATAATAAATCATCTTTATGAATATAAATAACATATCCAACAGATGCACCTTTACTTGTTGCCTTCTAAAAGATGATTACAATGCATAATAAATCATGTAGTGAATTATATTTTTATATTAGGTTTCTCTTTGTGTGTGGTATGTTTTCTTTTTGGTCTAATTACACTTAATGGCTCCAGAACTGTTTTAAGTAACTAAATGTAATCCAGTGACGGAAGTGTCTTGCTTTCTGTCACTATTAACATCACATACACAGATGCTGACAGATGCTAATTCCATTTAAGGGTCACAAATACTATAAAGGCACCCAATTACTTATTTTAAAGATCCCTGAAAGTCACAGAATTTAATTACCTAAAAGAAATTGCTAAGCTATCATTTGGAACCAGTATCCCTTTATGTAACCACTTGACTAACATTCATAAATTTTATTATTCTGACAACCACATTTGAGGACAGAGAACAGATTTGCCTTCAGATATATTCTTTATTCTTTATTCTTCCATAGCCACCATTACTCCTGAGATTTTGTGCTTGTGTGAAAAAGGGGATGTCCAAAGGAAATAGGCCTACATCCTAGCAGTAAAATCAGTACAGGAAACCTAAACTAAGGATATGAACGCATACTATTGTCAAGGTGCCGAGTCTAAAATAATACACAAAATGCTGGGCATAGAATGACCCTAAACACTTAAAGACCTTAAACATAATTTGTAATGGCAACAACAATAAGTGATGATAGACACTTTGATAGTAAGAGCCAATGCATTTGCTGCTCGGTTTAGAAAGAGCACCATCTGCTGGAAATTAAATAATACAAAAGCACTCAGCAGTGACTTCCCACTCACATAAAATGTAAAGAATTAGGACTGATTCAACTGATATTTTCTTAAATGTATTAAACATATTTTATACTTATACTGAATGACTTCACGGGTCAATTATACAGTATATTATGTATATTTTTTATACCATCAGTTTTGTCAGATTCTGAAATTTAGGGCTTCAAATGAATGTTTGTAATGTAGTAATGTACTGTACAACCATAATTTTGTCTAGCATGATTAATTTATAATGTGATATTTTATTTTTCTGGATGCATATAAACAAAAGCTTTTGTCATGAATCGCTTATTGCAAAACTTCACTGTAGACCTGAATAAATAAGTTGGCAAAACTCAAAAAATTTGAGGCAGTCCATTTACATAAAAAAAATTTGTTAAGAAATTAAAAGTTTAAGTAAACAGAACTGTCAGATTTTTATGCTCTTAACTTAAATTTTTTTGAGAAAGCTAACTCATATTTTTCTTAATATTAATCTCATCTCAACTTAAATATCTTTAAGTGGGATCTTGGCTAGCTTTAACTAGCTAATTCAGTAAATGCTTTCTAACTGGTAACACAGTGCTTTAATAACATTAGCATAGCATAGCAATAGATGTGTAAAACAATATAGAACGTTTAACATACCTGGGGTTCGTTCTTTGTACGTCGCTAACTCAGTTAGCTGGATTTAATGGTTGACGATTTTGCTTGATCTTGGATTATTTGGTTCTTCGAAGCTCATCCTGGGCTTGCTGTCATAGCTACAGGTCCGTAATCTTAAACCTAATTGGGAGCAGGCTTATTTGCATCTTTTTAAGTGGATGTGATCCTTAAAGTCTGTCTAGCCACTGCTACTTTCTTATAAGAGTACCCTAATATGAACCAGGGACAATAATAATGATTTAAAAATATAATTGAAATAATATTATAAGGTTCTGTAGTCTATCATAATATAGCAACAGCCAGTTTTACTCGTTGTGATATTAATTCATGAGTAAATAATTATCTAATAATTTGGAGTCTTACACACAATGAACCATGACAGCTATTATGGGAGTGGCTTGATGCAGCACATGACATGCAGATAACTTTAGTAGATAGATATATGTTTTTAGTATAATGCTGTCACGTAACAAATCTGCTTCAAAGGTAAAATTAAATGAATTGCTAATTACAACATTGAAATAAAAATGTATTCATTAAAAATAAAGTTCATCCATGCATTCATAATATTGGAATCCGAAAGAAGCTTATGCAGCATGTTTATTGCTTGGAAGTTCGATCCGGTTTAGCTCCACGTAGGCCTATGTAGTTTATCTATAACATGCCAGGCACGAGTCGGGGGTGGGGCAACAGAATCAGTCTTCTTCTTCTGTTAAAGGCGGCGTTTCACCACACTCTGACGTCACAGGGAGACACATTCCAAGATCAAGCGTTTGCAGAGCCAACTGTCAAAAAAAGCTTTTCTTTGACTAACAATCAAGTTTTCAGCTCTGAAACTTGCAGGATATTCTTATATTACCATTACCTTCTATATATCAAAAGCTCAAGGGAAAGTTGATTTCTCAATTCATGACCCCTTTAATCCATATATTTTAATCCAATCCACAAATTCATTTGAAGAACCAAATTAGAGATCAGTTTTCATGATTAGAAGATCTGGGATCTGTCAAATCATATATTAAGCGAGGTACGAAGAACGGACCCCTGTTCTCAAACCAAGCTCATGCTCCACTTGTCACCGTTGCACCCACATAACAGCAACTCTTCTAATTTAGCATAGCTAAACATTAAACACTACTAAATCTCCCACTTAACATTAATCTTGCACTAAAAAAATATTATGTAACACTTAATTTTAGCATTTTCTCTCACTTTCGAGTGTCATGGCAAAGCATGCCTGGGAATAGAAATCCCAGCCCAGTTTTGGTTAAATTTAAGTTTGTCTAAATTAAAAGAAACAAGTTCATAAAATTCAAAACAATAAAACACTTCAGATTACTTAAAATGCATCCATTTTTTAACTCAAAAAAGTGCTATATACTCATAAAAGTTGAATTGAACTAATTTGTTTAAGATTACACTACTCAAACAATTCATTATTTTAAAAGGAAAATATACTCTTTAGCACACTAGAATATTTGCCCTGAAGGGTTTTCTCTACTCTTTGAATCATCCCATCACAAACTTTTCAACATGTATGCCTTCATATAAGAGTGGGATTTTGGCAGAGTGAGGTAATGGAATGAATGTTCCATATAATTCACAATGCAGCATTCATCAGAAATCACAAGGACATAGAGGCACAATCCCTCTTTTACAATTAAAACGAAAGTGATTCAAGCGATCTGAAAGAAAAAAAATATTACTGTTAGGGAGCATGACAATCACCTAATGCCTGTCACTTTGTCTCCTAAATAGGAATTTTTTTTGGCCATAGACATTCAAAATCAATTAAACAAAATTGTAAAATTGACCAACACTTTTGTTCTGTCCTTACTGAAAGCTTTCACACACAAAATTCCCATGGTTTCTTCTCTCCATCTCTTGAGGGGAGGTGTGTTACATTTGTGTCTGTGTGGGGAGCTTCCCCAGTTCCTCACTCACAATTAACACACATTGTGTGGAAATCCAAACAATTGGTGGAACAGGCCTTTTGTGTCTTCCTTGCAACTCTTTATGGACATGCCTTACTACTGCCCTTAAGATAACAGGAAAAGAGTTCCTTTTTGATGTAGCCTACCATCATTGTGTATTTTCTTTGCCAACAGTGGAATGGCTAACTACTTTCATTAGGCACAGTTAATATTACAGGTGGTGGTAATAGACACTGTCCCATTAAAAAAAGGTTTTTCATTGGTTTATATAAAGACGTTTTGCACATAACCTTACAGAAAGCAATGCATAAAAGCTTGTAAAATTTACATTCCATAAAAAATTGTAGGCCTAATAATGAATTTAATAATAAATAGGTAAAAATTAAACATGTATTAATTGTTCATTTAAATATACTCAGTTACTCTTGTGTTTCAATAAGTTGCTGTGGAGTTGTATATAACTACTGACATGTAGCCTACACAAAGCAAAAATAAACATGTCTTAACTTTTGTGGCTTCATATTAAAAAAGGATGAGGAATTTGGGAGATATCCAATCATGAACACATGTAAACTGCGGGATGCCCTCAAGCACACAATACAAAATATTTTAAGTTACAATCTACAATTCTAATGGATGCTGGACAACTGACATTCCAGTTCATTACGAAAATGTGAACACTGCAGCATTTCAATAAGAGGAACAGGCGATTTAGTTACCTGTTCGTTGAGATTCCGTTACCTTCTCCATAATCAGGTAAAGCGTTAATCCCAATATAGACCAAAGAGATCGCATCTTTATATCGTTCCTCTATTTTTTCAACAACTCTTCTAAAGCGTCAGTGGAGACTTAATGCATGACCAATAAACACTGACAACATTGTGAAACAGAAAGAGGGGCGTGAATGCAAATCTCGAGCGCATCGCTTGACTGTCGTCGGGGAGTTCCAGAATCAGATCTGTAGGCTAGTTTGATATTAATTCAGAAGACGGATTGTATAGTAGAGCCGTTCTAATGAATGATTCAAAGAGGTGCAGTTATACACATTTTCGTTTAATTTATCATCTTTATGTTTCTTTTTGTTCTGTAAAGCTGGTCTGTGACATTGTGTATTATAAAAATCTCTAATAAAATGAAAATAAACATTAGAAATATGACTAGCAACTATAGGCATATTTTGTTTGTGGGGTGTACTAGAATATGCTTTCATGCTTTATTACTTGAAAAACACAGTTTTCACATATTTTACATTAATACAGCTCCTCTCTCCCATTGACTGTAAAAAACCATAGGCCCAGGTTGCATATGTATATCATACCATAGGCTACTAGTATTTACTAATCTACTTATGGAATGTATGTGGAGAGGGAATTAGAAATGGTACAGATGCTACATGTCAGAACAGAGGCCCTAAATATTACAGTCATGTTCTATTAGTTCTGCACTGTACAGGCGTCCTGTTGAGAGTACGGAAGGGGGAAACAGCCGTAAAGAACTGATATGGTACAGAAGCATAAAGACCAGCATTCAAGAGAATTAACATGCAAATAGGCGTAAATAGATAAATCCTTATTCTGGATTTATTAATTGCATGTTAGTTGGTTATTGTGTTTATTTTAAAACAGATAACTTTCAGAGTCATTACAAAGGAAACCTCAATGTAAAGTGTTACCGGCGTGCTTAATCATTTTTCCTTTTTTTTCCTTTGGATTTTTCAATCATTTCCCTTATTTTCATTGCGTTTGGAATTATTTAGTTAAAAATCACATTGTTCTTCTATAAAATAGCTGGTAGTATGAAGAAACGCTATGCCAATCAATAATGATATTATCAATAACATTATGTGGTAAGAACTTCTGATACTAAACTAGTTCATTTTGATAACATTCACAAAAGCTTTTTATCTACATATCTACAAAAAAATAAATAACTGAAATGTCATGGATGTCCAGACATAGAGTCACACAACAGTCTGTGTTTTACAGATTTGACAGTAAAACTATTGTTTGTGTATTTGAATAGTGTCTTGTCTGCATTATTTGTGGGTCAAATAAGGAATGCCAAAGATGAAAAACGTAAAAAAATATATAAAATAAAAACATTAAGTCTTTAAGTCTTCATGTTGGTTTCATACATTTAAAGCAATCAAGAAAAAAAAAAAAACACTTTCTTTGTACTTTGAATATTTAAAAAAAATTAAAGCAAAAAAATAACAAAATAAATCCAGTATATTTTTTGTAAACACTAATTTTAGAAAAACTAGTATGACCTGTTTTATAGACAACTTAAATTATGTTTGTAAATAGTTGTGAAATCCCAAGTGAAAGTAAACAAATGTGTACATGGTATCCATCCATCTTAGCGTTATTACCGCTCATTTGCAGGACCACTTAACATATTTGTTTTGGCTTAGGTTTAACGCCAGATGCCCTTACTGACACAACCCACACTCACAATTTACACTGACAATTTAGCATATCCAATCCATCCTGCATGTTTTTGGACTGTGAGGGAAACCAGAGCACCCGGAGGAAACCCATGCTGACACAGGAAGAACATGCAAACTCCACACAGAAAGGTCTCCTGGCTTAGCCGAAGCTCAAACCGGGAACCTTCTTGCTGTGAGGCGACAAGTGCTAACCACTGAGCCACTGTGAGCCAGTGTATAGCATTTATTTACAAGTAAAACCAGAATAGAGACACATGATAAAAGTGCTGATACAAGAGTTCCTGTTAAGGTGACATCTCATATAAGAACAGGAACACCACAAATATAGGCTTAGACATCTATGGCTGCATTTACACATGTCAGTCAGTTCAGATTTTTTCTAGTATGGAGGGTGCAAGTTTTCAGGCCAGCCCTTCATTAACTTTTGAGCAGCAGAGGGAGCTTTTGCAAATGCAGTTGGAGATAGCAAGATTGCAAAATGTCAGTAGACCAGAAGTAGTACCACAGTTTGATGTTTCACATAATTGATGTGGCACAGATTAATCTTGTTTTGTGTGTGAAAAGAGCAAAAAACATTCAAAAAATGCAATTTTTTTTGCATCCAATTTGAGCTACTCACAAATCTGTTAATCTGGCCTGCATCTATACATTCATATCTGGCTGTCTTCTCAGATAGCCTTCCTTGCACTCAACATGGATGGCAGTCACAGTTTAAGCTCCCATTAAGTCACCTGTTGAATCAATCTGTGGGGTCGATGCAACAATCCAGGGTAAATTAGATGTTAGTTACATAAATTGTGTTGTTTAATGACACATTGATCATTATAAAAGTTAAACCAAACGCAGCTTTTTTTTCTAAAGATATTTTTAAGAGCATAGATGTGCAATGGTAGGATAGAACGGGGCTAAAGGCTCCACAGGGTAAAAGGCTCCTTTGATTTTATTTTCCTCTAAACCACTAGATGGCACAAACTTTCCACAGCACATTCCAAAACATCTGCTTTTCCTGATACATATGGAAATTTGTCTGATCCTTGACACTAGCGCTAGTGTCAGGCAACCGATGAGAACAGATATGGTGAGGGAAATCAAATTAACACTTTATTTGGAAGAGCAGAGGTCGGAGGTGTAGCAGGTGAGTCTGAACAATGATTTGTAGGCTGTATGTAACTTGCGTGTTCTTGGGTTGCAGGAGGTGAACAGGAGATGACGGCTGACCAAGAGGATCCTCGAGGATGGGTGTGACAGACAGTTAACAGAAGACCAGACGAATCTAGCAGGAAAGTATCGCAGTAGGAGTATGCTGCGTGCATGAGCGATCATGAGACCAGACACTGATGTGAGGAATGGTGGTGAATATAGGGCGTGCTGATAATGATGTGCAGGTGCAGGATATCAGTATTCTGGTGACTGGGAACAAGTGGGTGGAGTTTAGTGATCTGGTGCTGATTGAGATGTCGCTGACTCTGTGGCCCTGTCCCAAATTGCACCCCCTCGCGGTCTTCCTACGAGTCCGCACTTTCACAACTTAATGCCGATTTGACTGCCTGGGAAGAAGTCTGCTGCGGAACCCGCACCAGTGCTGCGTTCCACTCCACTTATAGGCTCTGTCCCAAATGGCACCCTAAACCCTCACATTCTTCCTCTGAGTCCACACTTTCACAATGTAATGCCGCTTTGACTGCCGGGAAGAAGTCCGCTGCGTAACCTGCACCAGTACGAGCTCAACAGATGACAAATGGGACACCCTGCGATCTCGTGGACTTAACGGACATGCGCACGCAGCGGCCATTGTAAGTCCACAAGACCGAAAGTGCACATGAAGTGTGTCATTTGGGACAGGGTCTTAGACACACACTTGCGAACTTCCCTAAGCACTTCCCCTCTGGGGAATTCCCGACGCCATTTTGAAGTGCGTTCCACTTCGTGAAGTGGACAAGGGAAGTTTATATGGACAGACCCTTGCTCCCACGATTTTGACGAGTCTACTTCATGTGTATACTTCAGGCAGCTTCATATACCACAATGCAACACGATTGTGACTTAATTTACCCCACCACAAACAACTCTATGATATTTTAATTATTGTTTTAAAACATTTAAAACAACCGAAACACACCTATATACATATAGAATTTTGCATTAAACAATTTTGTAAGGGAAAAACATAATAATAAATAAACTCCATTGTGGATTCCTTAGGACGTTCCAGTTCAGTCCATTGCAAAGGTTCCGCCAGTAGTGGGCACTCATGCAATGTAAGCAATGACGCACATCCGAGTGAACGAGACGGAGGGAAGTTAGCGAGTGAAGGGCATAATAAAAAACGAACTGGAACGCAGCATAGTGTGGGCTCTGCAGAAGTGCGCATCGAGGGCGCATATCGACCGCAAAGGGGGCACATGCGTGCAGCCTTCTGAGACCTATAATGACAAATGGGACACCTTACGGTCTTGTGGACTTAAAGGTGCACTATGTAAAGAATTTTCAGTAAAATATCCAAAAACCACTAGGCCAGTGTTATATATTTTGTTCAGTTGAGTACTTACAATATCCCAAATGTTTCCAACTATTTGTAAATTGTGAGAAAATTGCAATTTTAACCAAGGAACCGGGACGTGTGAGGGAGTCGCCTGTCGATTGTGTCAAATCTGCATTACCCTCGGTTTCCGGTTTTATTTTGCAGAAACGCTTTACTCTGACTGCAGTGTGCAACAAGTGTCATAGCAGCCTCCGAGTGAACGCACAGAGTAATGTCATAACATCATTTTCAACACACTCAGATGTCTCTACTATGATAAACAGAGCTGCGTTACCTCATACTCATGACAGGAAAAGCGGAAGTGGCGCCGGCGACTGTGGCTTGCGAGGTGTGTGTTCTGCTCTTCTTATTAACAATCACTCCTGTGGCCTTGCTCAGCTCCCACAACACTCGGTCCTGCTCTGCTTCATACTACAGTAACGTTAATAATCACATCCAAATACCTGATTTCTGTCCGAGTCCTATCCCGATTCTTTCCCACCGGCTGTGAGGTGAAGACCACATGTCCAAAGATTCTGCGCTCAAACGTCATCAAACTATGCCTTTGTTTTGAATAGGCGACCTCTAGTGGACAGAAAAAAAACATAGTGCAGCTTTAACGGACTCTTAACGGACATGTGCACACAGTGGCCATTGTAAGTCCACAAGACCGAAAGTGAACATGAAGTGTGCCATTTGGGATAGGGCCTGTGACAGCGGGCATCAACGCAAAGTTTTTAAGTAGCAAAAGACAATTGATACAATGATTGAATACTGTATATTTGAGACAAAGATCTTAATGATTTTCAGCTTTGTACAAGCTAATAAAATATGATTGAATGTTACTACTGTAAATCTATATTAAATTATTAATGTATCTCATTAAACAATTTCAGAATCTTTGTGTATTTTAAAAAAAAAAATTTAATGACAGTATATTTATTTAATAAAAAATAATTATTTGATCAAAATAAACAGAAAATAGCGCAAACTTAGCTAAAGTGCTTATTTTTAACAAGTATATAACTTAGACATTATTAAAAACATTATTTTAGCTAAAGTTTTGTAGAAATAATGTGTGCCATTTGCCCCACCTTGCCAACTCATACATTTATATGATCTTTTAAACAAAAATAAACCACTTTTATGATGTATTTTCAAACAACATCTGTTGCTCCATAAATGTTCAATACAAACATGTATATTCTTTTCTGCAATCATACACTACGGGAATAGTGAAAAGCACTTTTTTTTCTTAAGGTGTGCCCCGTTGTACCCTATTTGTTTGCGTTCCTATCCAACTATTAGTGACTAGTGCCACTGACAGTGCATATTCACTCAATATTTTAAACAGCCATTTGAGACATAAGTGAATGTAAATAAAATAAGGATTAAAAGTTTTGTGCATTATGCCCTCCTGTGTAAATAGTCTATGACCGGGTGACCATGACTTTCTATGAAAGCCCTGCCATTAAATCGAAAACATCAGAATCCTATTTGCCAATTGTAAGCATTTGCTGGACTGCAGGATATTGTAGTACTTGATCCTTAATGTGAAAACACTGCCATCTGCAGAGAAACTTCTACAGTACCACAAACTGATTATTATTAGTAAGCTACTAAATTGCATTGTAATTCCTCAAAATGACAGCATACCTTTCCGTTTAATCACGAGACACTGGACTTCTCTATCAAAGTATTTCAACATGATCACCATTCACCAACCACAAAACATCCTGAAAATAGATCAAACTAAAAGTGGTTCAATTTTTGATTTTAGTTTTTATTTTCAACTGCACATGGTCTGTCAAATTGCTCCTTTTTGACCATTTGAAAATAGACAAAAATGACTGTAAACCTGACAGTTCCTTTCACTTCATGAATCACAGTTCCTTTCACCATTATCACTCTCCTTAAAACAGTGGAACATGTTGCAGCTAGAACTCCCTTTGAAAAACAGTAAAACCTTACAATAATTATTAAACACTGCTAACATATTTGAACTGTTTTGACTTTCTACCAATGGCTTACTTAAATCCGAGTTTACTTGTACTGCCATTGTTATAGAGAAATCTATAACAAAACATCCTCCATCCTGTCAATACATTTAGATAAGGTATTATATTCAATCTCTTTTGCCCCATCTATGATTATAAAGCACTTAATGATGGTGAACAGAGAAGGAATATCCTATAACAACCTAGTCATTGACAGGATGGACAGTGCATTACAAGAAATTCTATATTCTTATGGCAAACATGGTTTCTTCTTTTACATTTCCATAGACAACTGCAAACAATTGACCATCCTTTGACCAATGACATAATTCATATCAATTGTAGGAGCTGTTTGATTCACACACATAATGGCAGCACTCATGGCAAATGTATACATGTATTGGTGTTTTTTAATCTAAAATATTTTTTCCCAATTTCTTCCACATTCATGCCTTTTCATTCTAAAACACCTAACAATGACACAGTGAACACATTCAAATAAAGACAAAAACTGTAACATACATTGTACATCAAGAGCTTCTCAAAACCTGATTTTGATATTTTAGCTAAAATAATTAATTTTTAACTTTTAAGTCAAGATTTTCTTTTCTGTAGACTATACACTATTTTTTTAAATATTAGTTATGAGTAATACTGCAACAAAAATAAATATTCAGTTAATGTCATGGTTTGTCATAATACATTTTAAAGACAAGTACAAAATGGACCTACCCATGCACTCAAATAGTATGCAACAAAATGTTGTCGTATATTTGTCACTGACTGGGGCAAAGCTGTGAATGGGATGTTGAGCACAGTTCAGAAAAAAGCTAAACATCTACTACCACAGCCAGGACATTGTGGGTAGAGCCAGTGTTATCTTTACTATCCATATGGATATCTCAGCAGAAAGTTTCCAGTGACTGCAGTGTAGTTGCTAGTTCCATGTCCACAGGCAAGTGTAGCAAGTCTTTTTGTGGTGATCAATTTGGCAAGCCTGGGGTCAATGTGAATTTTTTTTTTTTTGCCATTTTTTTGACCACTTTTTTTCTTCAACAGTTTTGGTCTGTTAGTTGAAGTTGAAGTGAAAAGCTAAATTATGCAAAATGCTTTTCTGAGTAACAGCAGAGCAAACTAAAGTCCTCTGAATTCAGAGAAAATGACTTACTCTTGTGAATCTTGCAAGCAAACATGCAAAATCTTCATACTTTTCACAGGAGGACACAAAAAGACAAATTTGGAGTTGTCTGATATTATCTTTTTTTCCCTTATTTTTCTACCTTTGGTTGTTCGATCACAATAATGGCATTTTTATCTAAATATTATTTGTCATTTTTTTCTGTAAAGTCCTGCCTCCTGATTTGGAAGGCCAGAGGGAGTACCTTTATCCCTACCATTTACACACTACCTTCTTAATCTGCTTTTCAGCAAGATCTTCACTCAAAAAAAGAAATGCATCGTTTTCAAATCTTCACAAAGAAGAAAGAGTAAGAGCCCAACCCCCAGAGTTATTCAACAAAAAGAAAGTAATACAGTATGTAAAAAGAATAATCCACTCTGGAAAAAATAAGATACGAATAACCAAATCCTCTTTGGCGAGAAAATTCAGACTCGTATGGAGAAATCAAGATGGTTGCTGGGCGGCCACTCAAGGTTTTTGAGTGTTCAGCATGACTTTGGAGACAAAACGGATAATGTCTGAAGCAGGCTGGTCTGGTTCCAGCTCAGCAAACAGGTGACTCACATTATCAGTTGTGCTGCCCTGTTTTCGAGCCACAAACCCAAACAATCTGCATTATAAAACAAAATAAATATTTGTTAGAGCATTTTCTCTGTCTTTAACAAAATTATTGACAATGATTCAATGTGGCATACTCACTTTGCTACCCCGCCCTCTGCTTTGTTCCACCTGTAAGAACAATGAGACAGGGATCTTATTGAATTTAATGTCAAACATATTTCTAAAAATGATTAAATGTACATGGAGCATGCAGAAAAGTCGACTAAAATATCTAACCATAATACTCACTTTCTGTCTTGTGGGTCCAAATTGCAGTATGTTATCATGTTGATCGGGTAGTGACGTCGGAAAAAAATCCTTCAAGGACAAAAGAAGTTTGGTTATTCCAAGATCACACATACCTGATTCAAGACAACACTAAATTAATCCACTCACTTTCTCTGGCTGTCGGTGAGTGTGATGCCCTGTGTGGACACTTTGAAATGGACAATGGTTGCCGTAGGTCCGGATTTGGCAGCAAGCGTTTCAGTGATGGCTTTGGCCACAGCCTGAGGCCCGGTCAGAGATTCCATATCCACAGAGTTTATGTACAGAACATTACATGCTGGGGGAAAAAGATCAAATAAGTGCGAAAAATAGAGGCTGCATCCCGAAACTTGTTTGACTCAAACAACACCAAAACAGTATCGTGCAAAAGGAAAGAACAACAACAGCAACAAAAAACATGTCATAGCTATGATCTGAGGTAAAATATACAAATTATGAACTCAGCAAAAAAAAAGAAAAGTGCCAAACTATGTGTAACCATATGCACTGAAGTACTGTGGCTGATGGCCACACCAGATGCAAAATACAAAATCAATTCAGATGGCTGTGGTGGTTTGACAGTCAAGTCAGCTACTATCACCTTATTTCAGGGCCGGTTTCAGGTGCACATGGTGAAAGTACTGTAGACGATTTTCATAGCCATTCCTTAAAGGGTTAGTTCACCCAAAAATGAAAATTTTGTCATTAATTACTCACCCTCACGTCGTTCGAGACCCGTAAGACCTCCGTTCATATTCGGAACACAAATGAAGATATTTTTGTTGAAAGCTGATGGCTGAGAAAGGCCTCCATTGGCATTCAGTACACTTATACTCCCAAGACGGATAAAAGGCACTCAAAACATCGTTACAAAGTCCATCTCACCACAGTGACTCTACAATAATCTTACGATGCGACGACAATAGTTTTTGTGCGCAAAAAAAATCTAAATAACACCTTTTTCCAACTTGTTACTGCCTTCCGTGTGTGCCTCCACGACGCATGCGCGAGAATATGACACAGATCCGGCGTTCGGACAGATGACCCAGAAGCGATTTGTTTACAATCAGAGGAAGACGCGCGTGTCTAAGCTGTTGGATTCTACATTGATCGTGCTTTAGGTCTCGGCGTAGTGCTCAAAATGGGGTTAGAGTGTGCATTTCATGGAATCCCGAGCCCCGGCGCTACGTTATATTCTCGCGCATGCGTCGTGGAGGCACACGCGGAAGGCAATAACAAGTTGGATAAAGGTGTTATTTTGATTTTTTTTTGCGCACAAAAACTATTGTCGTCGCATCGTAAGATTATTGTAGAGTCACTGTGGTGAGATGGACTTTGTAATGACATTTTAAGTGCATTTTATCGGTCTTGGGAGTATAAGTGTACCGAATGCCAATGGAGGCCTAACTGAAGCCTTTCTCAGCCATCAGCTTTCAACAAAAATATCTTCATTTGTGTTCCGAATATGAACGGAGGTCTTACGGGTCTCGAACGACATAAGGGTGAGTAATTAATGACAGAATTTTCATTTTTGGGTGAACTAACCCTTTAATATAAAATTAGCATGCAAACAGGAACACGAATGCCACATAGGAGATGATTTGCCATATTTACCATAACAATCTTCAGTAGGTTTAGGAGGTCCTGAAAGTGGCCCTGTGGTAGGAAAGAGACAAGAAACAAGTAGGCAAATAAGATATACAGAAAGCAATAAAGGAAGTGAAACAGAAACAGAAAGGGAGAGACTCACCTGCTCCCTGCTTTAATAAATCCATGCTTGAACCAGTTGGTGTGGCTAACTCCAAGGCCTCTTCATTTGGATCTGTTTATAAAAAAAGTAAGACATGAAGACATAAAAACCAAAGACTGAGTTGATGAAATACAAATTAAAGGATTAGTTCACTTTTAAATAAACTTTTGCTGATAATTTACTCACCCCCATGTCATCCAAGATGTCCATGTCTTTCTTTCTGCAGTCGAAAAGAAATTAAGGTTTTGGATGAAAACAGTCCAGGGTTTTTCTCCATATAATGGACTTCAGTGGGCTGCAAACGGTTCAAGGTCCAAATGACAGTTTCAGTGCAGCTTCAAAGGGCTTTAAACGATACCAGACGATGAATAAGGGTCTTATCTAGCGAAACGATCAGTTTTTGCGAGAAACCGAGCAGTATTTATGCTATTATTTTACCTCTTAACAGAGGAATGCGATCGTCTCTGAGCTCCGCCATTACTTCCGGAGAGTGAGGTCAAATTAGATCGTGGTCATGGATGTATACGTAGATGCCTCATTAGCGACTGCATGGATCAGTAGAATGAGGCATCTACTATCGATATATCTATAACCACAATCGAATTTGACCTCACTCCCCGGAAGTAATGGCGGAGCTCAGAGACGATCGCGTTCCTCTGTTAAGAGGTAAAATAATAGCATAAATACTGCTCGGTTTCTCGCAGAAACTGGTCATTTAGCTAGATAAGGCCCTTATTCATCGTCTGGTGTCGTTTGGTATCGTTTAAAGCCCTTTGAAGCTGCACTGAAACTGTCATTTGGACCTTGAACCGTTTGCAGCCCACTGAAGTCTATTATATGGAGGAAACCCCTGGAATGTTTTCATCCAAAACCTTAATTTCTTTTCGACTGCAGAAAGAAAGACATGGACATCTTGGATGACATGGGGGTGAGTAAATTATCAGCAAAAGTTTATTTAAAAGTGAAATAATCCTTTAACACTGAGTATTAATACAGGGTTTGGATAATGCAAACAAAAACACCATCAATTGAGAAGAGGTCAATTTCAGAGGCTGCAAGAATGGGGTGACAATGGCATTCTCACCTCTTGTAGGGATCATAAGCTTGCATGGAAGAGCCAGAGGTGTGATGGCATGTTGATATACGAGAGCAGACAGACACCCTGTAAACACACACATACACACACCAAAGACTAGTTACAGTACACAAACAAGCTGATGGGTGGAAGACTACAGACACACTTTTCAAAAGGTGCCAATTTAAGTCAGTACAATAGACAGCAGACAGAAATACAAAAGTCTGTCGGACTCTGTTCATTATTACCGAAGTACGGTTCGTTTGGACAACCCTTCAGTCTCACGCCCTTGGCACTGGTTTCAATCAAGAAGTGTCGAACCAACTCATTTGTGATGTCTCCAACTTCAAGGTAAGAACAAAAGATAAATGAGGATGAAGGTCTATTCAGTGCTGACTGGCATGATGACACGCAGAGTTATTTTACCTTTCTTGTTCTGCTGCACCGTTGGAGGGGGAGAGGCTACTTTCATAGCCAAGCCATATGCTCCTCTGAACGAGTTACTGTCTCGAATGACAAATGCTCCTGGTTCACGATCTTTAAGAATACAAATGGCTGAAACATACAAATGAGAAAATGTGTCACCAGCAATCTATACTTCCCTACAAAGGCAAAACACTAACTACACATCGTCTGTAATGACCAAAATTGTGTTTTGACAGGGCTGGGCAACTCTGGCCCTCGAGAACCACTTTCCTGCAGACTTTACCTCCAATACTGATCAAACTCTCATGCCTGTAACTTTTTAGTAAGCTTGTTCATGTGTGTTTGATTAGTTTTGGAGCTAATACTGCCTTCACATACTTTCCGAAATGTCCTACTTCCCACTTCTGAAGTTATAATTACGAGTTTGACACGTTCGCATGCTTTGTTGTTGAAAAGAATTAGGAATCATGGAGGACGCCAGGTTCATATTTGCATGTTTCTAAAATGTTATTTTAACACCATAACCCAAAAACAGAAAGAAAAAGAAAAACACAAATGGTATCTAATACATGTAAATAAATGTTGATAAGTGGAATGCTGCACTGTATGTTTTTGATTTTGTAAATTTCAATCAAAATGAAAAAATCTCCCAAAACAATGATCAGAAGGCTTACATTAAACACTAGGCCTGGTTTCACAGAAAGGGTTTAGACTAAGAAAGGGTTAGGCCTTAGTTCAATTAGGGCATTTAAGTAGCTTTTATAAATGTACCTTAGACAAAAAAAAGAAAAGAAAAACGGTAACACTTTACAATAAGGTTAATTAGTTAACAACATTTGTTAACATGAACTAATAATGTTCATTTCTTTATCTTTGTTCATGTTAAACTCAACATTTACTCATACATTGTTAAAATTTTGTTAACATTAGTTAATGCACTGTGAACTAACATGAACAAACCATGAAAAGCTGTATTTTCGTTAACTAACGTTAACAAAGATTAAACAATACAGTAACAAATGTACTGCTCATGGTTAGTTGATGTTAGTTAATACATTAACTAATGTTAACTAATGAAACCTTATTGTAAAGTGTTACTGAAAAAAAACATTACTGGTGTGCATCTTAAGACAAAACAATAGCACTGACATATTTTAAGATATGTCAGTGCAAGTTTCTTTTATTTAAAACAGCTCAAACATGCATTTTAGTCTGGGACTAGTTTAAGCCTTGTTTACCAGAGGTAAGAGTATTTAAATAAAATATATTTGAGTAAAATTGTGAATAATTAAGTAAAGTCTTAATTAAATGTACCTGATGGATATATAACCATACAAAAGCACACAATAAAGATCCTAGTCACAGCAGCAATCCGCAAACTCGGGTAACACATTTTTTTTAGATTTCGAGAGCCAGAGTTGCCCTCCCCTGTGTTTAGATGTGGCCTCTCCTGTGACAGATCGGTTTGGCTCTACACCTGATATTAAATCTCATACCTTGTTCCCTGGATATTTCTGGTTTGTACCAATATTTGGATGTATCTTGAACAAACTTGATATTCAATCTAATATCTGGAGGTCCATCGGCTGAAAAGAATAAATGGTTTTCTGAATAGTTGATCAAATAAGTACACACATCTATTTAATTCAGTGATTTCACTCACATGCTTCCTAGGTGGATTTCTTATCTTACCATATATTGAGGTGATTGCAGGGCCTTGTGTAGGAGTGGGAGCTTTCCTACATTCTGTGCTGTCTGCTGGAACACTTTCAGAGTTTCCTGCAATGGATCCTGCTCTTATGTCCAGGGGCAAGAACAGCGAGGGGTTACAGGATTGTTGCTCTAGGGAAAATGTGGGGGTAGCGGGCCCAGGCTGAACCATAGAAGTGGTGCTTTGCCTGGACTGTGCCCCATATCTCTCATCTGGAGTGGCCTGGCCTCTAAATGGGGCTTTGTGATCTGGGCTAGAGGCAACTGGAGCAGGTGAGGGGTGGCGGTCTAGCACAGGACTTGGCGGGATGAATTTGCCACTGCGACCCAAAAGAGGACTGTTGGGAGTGGTTGGTTCACTGCTGCCACTGGCTGTTGGTATACGTCGACCCAAAGCAGGGCTGCTCTGACCACCAAACCTACGTTGAAGGGCAGGGCTTGGCGGTGTATTGGTGGCCACTGTACGGTGGAGTGTGTTGGGGCTTCCTGGGACATGATGAACACCCATGATGTTAACAGTGGCCTCATCAGGGTTAAGGTAAGTAAAGGTGTCTTGGAAGAGAGGAGCACGGATGGGCTCAGATGGAAATGATGGAAAGGCAGGCTGACTGCAAAAACTGAAAACAAAAGAGATAAAATAGGAAAGTGTGAGTAATAAAAGAAAATAGGCTAACACAGTGTCCTTGTTATATATGTTACACATACTTACCATAGTAATAACAGTAAATTAGGCATTATTACATGCAACTAACCCTTAACCAAACCCTAATTCTACTCTTAATACTACCCTATAGTAAGTACATGTAGTTAATTATTATTACTTTCAAATAGTACTTAAATATATGATTGCACTGTAACAAAGACACCTTAAAATAAAGTGTAACCAAAAACAGATACATTTCACCCAAACAAATGAGGACACATACAGTATATTTTGGTAATAGTTCTTGAAGAGAGTGATGCATTTTAGCGCCATGTTCAGAGTAAAAAAAACAATTGCTCACGTAAATTTGCTATTACTTACTGATTAGTTAATCTTGTTTCCATATTAGTTAATAGTAATAGCTGAAGTGTTAATGTAGTACTATCCATTTGTCCTGCATTACTTCCTGCATAGTTACGTATGACAGACTATTATAACCATATTTTGGATTTGAAAAAGGGACAGTGGTCAGGTAACAACACTTACCCATCAGAGCTAGCATTGTTAACTGGTTGAGGTGGGCTGAAAGTGTGGGCAAGCGGAACTGGTCGTTCAGAAGGGTATGGATGCTGCAAGGGAGAAATCAATCCTCCTCCTCGGACTCCTGTTCCCATGAAACCATGTGGCTCTATAAGAAAAACAAAAACAAGAAATATAACTTGGGAATACAAAAACAATATATATGACCCTGGACAACAAAACCAGTCATAAGGGTACATTTTTTAAATTGAGATCTATACATCATATGCAATAAATAAGCTTTATATTGATGTATGGTTTGTTAGGATAGGACAATATTTGGTCGAGATACAACTATTTGAAAATCTGGAATCCGAGGGTGCCAAAAAAATCTAAATATTGAGAAAATCGCCTTTAAAGGTCCCGTTTTTCGTGTTTTTTTGAAGCTTTGATTGTGTTTACAGTGTGCAATATAAGTTAATGTTTCATGTGTAAAAAAACAGTATTTTTCACACAATTTACTTATCTGTATACTGCTGTTTTCACTGTCCTCAAAACGGCTTGAGAATTTCCTCGTTCTATGAAGTCCCTCCTTCAGAAATACGTATCGAGTTCTGATTGTGCCAGCGGTTCCCGTGTTGTGATTCGACAGCAGCTTAGCACACGTTGCCCGAGAAGGTCATGCCTCTTACCATAACGGGGAGATGAACGCACTCAAACTACAGCCCCTGAAGGCCAAACAAAGGTGATTTGACTCCGGGCTGAAAATAACAGCGTCTGATGGCGACAAACGCAACCGAACCGAACCAAACGCAACACTCCCTCTTCTCCACGAGGGAGCAACAAGACCACGCCCCCTTTTTCGCGTATTCTTGTGGGCGGAGGTTAGTCAACAAACTGCTCTACTGACATAATTAAAGCAGGAAATACCAGGATGTAGTCCAAACCGGCCGTTCGCTGTAGGCTTTGAAAGGGAACTTCTGTTAAATAAAATATCTCGCTTGGCATTGAACTTTGAGCTTTATAATTTTACAGGTATTATTTATGCTCTAACAGCAACATTACACACTAACTAAAGTTTGAAAAATGGTATCACGAAGAACGGGACCTTTAAAGTTGTCCAAATGAAGTCCTTAGTAATGCATCTTGCTACTAATAATACATTTTTGATATATTTACAGTAGGTATATATACCTCACTGGGACAAAACATGTCCCAAACACAAAAGCCATATTTATGTAAAAAATTAAGAATGTCAACACAATAAAAATACTTGTATTTCACAATAAAAATGTGTATACTCAGGACATTTATTGCTTATTATTTTTAATAATTTATTTAGTATTATTTTAAAAGCACACTCTATACTTGGATACACATGTATACACATGTAATTTAACCTGTCCTCAGCATGATATAAAACTGCCAAACAAAGTGTTTAAAAATTCAGAAATCTTTAAGATATCAAACAATACAAGAAGTAAATATTTGAATTATATTTTTCATTAAAATATAAAATAGCTATAAAAGTTGTGTCCTCAATTTGCGTAAACTTTTATATTTTACAGTCATAGTCTTAACATGTCAACTCCGTCATCACAGTGTAATAGTTTCTATAAATAGTTGTGGGATAAATATTGCCAATTTTATGTTTATTAAGGCAGCTACAACTGAGGAAAAAACTAAATTGCTCCACTGAACAACACGTGATTAAGGTGGAAAATCATTACATTTTGTCAACTCCGTTAGGTTTTTTTGTCTGATAGTTGACAAATGCTCTCAAACGGTCTGTATAATGTGATTTAATAAGCTTTTTTGCACATGGGGAATTCTTCTAATGCTGTTTCATGATTCTATTTACATTTACTGTATATTTGGCCTCAGCTCAACCTTTGTCAACACCGTCAGTATTTGTCAACTCCGTCAGTATTTTACACCGTCAGGTGAAGATTTTTGTTAATTTTGAAAGAAATGTCTTATTCTTTTTTCAATTTATTGTGTAAAAATGTTTAAACATACATGATGATATGTCTTAAATACCTAAGAACATTTGGTGATATATGTTTAATATTAAAAGGAGGGTGAAGAATTAAGGAATTTAGAAACTGGGTTGTTCATAATAGTGTGAAAAAATAAATAAAAAATAAACAGAGAATGTATTTTATGATTTAGATCCTTTACTGAACACCAGTATTACATAACTGAAGATTTTACATTATTTTTGGATAGACTAAATTAAATTAGCATGCTTTTTAGTGTGTCTGACTGAATAAATATATTTTTTTTGAAAAAAACCTGTTCCCTTACATGGTTCATTATCTGAGACCTTTGTCTTTAATAATGTAGTGTTAGTTTGAATTTGTTTACATTTTAAAACATGTTTTGTCCTTTATCTCAAGAATCAGTGACCTATAGATCATGGAACAATTTTTGACCCATACAATGTATTGTTGGCTATTGCCACAAATATACCTGTGCGACTTATGTCTGGTTTTGTGGTCCAGGGTCACATATATCTGTGAATAACTTTTACTGCCACTGTCTCAACATTATATATGACACAACTTTGGGGATGATGTGATGAAAGCTCTAGGATGAGTTCAAAACAGTAGGCTTTTAACGAAATTCAAAATGGCAAATAGAACGATGGGTAACATTGTATTACATATAACGTGCTGAATTTAAATGAGCAGGATCATGACTTAAGGCCAAAGAATACCAATGTCAACAGACTCTGATTATTCAGAGTATGACTTTCTAAACATGCTGGTGTTGTCCTGAAGCTTGCTCAGGGCATTGTCTAAATCAACGGTAGCCAACCCTGCTCCTGGAGAGCAACCATCCTACAGAGTTTAGCCTCAACTCTAATCAAACACACATCAACATGTTTCAGACACAGGTGTGTGGGAGCAGGTTGGAACTAAACTCTGCAGGACGGTAGATCATTAAATATTTATTTTTCTTTTTGTTACACTTTATGCTGCCTTATTAGGACGAATGGAAGGTTTTTGAGCATGTTTATTTAAAACTTCCAAGTTACAGAGTAGAGCCTTTTGTCAAAATATTGTTAACACTATAATACTGAAATTTACTAGAACCCAGATAAAAAAGAAGGGTTTTCAGGAGTTAACAGGAGTGAATGTGTACAGAAGGGATTGTGTAGCATTCTTGAGCATAATGAACATGTCATTATAAGGGTTTTCATTGTCATCTCAAAATACTCTTACCTTCCATACCATCACTAGAATCAGAATCTGACAGCGGCAGACATAAAAAAAAAGAAAGAGGAGCAGTGACAGTTTTTTGGGTTTTTTTTTAAGGGGAAAATAATATTAACAGTGCGAATGTGGTGAGAATGCAAAGCAAGAAGACAGTGACAGAAATCAGCACTGCAGATAGATGACAGGTGTGGGACAGATGGGAATATATGAACAACTACTAGTTATGTAATGATTAATAAACAAAGTAATGCACTTATTAAAATATTACAAAATTGAAAAATGAGAAAATAGTATATAAAAATTAACCCCTTAAATTAAAGAAAAGTTTCCAGTGGACCATACTGGTTTTATAGGTACTCACCTGAGCTGCTTTGTTGTACCAGAGCTTCTGCAGGGTTCTGGGCCTTCAGGACTGTGGCTGACAGAGTGGCCTGACCAGAATGGCCTATTTAAACAAAAGGGGAGAGAGTCAGGTTTAAGCACTCCATCAGAAAAATTGTATACATATTTGAGGTAAAAATAATTTAAGCAGTAAGGAGGAGTCAAGTTCCCTTGATTCATAATGGCCAAACTTAGAAGCCACAAGCAAGACACGAGTCAAGCATGGAAATATACAAGTTTTGAAAATGGACAATATAAGTCACTTTAAGTCTTATAAGAGGCTTCCCTTAAATCATTAGCTTTGTGTGAAGGAGATAAACTACTTACAATATAAATATGGAAAGTAATTAACTAATTTCAGTGGTAGTTACAACAACAAAATCAGTTACTATGTACTTGTACGCAGTATCAAACCTCTCATTATGCATGGACCGCTTCTCACATCTCTAAACATGCTGATAGATAGATAAATAAATACATACATAAATAAATAATAGGTCAGTGTTAAATGCATTTAAGCATTAAGCATTTAGCCTAACCTTGCCACAGAATAGTTTTTCACATGCAGCCTCCCTTGTCACAGCAGCGATAATATTTTTTATGTAAAAGTTCAGTATTCAATACTAATTATTTTCAAGAACGTCCTCATCATTGTTTGGTATTTGAAAGCCATAACTTCCATGTGTTTAGGCCATAAAAAACATTTTTCAACAGAGGAATTATTATTATGATGGAATGGAAGTATTTAATGGTTTATCACATTCTGTAAGTGGTATTAATAACAATATCATGAAAGTAAAAAAGCAATTGCTATATACAAAAGCATCTTCATCTTCACATTTAGCTTTACTTTTCTTACCTAAAGCCATGACAGAATTTTAACCGTCCATAATCTATATTTTTTATTGTTTGATATGAATCGTGATTTCTGCAAGAAGGCTAACATTACACTTTCAAATAAGGGGTCTCACCACCACTACTGCGGGTAGGACTAAAAGGAACTGATTCCATCTCCTCAAAGGCCTCCCTGTAACTATGCACAGGCTTCTGAATGGGAAACATATAGGATGAGAAAATATTAAGTACAATCTATCACAATAATAATCTATTGAGCTATACGGTTATACAACTGAGAGAAGTACAACCACTTTACAATAACTTATTTAAAACAAAACAATGTTAAATGAAATGTTAAAGTTAAACTATATACCTCTTTGGGTTGTCCACCTGGGTTCATTGCAATTGTGTTGACAAACTCTGGAGACACAGGTTTCAATGGAGAACACACCCCGTGGGCTGCACCGTCATTTTGGCTACTGAGGTACTGGCTCTCACTGGTGGTTCGTCGGCGTATAGTTGGCATGGCTTCATCTGGGGTGACTGTACGTGAATGTGATCCTAAAGAACACGGAAGAGTGTTAAGAAAATGCAATCATGTGCAACCAGGTTCTAATTTTAAATTTTTGCCAATGCAGGTGATTTGAGAAAATATACAGGCCATAAATATTCCTTACTTTACAGTATTTTGCAAAATTTCTATTAAATATGTATTTTGTTTCTAATATCAGCCATTTAACCAAAATAGGCCATGCCCTACATTTTTCAATGTTTGTGATGACTGAAAGCTCCTCAGATCCAGGCCTTACATATGTGTACCAACATCTGTGATAATAGCTGATTGCATTCAAAGGTTATAGCCATTTAATGAAAGTAGAGCAGCCACGTTGGATTTAAACGTTAACATGATTTTGATCATTGTTGATATTGAGACTTTTTTTTCTTACTTGACGGACATGGAATCATATATAAATTTGTATTCATCTTGACCCAAGCATTCCAGTGATATAAAACAGTATAGTTTATGGTTACACCCCAAAATGTGTTATATTCTTGATGACTTTGTGATGGGATCACTGACGAAAGAGAAGCTGTCAACACTCTGAGCTCTGACTACTTACTAATAATTCTGCTAATAATAATAATGCTTTGCACTTAAATCTTCACTATAATTACTTGCACACCTTCAGTGCTTGGCTCCTAAATATTCCCATTAAGAAAAAAGAAAAATAACCAGGCAGAACATGCATGTAAGATGACATGAGAGAGAGAATAGAAGGGAGTAGGGGTCAGAGTGAGAGGGGGAGGATCGTGAGAGGGGACAAACCAGAGAAGGAATAGGAACGATGATGTTCGGACCGGGAGGACATGCTCTTGGAGATGCCCCGGATGCGAGCGTTGTACTCTGGGTGGAGGAATGATGGAGTGGGTTGAAGTAGAAGAAGAGGAGAGTGAAGGAGGGGTATCAGTGGTGTGAGGGGTGGTCCATATGCCAGAGCAGAGAAAGACAGAAGGGGGAAAAACAAGAAAAATGAAGAAATGGTGAATCTTACTCCTAATTTCTGGTACTTGACATATTTAATTAAAATACAATGCTAGATTAAAATCTTCTTTTTTTATAATTGTATGCGGCTGTCCATAATGACCAAAATGATATAGTGGCCTGCTATAGTACTGAGAGGCACAAGGGACACAACAGCCTCCCTAGGAGTTTGCTTCAGAAAGCTCTTCCCAGCAATTCAATTCATTGCCAGAAGATGGTGCTACTATGTATTTTCCTGTAATTTCAACAGTCTGTTGTTCAAGCCAGAGAATGCATGGTACAGGAGCTGAAGCACAGCATGGTAAGATCTATTCTAATCTATGCAGCTATTCACTCCTACACAGAGGACAGTGTTGATGTGAACAGTGTTAGTATCTGCCAGGAATACTCTACATCCACATGAGAAATTATGACACCTCTACAATCTGCTTTAATCATTCTTTAGCGTGTAGGTGAACTTTATAGTCCGGTATTAGAACATGTGTTCATTGTGTATCCATGCAGTGGGATATACTTGCAGGGCACTTTTCCAATGTTTATACAGTATGTTTGGTCTATCTCCTATAGGACTAAATCGGGAGATGAGAGAACCTGATGACAGTTTTATGGATTCATTAGCTTACCAGGGCTTGGTGTATTGTTTTCTTTGTCAAATATGATTTAATGTTAGACCATGCCCTCTATTTCAGTGAGTGAAATAACCTGTCCATATTCTGTAGAGTTATATGAAACCAAGAGAAGACTAAGATATATTCTCATGATGTCAAAATGAGTAAAGAGTCGGTAGAATCATATCCTGATTATCCATCAAGATGTCACTTCCAAACTTTGATAATGAACCATAAACATGGGCCTGCTTCAGCAAAATTTGTCAAGTTTTTTTTCTTGGTTTTCTATAAATTACAGAGGTAAAACCAAGAAAATATATTACATAACCTACAGCAGATTTACAGATTTTATTGATTTTTTCTCTCCAAATTTCAATCATGTACATGCATCAACAGCTGTGTATTCAGACCAAAGTGTTTCCTTCTTTCTCACCTGCCACACGTTGGGCCACAAGACCCTCAAGGTTTGGCATCTCTTCCTCAGACTTTGGCTCAGGCTCTTTTGCAAGGGTAACAGGGGGGAGTGGTGATGACGATGTGCTGTAGCTTCTCTGAGGGCCTGGGAATGTGCCCTGAAGATCTGGAGAGTAAGATACCTCGCTAGTTCCTGGGTATACATACTGGGGCTTGATTGGAGATGGGAGGGGTAAAGTTGGGGATGGTGTTGTAACTGAACCTCCACGGATACTGTACGGATCTTGTTGATAGATTGGTGAATGGGCCTGAGGGGACTGGTAACCCCTTTGATGATGCTCAGATAGTGGAGTCATGGGGTAAGCAGGTGATGATCTTTGTGAGGACTGGCCAAAACTGGCAGTGGAAGACAGAGGTGGGCCACCAGTGACGCTATAGATGGCCTGGTCAGCCTGATAAGAAGGTCTGGCTAGTGTCTGAGCAAAGGGTGGATGGAAAGCTGAGATGCTCTCACCAGGGGGAGCACTCTGAGATTTGGGAACTGGTGTATGTGAAGGCTCCAAGTCAAGCATGAGCATGTTTAGGGCATCTATAGACTGTTCTACATCCTGTTGTGATCCTCCTCCACGAGTTGGGAAGTGTGGCAGGGTACCATTCGATCCAAAGAAGGGGTCATCCACAAGACCATACTGATGCCAAGCACTGAGCCCTCGCTGAACTGCATCTCGGCTGCTAGTATTACGTTCAGGAGCTTGTGGCAAGTACCGAGGTCCTCCATCTAGCATCAGGCCACCATATGACTGCGAGCGATACATTCCTTCGTTCTGCCCACTGTAGTCTATCAGTCCATGTGCTGATGATGACCCTCGAAGCTGGTGTACAGGCATCTCCTTTTTAGGCCTTCGTTCTAGGAAAGTACCACGTTGTCCGTCTACTTCTACTACAGTGGATTCAGTAACTGCTTTGCTGTCAGCTGGTGTAACTTGACCCTCAAAGGAGGACAGTGTGCCAAGACTGCCTGCACTGTTATCTCCAACCTGGCTTTCCGGTAACTCGTCGTCAATAATATCAGTTTCACGCTCAGCACCTGCTTGTCCGTTAACGTGGACCTGGGCAGGCACAAGGTGCCTCACACCACCCCCTGGGCTTGTGTTGGCAAAAGAGAGGAAATTCTGATGAGAGCGATGTGGTGGTCCCTCAGAACCACTCAGAAGCTGTTCCAACTCTCGGTTCTCACAAGGGCTTATTGCAGTCTCAGGGGGAGCTTGGCTCACAGGCCCTGTGGATGACAAAGACTGTTGAGCATCATCTGTGCGGTCTGTCTTAACAGAAGCAGTGGAGTTGCCTGAGTCACTGCTGACAGAAAGGGCGTGGTCTGCAGCTGGTAGTGGATGGTTGGCCACTGGAAGAGGAAGAGCGTGTTCTACTACAGGAGGAGCACGGTCAGTTGAATAAGCACCATTGGCAGACACAATACCCTCAAGAGAGTCTTTCTTCTGAACCTGGACGTAAAGGCTGCTGTTTACTGGACCTTGAGACTGAGCAACATCTGAAAGAGAGGTTATAAAAAGTCTCATGAGCATTATAGACTCAGTTTGACAGTTTTCTGCATTAGAAACCGTATTCTCCACTCATACATGAAACTTCTGCCATCATTTGCTCACCTTTTTGTAATATCATTGAACCTATACATGGTATTACATATGACACACCCACTATATTCTGTCCAGTTTCTCTTCTGAAGTCAAATGATAGCTTTGACAATGGAGGCCAACAGATCAAATTTAATCAGTTATTAACTGAAAATCTTACCCTCAAACTGTGCTCTCAAATGTCATTTGCACTCAAGTTCCATTTAAAAAGTAATGTCTTTAACAGGGATGTGCCCGAAGCCTAAATCCGTAACCGCTGCTCCCTATACACAGAGTATGTGTGATTGCGAATTCGATAGCAATTTCAATACCCCGCATACTCAATAGTATTGATAGTGGCTACCCGATGACCGCAAAATATATACAATATAATTACACAGGCGAAAGAATACAAAAACAATAAATATATTTTTTCCTCCCATCTCATATCCGTATATATCTCATATAGTTCGGGACATACCATTCGACTTCTGACACATCCCTAGTCTTTAACATACAGTACAAGGTTTGACATTGATGTCAAATACCTTTGGTTTGTGACCAATCATGGCATGAGTTTAAAAAAAAAATGATGATATTGGAGAGCCAGGGCAAAGAGGATGATTTTCAGTGAACAACAATTACAATTTTATTCTGTACCTATCACATGGCTTTAGTAGACTTCAGAACACCTTCTGTTTGGAGCCTCTTCGGCTATCTGCACATATCATATAATCAGCAACAGATGACAAATCCCCACATCAGCCATGAACCTGTGTGGATGGCTGCCTATGTTATATTAATGTTCAAAAATGAGAGAAGAAAAAGTTATTGGCCATCAAAGATATGTGCCAGTACTGTTTCTTTCAGCAGTTAAAGGCTTTGTGAGGATTAAGTTATTTGAGTTTTTGACACACCGTGTCTTTGGGGCAATGAAACTAACCCTGCCACCTGATTTTGCTCTATAACAGAATGATGACATAACCTTTTGCCCAGCAGGTATATCGTTTCCAAACAGAAAATACATTGGTCGCACACTTCTGATGCATTACACAGGTAGTTAAACAGGAAACATAGCATTACATTGCACACAATATATATTCTTATTTTTCTGTCGTTTCCTTTAATGGTTTTCACTGAGGCATGCCGTTGTTTACATGCATTCATTTATTCACTCACATACAGACCTTCAAAAAGTTCAGAAATGCATTTTGTCTAGTTTGAAACTAGCACAGTGCTTTAGCAGAAATAAAAGTTAGTATGTGTTCTGTTCTGCCCAAAGGTATAAAAGACCACTTGCATTACACATCATCAGCTTTGTTGTCTTCAGGAAGCCGCTTCTTTGTGTGTGTGTGTGTGTGTGTGTGTTAGTAGAAAAAAAGAAAGATAGATGAGCTGGTTTAAGCTGGTCCTGAGCTGGTTACAAGCTGGTCCTGAGCTGGAGCTAGTTTCTTAGGACCGGCGCTTGACCAGCTTAAACCAGCTGCCATGCTTCAAAAAATACCTAACCAGCATATGTTGTTTTTTCAACAGGGGTGGGATACAGAAAGCCGACTTCACAATTTAGAAAGTGAAGGCGCTTGTGTTCTGTAATGTTTAGGAGCTGAGTATGCGTGTTCAGCCCTTGTGACCGGCTGTCAGGGAGAAGGCTTCGCTCCTGTTTGGCTCTCTTCACAATAGATGGGGATCAAGCTTCTGTACCTTGCAGTTCCGGCCTCACGTCTGCTGAGGTAGTGGGTAATGTGGGGATCACTAGCAGAGGAGCTTGAAAGAGTTTCTCTTGTTTCTCTCACTCCGCGGCTTCTTCTGGACTGGCTGAGAGCATGCTGCGCACCTCTAGTTCTAGTTTTGAGGCAGACATTATAACCAAGTCTGCCTCCTCCTCCTGATAGCCCCGCATATGATGAGTTGGTGGAGTTTATGGTTTGCACCATGGCCAGATTAAGCTTAGCATGGTCTGGCCCAAAGCAGGAAGTTGCTCACGGCCGGCTGGATGAGCGATTCCTGTTGGATCATGGGGGAATCCATATTCAGCTAATTTAGAGTGGCTATGCAAGCAGGGGTATGCGAGGATGCCCCAGGTTGACGAGAATATTGCAAGCTATCTCTGCCCGGAGTCGGCATCCTCATCATTTTGGCATGAAGTTATATTAGGCCCTATTATATTAACTTGTGATAAACATCTAAACATCTGGTTAAAAATGAATTCTTGTGGAATATTTTAGTTAGTCCGAGTTCAGTATTTTAGTAATACAATGTTTAAAATGCATGTATAAACACTCACTGACTTTGTTCTGCTGACAGCCACAAATTACTTTTTCCATATTCTGTCTTATACCGTCTGATATCTTTTAACACATTAAGTATACAGTTGGTATGCTTAAAGTGGTTTGCCTTTTCAAGTCAAGTCATTTTTATTTGTATAGAACTTTTCACAATCCATACTGTTTAAAAGCAACAGAAAAGTTTGGAGGGAAAACAAATCCAAAAGATATTTAGGTTGTAGGGAGAAAAAACCTTGAGAGGAACCAGACTCAGAAGCTCATCTTCTTGTCATTACAATGAATGTCTTGTTCTGTCATGAATCACATTATCACTACATAGCACAAGCTAATTGGTCTTTGTTGCATCTGCAGCCAATGAGCTTGCTGCTCAACATTTAAGTAGTTTGGTTGAGTGTTTGCTGTAAGCAAGTTCTGCATGCTATCAGAAACAGTCCATCTCCCCCAGCTCCACCTGTATAGATCTGCTACGAGTAATTTCATGTACGCTATTTATGTCTTTTACAGGCTCTTATTTGTGTTTCTTACAGGCTCCCTGCAGTGTGTACTGGCTGTAGCAAGTCTCCATACTTGCTCTGTAGCAGCTGCAGCAGCAATACTCAACAGTAGCAGCAATAACAGCAGCAGCAGCATGTGTTGCTGATCTGTTTCGTCACGACCAAATACAGTCTTAAATTGGCTAGAGAGAAGCAGATAGTAATCACTGAATTCTTTTGTTGTCTGGCTGATAAAGGCTGTAGCCGCATGGCAATGCTGATTTATAATCATTTGAAATCCTAGAATGATGCAGGCAGGTTTTCAGTGAAGTGTCTCTCACTGTCTGGCTGGTATATGCTTTAGAAGACATTTTTTGTTAGTATCAGGAATTTTTCCTCATTAACTGCGCCTGTCACATGTCTTAGGGCTCTGTTGTTCACCCGTTACATGCTCGTTTCCCTCTGGCTTCAATCTTCCACATAAACAAATTTAATATTATTGCTATGCTGATGATTCTCAACTCCACCTCACAGACCTAACCATAGTTGTTTCCAATGTAGTCTATTTAACCTCATTGGGAGGTCCGACCCAATGCAAGCCTCAATATTTTATTTGAATACTTTGGTTTGTTGTTCTTAAAATGCTACATAAACACTGACTTAAGGATAATTTTCAGCAGTACAGTATCACTGTGCAGTATAATCTAATGCCACTGTCAATCAGATTGTACAAATGTTGAAATGCAATGACACTGAGAGGAAATTGTGAAAAAAGGGAAGATGTAACAGTAAGACAGCTACTGTTGTCCCATGTTTGTTCTTGCATTACAATTATTAGAGATCATGAGGTCTAATGTAATTGAGCCAAAGTTGCAGGTTTGATCCAAGGCAAATGAGACAGCAACTATAATGTTTAAAAAATTCCACAATTGCCCAATCACCACTGTGTTCTGTATATCTCAGCACCCAGACCAGTGGCAGGTTGCATAAACTGCCAAGATTTGTCTTACAAGTTAATCATCAAATATTTTGCATTTTGTAGGTCTAATTCGATACCGAAAAGTAAGACTGATTACTCCTAACTAACAGCTAGTTAATAAATTAGTTCTTAAGACACAGACTAAGAAAAACTCAATGGCTATGTTTATGCAACTGGCCCCTGGTAATTGCCACATTATACCTAACTTATACCTGAGTAGTTTTGCATAACTAATAAATGATAGTTGTTTGGTGTTCAGAAATTATGCACAAACTTGTTTGGCATAATGATGGCCAAGTTTTACTCAGTCTGTCTAGCAACAGCCATGGTATTAGGTTAGGGCCAAGGGAATGATATCATAGGTAAATAATGCCACAGTGTTGGTCAAGAGAGAGAAGAGGCAGAGGGCCATTGCAGTTCAACATACCATAATCTTGTTATACCGGCCAAATTTATAAATAGAGAGAGAAAGATAAGGACATTCTAATAAATAACAGAAGAACAAAGAGAAAAAAAAATAAGGTCACGGAATGAGAGGCGACAGACAGACGTCATGGCAGACAGACAGCAGGGAGAGGTTGAAAAAAGAATATGAGGTGGGAAGCAGACATGCGGACAGATATATAGAATGGCTGACAGACATACAGACAGACTGACTGACAGACAGATAGACTGACATGAAATGGGCCGGTGGTAAGCTGACAGAAATGGCAGTGACATGTGAAAGCCTAAGAGGCATCATGATACATAAAAAGGGCTGGGTGATGGGGTGTACTGTTTATATTCAACATGAAGTCACATAGCGATCCAGCTACTGCTCAGTGAGACAGCGCAGCTCACTCACGTTGAGCATTACATCCTATCATCACACACACACAGAGAGAGAGAGAGAGAGAGAGAGAGAGAGAGAGAGAGAGAGAGAGAGAGAGAGAGAGAGAGAGAGAGAGAGAGAGAGAGAGAGAGAGAGAGATCAGAGAGATAGATCAGAGAGATAGATCAGAGAGATAGATTAAAATACCTTAAAATATCTTGATATAAAACATGCACTCAAGCTTGCATGGGCAAGGTAATGCTACACCTGATGGTCCTAGTGTGAGTAGAGAATATTCCAAATAGGAAATTGTGTCCTTCAGTGCAAGCAAAGATGTCTTGTGCAAATGACATTTGCTTACATTTGATAAGTAACAGAGAAATAATTATCTAGTTAAATTCTTAAATATTTTGGGAACACTTTACAATAAGGTCTCATTTGTTATCATTAGCTGATGCAATAACTAAAATGAACATGAACATTGAATAATATATTCTTACAAAATGTATTAGCCTTTGTTAATGATATAACAAAGTAATTTTAGCCTTAATAATATAGCCTATTAGTAAATGTTCAAATAAACATAATAAATGCTTTAGAAGTTGTTCACTGTTAGTTGATGTTAACAAATGGAATCTTATTGTAAGTATTACTAATATTTCTTCTTGATTTTACCTCATACATTTTCTTTGTTTTAAATGCTTTTGAAATTCCAAAATTATCTGTGTAGCCTATTCAATGTGATCTCAGATTTTGGGATTTTTAAAAGTTAACATTGCAATGAAAAGTCAGTATAAGAACTAGGGGAGAGCGGGGCACAACGCTTTTTGACTGTCTCAGTTTGTGTAAATTCCCTTGGGGTTCAGAGTATTTATTTTTTCCCACATTCATTTCCCACATGTCTAGTACAATATGGTTTCATTTCATTAATACAGTGTATACTTTTTTTTTTTGTGACAGTGTATACTGGGGTACATTGTAACATGTGAGGGGCACATTGTAACATGACCAAATGACAGCTTAAAATGTTACCTTATAAAATCAAAAAAATATCCATGACAAACTAAAATAATTTGTCAATAAAATACAATTATTAACTTTTTAAAATAAAATAATGGCATTTTAATCATTAAAAAAAAAAAAAAAAATTGTTTGCCAACAAACACATCGCTAAATGCTATCGCTATACAGCATGGTTCAAAACATAATAATAATGAATAATTTCTGAACATTGACTCTCAGTCATTATTCACTCTTTTCTCGTGGTTTCTCACAATAATTAATAAAATTATAGAATATAATACCATATTTCGAATAGGGGCACATTGTAACACAGTGTTACAACGCACCCCATCTGCTCAATGCGGCTCGTGCCTTCTGCTGGTTAGATCAGCATTAAAGAATGATCACAACAATTAAATTAAACAACAGATTAAAATAATATCAGATTTGTCTTATTTTAAATAAACATAAAAAATAGAGATAAAAAATAAACTTAATTAAGAAATTTACTTTTGCTATGGTTAAATAAATGTTCTGTAATATCTTCCATTTTTTATCTAAATAATGTTGATATGGCAACTAGTAAATACACTAAGTTTTGTCATCCTGGCATGTGTGGAAAGTTTTGTGTGTTACAACTAATAAACAATAAAATAATACATTACACATCACAAAACGTATCACAGATGATAATACTACTTGTGACAAAACCCTTTATACAAAGACAGTAACATTCTGGCTTTAAGGAGCACAAAGGACATCTAAAATATCTTCCACACAAAAAAAACAAACAAGTTATACAGTAGCAGAACATAAGAATGATAAAGCCTAGTCACTTGAACGCACACGTATACACGCATTGAGAGCGAGTAGAATACAGTTTGAATGAAGAAACTTCGACTGTAACACTCACCTACTTTCAAGCCCAATGGAAAATCAAATTCAGTTCTGATTCCAAAAACGGTATTAAGTGCTGCTCACCAGAGACTTTGCCAGTCTCTGTGTCTTCGTTGTGAGATCATTGTGTATAGTTCATTAATCAGAGTCGCTCTCTTTTGTGAGTCACTCTGACCAAGTGTCACAGTCACCTCTCTCTGTTCCACACACTTCCCTCTTAGTCATTCCAAAAATGCCATGAAGCTGTGCAGCAGCCAAATATGGGAGCCTGAGCTGTAAACAAGCCCTGGTGGCTATACTGCCCCAGAGCACCCCTCTGTCTCTGTCATAGGAATACATACGCACACAGACACCACATACCCTTTAAATGGAAACACAGATAAATGGAAATACGTAGAAAGAGTTTTGGGAGACTCATTTCGCTAAACCATGAAGTAGAAAGTATCCTTTAACCTCGGCAGTGTCACAGACTCTTTCTTCCTTTAAAAGCAATGTTTGTCTGTGCCTGCTCTTTTCTATGGCTGCTTTGTGCCTTAAGGTCTGTTAAGCATCTGATAACATTTCAGTTTATTTTGCTTCTTAATTTATTTTCAGCAAAAATCCAAATTACATGTTACATGCCATGATAATATATAATCCTTTCTAAAGAGGTAAAGGTTTACATATTTGGTTGACCAAACTTGACTCAACCTCAAAGCACCCCCTGAACTTCTTAAAAAAAATATTAGTAATAAAATGGCTATAAAGGTTGAGAGGGTGGTGGAGGGTTGCTGGAAAAATTGTAAGAGGAGTGAGATATGCAGCCTTCTATAATGGTATACTCTTTGACGGGCAGGATTAGATCATTTAGAACTTCATAAAAAGGACACACATTTACATTTATGGTTTTCTTCTCATATTTTTTTAATCTTAAAGTCTGGAGGCTGCTCTATGTCCGTTCGAGACATAGTCTTACATGGATAGATTTTGTTGATTTGAATATTCCTGATGTTGCATTACATAAGGATACATAAGTACAAAAATGTCCAATGATTCTTGTTAACAAACTGAACAATTAACTGTTCATTTCCAGCTAAGCTTGAATTCTATTTCATAATAATTTATTTGATGGGGTGATGTTCTGTAGAAGTAATGTCCATTAATGGAAAAAATGGGTTCTATACAGTATACAGTTATTGGACCCAGAATACCCAACTACAACCTCACAATTGGCCTGCACAATTGGCATTGTGATGGTGGAATATAAAAGGGCCCTTGAAAGCACACACAAATTGTTTAATGTAGCATTAAGAACTGTCCAAAGAAAAAATACTTAACCAAAGCAGTTCATAAGAAGAGGGTGTCCATATACTTATTTCGGTAACACTTTACAACAAGGTTCATTAGTTAACTGCATTAGTTGACATGAATTAATCATGTCATTGTTAATGTTAATTTCAACATTTACAAATGCATGATTAAAATCTTGTTAACATTAGTTAATGCACTGTGAACTAACATGAACAAACCATGAACAGCTGTATTTTTATTAACTAACATTAACAAAGATGAACTAATCCTGAACAGAGGTGTTGTTCATTGTTAGTTAATGTTAACTAATGCATTAACTAATGTTAACTAATACAACCTTATTGTAAAGTGTTACCCTTTTTTCATATACTTCTGATCATAGAGCCCTGAGCAAAACTGCTGGCACAGTGGCTGCACAGTTGAATTTTCACATACCGCAAATCCAAGCAAGTTATAAAAAATGTTGCTTATCTAGTCAATGCACTGTATAGTTTTTTATTTGCATTCAGTTTCATTACATATTCATTTTCATTAGGCTTTGTAATTGTGGATCTCCTTGGGGCTCTGCGCCATTTTTCAAAGTCCTGTCAATGTCAAGACTGCACCAATCTTTCCTTTATTGCCCATGTGTCCATTGAGTATTTAACTGTGTGTGTGTGTGTGTGTGTGTGTGTGTGTGTGTTTTGGGGTACCTATGTCTCTTGGCCTTACCCACCAGCCCTTCCTCCCAGAAGAGGACACTAAAGAGAGGAGTGTCAGTTTTCCACCCCTCCCTGGGGCTGCCAGCAGGGCCACTGACGCCTTCTATTTCTCTAGATGCTATTTAAAACTCTGATTGGCAGGAGGCATGGGAAGGGCTCTTTATGGCAGACCACATAGTTTAAAAAAAATTAAGCCAAGGGGAGAAGTGTCCTAATGACCCAAGACACCATTTTTTTCTTTTTTTGATAGTTGAAAATAAGCAAACATTCAGAGCTTTCCTATCATAAACTTGATCAAATCAGTAATATGCTGAATACCCAGAAGAACAATCATAATCCATGAAACAAGTCTTGAGATTTTTAGCAGCAATGAGAGGAGAATCCATAAATCGTATTTAGCCCTCGTTCACATGGCTGTTTATGCCATTCAGCAAGCTAGCAGAACAACTGACCCCCTCTAGCTCCATAAAGAAGCTGCCTTTCCTTTACCACACAACACGTAAAGGGAAATGAGACATTTTTACAAGCCAGGCTAAATGACCATTAGATTTTTACCTTGTTCCTGCCCTAAAGTCAATTGTAGCAAAAAACAAACAAACTGAATCGCCAAGACCTGACCAGTCAGCACTTTAAGCAAAAACACACCAAGAATAGTTCCTCTCACCATCTTTAATGTCTTCACATCTCCTGTTGAAGTTTTCGTAAGAGTCCCAGCGGATCAGGGGATCCTGGGTGTTGTAGTCCACAGAGACACTAGGTCCGTTCTGTAGATGATCCAACCCTTAGAGGGACAAAAGAAAAATTCTCCTTTGAGTTGAGGCCTTGAAGCATGTGGATATATTCTATCAAGATCATATCTCTGTGCTGAAAAGATATACTAACTACAATTTTGGTAATATTAACTTACCTTTGATTTTCTCTGGGTCGAAAGAAAAGATAAACTCCACCTTCCCATATTCAGGAAATCTCTCATCTGCTAAATCACATATTTATGATCAGCCTGCATGCCACTGTGGGGGTGTTTAGTCTTTTTTTATTCACAATTAAAAATGAACATAAAACACACTAACCTTTAAATGTCTCGTCAAGGTCATTCTTAGTGAAGACCAGAGCTAAATTGTGTAATGCACATGTGTGGAACTGCACTCTGAAGATCACATCCCTATTGGGGTTTTGATAACGCTTGTGATAACATTTCAGCTTCATGGAGGAGGATATGAAAAAAAAGGGGCAGAACATGAAACATGGGATAGTATGGAGATGACATTTATTGGATTCTTCTTCAACTATAACAATAATTTTGGTGTTGACATTGGTACTGTTGCACTTCCTACCAGTATATCTCCTTTTAGTAGCAGGCCAGGCTCAATGGTGATACAGATGCTTGTATGGCTGTCGCCTTGAACGTTACTGTAAAACAGAGAGGGAAGGGGAAAGTGGAGAAGAAATGATGAATGGGGTTATTACAGGCATACTTCAAACTGTCTGAACTATACAAACTAAGCCTAAATGGATGACTAGCTTGATAAAATATTATCATCTGCTGAACAAGAACATAAAAATTTAACAAGCTGCAGTGGAGTGTCTGGAGCTACAGAGGATATTAATGCCATAAAAGCACAGATAGAAAAGGAGATTGTTTGACACAAAGGCGAGATGAGAAAATTATGCAAGAATCTTCAAACATTTAAAAATTGAAATGCAGTCTTGTCATTGTCACTGTCTCTGCCAAGGCCCCCCCCCCCCCCCCCCCCCCCCCATGTGCAGATTAGGATGGGTTAATCTCTTAACAAGAGGGCAACAGATGTTATACCAGACTCTCACACACATATTAATATAGCTTACAGTATAGCTTACAGCATGCACATTTTCAGCCTGATATCATAAGAATTCATAATTATTTGTATGTAACATTCATAAAGTTTTATTTTTGAGCCCCTAACATCACTCCTATCGTAAATTTAAACACTTCTCAACAATTTTTCAAAATTTCTCAAGATCATTTTATAGTTCACAATCTACTAATATACTCCAATTTTTTTATCCTAAATTTAACAACATAAAGTGACTAAAGGGATATTTGAACCCAAATTACAAATTCTGTCATTCCAAACCCGTAAAACATTCGTTCATCTTCTGAACACAAATTAAGATCTTCTTAATAAAACCAGAGAGCTTTTTGTTCCTCCTTTGAAAGCCTACGCAATTACCACTTTCAAATAGCCTTTCACTCCAGAAAGGTAGTAAAGACATTAAAGTAATCCATGAGAATCCAGTGGTTTAACCTCAATTTTAGCTACTTGAGTGCTTTGTTAGTGAAAAAAAAAAAAAAAGTGTACAAATTTATTTACAAAAATATTGATATTGAAATATTGATCTCTAATGCACGTTCACACTACAACGTCTGCTCTTGTGTCAACACAACATGAATGCGTCATGGTGCTCTCGTGAACACGTGCATGTTTGTTGTGTTGACGTGTGAGTTTGCTCAAAAACTATAGATATAAGCTGCATCCCAATTCAGAGAGTGCATCCTGCAAAATGATGTGGACATTAAAGGCCACACCTTCGAACGAACGTTGTTAAACGGAACAGAGGATTGTTCTTGTCGCCTTTCAACTGTGGCAGCTGCCGTTGATGAGTGACAATAACATTTCAATCAGATTTTAATAACGTTTCTATTCTACACGAATGATTTCTGTATATAATAAAGAATATAAACGATATATTGTATAATCGCATCTTAGTAAGATACAAGTCAACATTTGAACTGCTTTAAAGTTTTTTATTTTTATCATTAGATATTTGAGTAAGCTGAAACCCAATACTTACGTTTTAAAGTGTAATTCAGCAATTTCTCTTTAAAAAAAATCCTGTCATCACTGGCGCACAATAAATTCTGGGGTAGACAAGGCCATTTCAAGGGAAATGAAGGACACATTTGAAGGGGGCATTTGAAGGAGCCTTTGAATTGGGGCAGCCTTCGTCGCACAGCGGTGACGCAATCGACCTTCGAATGTGGCCTTCAAAGGACGCTGCAATTGGGACACTGATGACTCTATTTCCGGTGAAGTGACTGTCTTCACAGTACAACATCACTACTGGTATTTATGAACAACAGCAGAGCTGATATCTTTCTGACATTACATGCAATGTTATTTAAAGTACATTATGATAAATACTTAGCTTGTTACATATACATGCAACATTTCAGCCGTAAATAAATTATAAATGTTAGCTAGATTATCTTCATTCAAAACATCTGTCACGTGTGATGTGTAGTATGTTGGCTCACGCGATTTAAGTTTCACGCTTCAGAACTTCTGTAAAGGAAACCTAGTGACCATCGATGCTCCCTGAATTTAACGGTGCATTGTGGGACTTTTCAGACAAACATTTCAGTTCACTGGAAGGATTCTGCGACTGAGACAGGCCTTAAAATGGCCGGCTCCCTGATCAGCGCCCTGACTACTGAACTAAGGAGCTGCATGCGTGTTGGCTGGTCTAGCCTGAAAAATACGCTTTTTCATGCTATTTGAGCATAAGAAACAATATTTATGGGGCAGATCATGTCAGATTTTGTTGCTGATTTGAAATATGTTATTTAATTGTGAGTTTGGCAAGCAGTTTTTGAGATTTCAGGATTTAAATAAATAGGACTTGGTCTTTGATGCTCTGAATAGCTGGCGTTGTAAATATGGTTGCCGGGTGAACAGACTTTCCTAGAAAGAAACTTTGGCTTGCTCTCGCATCAACACAACATGCATGGGTCATGGTGCTCTCGTGAACGCCAGTTGGAGATCAATATTTTGAAAACAAAGTGGTAAATAATTTATTTGCGCAAACAAAGCCCTTGCTTCCCTTTATAAAACTGAGGTTAAACCACTTGGATTACTTTTATGATGTCTTTACTACCTTTCTGTGGCTTGCAGGGTTGTCAACTCTCACGCAATTGGCGTGAGACACATGCTTTCAGGCTCTGTCTCACAGTCTCACTCTGCCCAACCTAATCTCACACCAAATTGCCAAACCTGCTTTTGATATTAAACAAAGTCTAAACTTTTACATTTTAAAGGGTAACTAAACCGCAGCTCAGAGCTTAACTCCACCCACTGGCAATATTTGAAAAATGCTGGAAAAGTGGGCAGAGCCCAGCGGAGACAGAGGGGACGAACCGAGGGCGGGACTGAGCGGAGGGCGTGCACCTGAGACCCGCAGTGACGGATTGATTGATAACTGTCTTACTCGCAAGTCGCAAAGAGGGAGAATGACTGGAGTGACACCAGTAGCTTTGCAACAGAGCGGTCATTCTCCCCCGCCTTCACCAGAAGTGGAGGAGGGTGAATTGTCTGTAGACAATGCTCAACACTTCTAGTGCTGTGTCAATACATTTGAATGCCTTAAGCAGATAGACAACAGCTTCACTATACAGGTGTTTGCAGCAAGTTTTGGTAAACAGTACAGCATAGTGTGCAGTGATTTATTACGTCAACCATATTTACAGTATCATTATTATGGATCATACTGCATCAAAAACAATAAACCTATTAATTTCATGAATTCAATATTTTATGAACCTGAAAATGGCTATTTAAAAACATTTGTATGTCTCTAAAGTTGTTCATATGTTTTACATGCTGTCAGTGTACATGTGTAATGTCTAGTGTGTTGGTTCTGTTTCATGTTCATGTTTCATGTCCTTATCTTGTTTTCTTATCAGTCATGTTTCCTGGTTTTGTCATGTGTTCCTGTTTGTCATGTGCTCCTGCCATGTTCTCCATTGTCATGTGAATCCCTTGTCCTCATGTGTTATGTTTTCATTGGTTGTTTTAGTCATGTGTTCTCAGTTCAGTTCTGTCATTGGTTCATTGTTCTGATTGTTCACAGGTGTGTCTTGTTTAGTCACTAGTCTTTGGCTGAATCCGAAATCGCCCCCTATACAGCCATTTGTAGTGGTGTCCGAAACCATAGTGGACATTATTGAGTGCACTCATTCACTCCCACATTGCACCGTAATAAAGAGTGTACAGCTGATGTACACCCAACAGCTGACTGACTTCATGCACTCGTATTCATTCACTCATTCAAGTGAACTATATTAGTGAACTAACAGGGAATAGTGAATGAGGTTTTAGGGGGCGATTTCGGATTCAACCTTTGTGTATTTAAACCCTCATGTTTGCCATGTGTCCTGGTCGGGTATTGTTCCCTGTAACCCGCTGTTGGTGAGTGTCTGTCTGGTTTAGTCAAGTCCGTTCATGGACCAAGTCATGTCTGTTCTAGTCTGTTTCAAGTCAAGTCATCGTTTGTGTTGTCTCTATTCACATTGTAAATAAACTGCACTTGGGTTCACTTCAAATTGCCTCAAGTGGAAATCTGTTACATGTCATGTCAGTATCTACGTAAACAAAAAATGTATGTGTGCTACAACCAGACTGTACATAGAACAGAATGAGATCAAAACCACACTTAACATATTAAAATAATTCAGCATACATAATAGGAAGCAATTTACTTACTAAATTCCAGAAGTGTACACAGGCTGCATTGCTTGATAGATTTTGAGGAAGGGTCGGCAACCTGACAGGGTTAGATAAAGTACAGCACATCACTGATTTTAAGTTTGCTTGTTCAAACATAGTATAATATACATAAATTGCACTGATGGATTTGAATGTGTAGAAGTGTGTGCGCCCACCTCCTTTAGACTCAAAATTAGGGATGCCATGCATGATGACATGGTGAAGGAACAGGGGCTTGTTGTTGATTTTTATATGGCCAGAAAGGAGACCAGCAAAGTAATGCACATACCTATACATACACACAGCATTATGGAAGGGGAAAGATTAAATAAAACCACTCTATATAAAAATTCAGCAAACAATTAAAACATTTTTTAAGTCATTTTAAGTGATCACCATCACTTCTTGTATTTTGGAGCCTTTAAAGAATATGTTTGTATATATGCATCCTCTCTCATCATATTCTTCCTAAAACTCCAAATTGGCATAAAATTCCCTTAAATGCCACTTAAATTGTAGAGCATGTATTAATCATTATTCATATTGGTTGACACTCAACATCATGGCTATTGACTTAATTATCAGGGACATAATTTTATGTTCCACTGCAATTCCAGTTTTATAACATGTACTTTGGTAGCACCTGCTGGTTCAATCCCAAAACTGCAAGTGCATGGACTCAGTTTAGACTTAGATCTAAGATCTAAAGCACAATGACCTATTTCTCACAAAAAATATAAAGTCACAGTGTGGTTCGGCAGGCAATATGTTTGACTCCATGATAAAGATTTAAAAATTGGCATGGATTTTGTGGTGCAGAGTCAAAATTGGTATGTGTGACAAGGTATTCAGTCATTGCTGACCTTCTCTGGGAAGGCTGGCCCACGGGCATGGCTTTATCTTCAAAAAAACGCTTCATGGCAAACCTGTCCAATGCCTGGTCAGCACTGAAAATATGAACACAAAACATAAACACTCTATGCAAATGCATGATCCTCTCTAATGTACAGTGTCTAACACACCAAAATGTTTCAAATAGACATGTCCTACCTGGCAGATATGTTACTGTAGTGCATATAGGCACCAACTACCACACCAGTTCTCCCCCAGGTTCCCTGCAAGACATTTTGCCAAATTATAAAGGAGAATATGCAAAGTGAAAACAAAGCAGGCGCCGTCATTTGAATTATGCCATCTTGGCTCATGGGACCACGGTATATTTTGAGCCAATCACATGAGCCATACATGCCATGTGCATAATTACTGAATTATGCAATGACAACACAGACTGCCTGATGGCAAATTTGAGGAAAAGAATGTTTGGAATTGTTTGCATTAATATGAATGAAAACTGCTCAGCCAGAAGCAGGTAATCTCTGATGTAAACGGACATGGCTACACATGTCTGATAATCATGTTTCAATAACATTATAAACATCTTCCCCCGGTTTCACAAACAAGGCGTAAGCCTAGTCCTAGACTACATTGCATGTTTTTTGAGTGTTTTTAACTGAATGCAACTTGCACTGACATATTTTAAAATATATAAAGCGACGAGGATTAAGAGTACTTTTAGAGACTGTTAGTTACGGAGAAACACTGTTGCACTTGTCGTATAAGAAACGAAAGAAAAAGGAACAAGGCACGAGTGAAGCGCTGCTAACAGACATAGCTAACATGACCGTGTGGATGAATACAAGGAATCAAAGGAAGAATTTGAATTGAACATGGAGAGCTTTGAATAGTTGCTACTGGCAAATGACATTGCAAGTGAGAAAAAGGATTGGGGCAGAGACATATGGCCTGTTAAAGAATCTAGTCACGCCGACGATGCCAAGCAAAATTCCATATAATGAGCTGAAAGCAGCGCTGTTAGTGCATTACAGACCACAACCATTAGTTGATCGCAGAGCGTTTTAGGTGTCAGAAATGCAACCCAAAGGAAGATGAATCCATGGCAGATTACATTGGCTTTGAAACAGCTGTCAGTGAACTGTGAATTCAGACAGTATTGGAATGATGCAGATTTGTGAGTGGGCTAAATTCAGAGTCAATGCGTCAGAAGGATCTGACGTTCAACCAGGCTTGTGAAACTGCGTCATCTATGGAGTTGGCCTCGAGAAACACGCTGGAAATTGCGGGTAAGACAAAGGATTTACAGTCAGTGAATGCTGTGAATGAAGCAAAAAATTTCCATAGTAGAGGAAAAGGGAAGTTGATTCTGAAAAAGGAAAATACCAGAAGAGAGAACAGAGACAAGAAGAAAACAATAAATGTTACAGATGTGCTGGAAGACATTCAGCTAGAGACTGTAGGTTCAAGAATGAGAAGTGTCATGTGTGTAACAAAATTGGACCTATTGCAAGGGCCTGTAGAAATAAGAGATCAGCTGGACAGACACACACAATATGTGGAGGCAGAGTGTTCTAATGAAAGAAAAGAGGATGAATCAAAGTTATTTGGTGTGTATACAGTGTACACAACCTCAAACGGAAAGAAAGGAATTGTGGTGAATGTGAAATTGGATGGAAAGTGCACACAGCCATGCAGCTGGATACAGAGTTCCTGTCGCACATACCGCTAACTACATATTCAGGTGAGAGAATTCCATTGCTGGGTTCCATTGATGTGCCAGTGCAGTATGAAAAGCAAAATTTGACACTGCCATTGGTCATTGTCAAAGGGGAAAGACCAGCCCTGCTGGGCCGAAACTGGCTGGAGAAAATTCAGTTTGATTGGCCAAACATTTTCACTGTGGATAAAGCTATAGTGGCCTCTGACCCAGCAGTAAAAGCAGTGTTGAGACATCTGTAGTGACTATAAAGTCACTATAAACCAGAATCTAGAGGAAGAAACATATACAATGCCCAACACAGAAAATTTGTTCGCTAATTTGTTGGGCAGAACGCTGTTTAGCAAACTGAACTTGGCACATGCATATCAACAATTAAAAATAGACCAGCACTCAGAGAAATACCTCACCATCAATACTCACCGGGGCCTGTACAAGTACCATCGTGTCAGTTATGGAGTGGCCAGTGCTCCTTCTATTTTCCAGGCTGTCACGGATCACATCTTGCAAGGGCTAGATCATGCATGTCATCGTTTTCCTTGATGACATTCTTGTCACTGCTAGCTAAAAAGAGGAGCACATCAGGAGACTGGACGAAGTGCTTTCCAGACTGGAGAGCGTTGAGTATTTAAGGCAACAAAGAGGGTCTGCACCCAAAAGGTGGCATTGATTGTAAACACCCCAAAAAAACAAATAATGTCACTGAGCTACGGTATTTTGTGGGCCTCCTGAATTATTATGGTCGGTTTTGGCGAAATATGTCCAGCAGGCTTCAGCATTTACACAATTTGTTGAAACCGTGGAGCTGTACTGCTGAATGTTATACAGCTTTTGAGGAGGATAAACAGCTGTTACTTGGTAGCACAGTACTGGTGCATTATGATGGCAAGCAACCCCTGGAATTAGCGTACGATGCCTCACCTCATAGCATTCACATTTTGCACACTGACTGAGAAAAAGTATGCTCAAATTGAACCTTGTCTATCATCTATGGGGTAAAAAAGTTCCATACATATATTTATGGACGGAAGTTCACAGTTCTGCTGGCAATCCTTGGACCAAAGGCAGCAATAACAACCATGGCAGCTCTTCGAATGCAGTGTTGGGCTTTAGTGCTGATGGCTTATAATTATGACATTGAGTACCGCAAATCAGCTGACCACATTAATGCCAATGCAATGTCCAGACTGTCAACCGTGGGTAAAATCAGAACTGGGGAAGAAGGAGGTGTGTTCTACTTTTCCCAGGTTGATGAGCTTCCTGTGTCTACAAGAGACATAGCTCAAGCAACAGGGAAAGATCCAACATTATGCAACGTGTCACACACAGACAAGAGTTGTCGGAGGACCAAGGCTGTGTGTTGTGGGGAATGTGTGTCATAATTCCCAAATACAGATCAAGATTACTAGATCAGCTACACCATGAACATCCAGGAATCTGCCGTATGAAGGCCCTGGCTCGTAGCTACCTGTGGTGGCCAGGATTGGATGGCTGCATTGAAGAGAGAGTGCTGTAGCTGCTGTCTGGCAGTTCAAAAGTCGCTAGCCGTGGCACCTTCATCCGTGGAGATGGCCTGAGCAGCCATGGCAGAGGATACACATTGATTTCGCATCAAAATATAAGCACTTTTTCCTAGTAGTGATCGACAGCTATTCAAGGTTGTGCCAAAGTCATCAATCACCTCCTTGCTCACCATTGGCACACTCTAAGGATTGTTTGCATCTTATGGGTTACCGAAGGAGGTGATCTCGTGTCCACTGAGATCACGGATTTCCCGTAAGGGAATGGAATAAAACATACACAAGTTCCTGCCTATCATCAGGCCTCAAACGGTGCTGCAGAAAGAGCTGTTCAGATACTGAAACAAACACAAGTATTTGCGAGAAACAGGATAAGCAGAGCTTCACCCAAGCACCAATTGGCAAATTTCCTGATAATGTACCATAGTACACCTCATAAGGTCACGGGAAAGACACCGGCGGAGCTGTTCCTCAAGCGTAACACCCGGACATGTTTTTCACTGTTGAAGCATGTTATAGCTAAGTCTGGTCAAGAAAAACAGTAGTTACGAGTTTGAAACTTCAGTGGAGGGCAGAAGAAATGGTTGAGTGCAGCTCAGATTGAACGAAAGGGTCCTATAAGTTACCTCGTACAGGAGGGTCAGAGAAGGCACACTGTGCATGTTGACCATATGTTGCCAAAAAACGCTGCAGAAGGATCTCCCTTGCTTGGTGTGTTAGAGTTCCTGAATCCAAGCGTTTGAGCTTTCCTTTGGTCAGAGACAGTTCTATACCAATCATTGAGCCTGAGACCACTGGAAACACAGAGAACTTGACTGAACAATATCCAGTGAGTGGTGATCAGTGATATCTATGAACACCCTCAGAGAAAGCTGTTCATAGATGTCCACCGAGAGTTTGTACTTCTCCAAAAAGGCTGTATTTATAAGTTATAGAACTATTATGTGTTTGGTGCTATTGTTTTGATGTTTAAAGGAACAGGGTGTTGTAATGTTGTATTACCTGACATTTGGTAACTGTTGTGGGTTCCCTGTTGCACTGATGTGAAAATATTTCTAACATGTTTATTTCTAAAGGAAGATGTTCAAATCTGAAGGGGAAGGAGTGTAATAGATGTGATAAGTGACGGGTATGTTTAGCCACACCCAAATGTATGCACGTGAGTTGTCCATATGTGCTGAAGTACTATTAGTAAAATAAGTGAACATGCAGAGCGGGTGTTTGCTGTTCCTCTCCCCGAACCAGGCTCCCATCAAAATATATTACAATAAGTTGTTAACCATCAGAAATATATGCAGGTATGCTTTAAGTGGTTAACTGCTAACTTTGAACATGGGAAATGAAGACATTTTTTTATTACCTCCATGGATGCAAACTTAGCAACAACTCAGATGTGTCACCAACTTTCCTCTACAAAGAGAGGTGTAAAAAACTTTAGATATACATCACTTGTTAACAGCACCATGACTGCTGTTCAGGAAATGACACAAAAAGATTATGTCACCTCTGGTCATCATTATATACCTTAACTAGATTGACGATGTTTAGAAAGCCCAGCACGTCCTGATTTTGCCGAGTTAGACGCATTCCTGGGGCAACATATTTTGTTGATCCTGGAACAACATTCCTGTCCGAAAATGTTGTCCAATCACCCCTAAACCTAGCCCTACCCTTAAGTTGTCCCTAAAATAAGAGGGAATGATAGGTGAATAACACTGAAGTAGAAGCATTGTTGATTAGAATGTTGTTCCAGGATCAACAAAGATGATGATCCAGGAACATGTTGCCCTTGGTGAAATCAGGTACTGTGATTACTAAGATGATAAGGCAAGAATCCTTCTGTATGTCCAGTTGTGAGCAGATGATTACAGCTAACAACCAGCAACATATAAATATAAAAAAATCCAATTCATGAAAACATCATCTTCATTTTGTAAATGTATACTTCATTGTAAAAGTTCCAATTACAACATACTAATTAACAACTGCACGTCAGTCTGGACAGTCATGCAAAGCGAGGGTGGTGGAGATTGGGTGCCTAAGGACCGATGTGATATGATAATCACCTTGTTGTGCAGTACCACTACATTGTGAGGGTCTGCATTAAGCCAGGTGTCCATGGCTTTACAGATACTGCAAATTTTGTCTAGAGCAGGAGCATGATGATCAGGCCAACCAAAATCCAGCACCTGTCATAAATGCACACATACATAAAATCAACTCTAAGACCACAAGCTGACAGGAACTGTAAAATAAAAAGTAAATAAATAAATATAATATAAATAAATATATAAATGCTGTAAATAAATATTCATAAACTCACCCTTGGGTTCTGTTTGGTGATGTCTTGCCTCCGTTCACTGAGATTAAGCAGCTGAAATTGGAAACAAAAACCATTAAACATTAATTGCTCATCATAATTGGTCATAATTGCTCAAGAACATCCTCTTTACTCCTCCTAATTCCAAACCTGTCTGTATTCTCTTCTTCAGAGAAAAATAAACCATGTTTTGAAGAATGGATTTGGGGTCCAAACAACGTTGGACCTTTTGTCATAGAAAGTAGCCTACTTGTAATATGTAGCTTTATTTAAAGATAAAGATACATTTGTATAGTGCTGACTGATTTTAAATTGAAATTTTAGTTGACCCTGAAATGAGTCATACCATTAACATTACCTGAAAAGTAAATATACAAGAAAACCCTGCCTATGCAAGAACACGGATGGAGCAATATGTACGTGTCAAAAATGGACATGTACAGTTTACATTAACAACAAAAAGCATGTGAAAGTTTAAGTGAAATTACAATAACAGGTGTATAATTTTTCCAGATGGAGATTCCCTAGCATTTAACATCCTCAAAGAGAGTGATCACATAATGACCAGTTAATAGTCATACAGGGAAACATTAAACTCTAATTCACCAGAAAGAATATACTAGAACTACTAGCGTTCTTTTGGGATGGTCAATTGCTCCAATGATCCTTACTAGATAGTGCTGCTGGTGTTTAGAACGGAGCATGCTGGTCACCTCCCTCAGGTGTACACTGTATTTTTGCTCCTCTGTTGCATCAGGGAAGGACAGAGCAATGATGCGTTCTGTGATATAGACCAGGTCCACCTCATTACTTTCTTCCATTGTTTGAATCAGACTCAGGCTCCTTAGAGGGAAGAGAAATGACAAATGCTAGACACTAAATAAAAGACAAGGATAACCTGATTTATAATGTAATTGGGCATGTTTTTTGTTTTGTTTATTTTTTTGTGTAGAAAGATCTTGCTGTTCATTGATCTAAGACACAAAGATATATGGTTATTTTGATCGTCTGCACCATGCCCATTTATTTTTTTTGGTTGTAAAACTAAAGTTACACCAGCCATAGGGGAGATGATAGAGTATCAGACATATTGTATAAGCACCTTTCACAATACACATCGTTTCAAAGCAGCATTACAAAAAAATGCTTGTTTCAGTGTTACAATTTACAAAGTATTCTGTTATCATTCAGAGATGAGTGTCAAAATAATGTCCATATGGCAGTAACACACAGCTATAACATAATATGCTATGTGCTTAATGTCATGTATTCAATTAAGCACACACAGTGAATGTGTTAGGCAGCAATCACAACCTCTGCTCATAATGATTACAATATAAAGATAATATACAATGTAAGGATAATATGTGATCGATTTTGTATGTCGATCCAAAATTGGCATCATCTGAAGTCTTCGCAATTGTAGGCGTCAGCTGAAATAATCGCAAATTAATTAATCCAATTTGCATAAACCAAATCGTTTCAGATACTGAACTTGATCACTGCAGATCACAAATGACAAACTCTACTAGCCTAAGTTATTACTCTACAAAACTCTAGGATATGATATCAGTGTATATTAGCATGCATACCTGGATGGTCTTCGTTTTGAGTCCATATTGGGAGACTTTGTGGATCCCTGGTTAAAGATGACGACAGAAAAAAACACACACACAATCTACATATATTTCCACAAATATAACTGCACATATGTTTTCAAAGTATAATAAAAAGGAATGTTTAATCAGATATGACCCATTCGTTTTTTAGGTATGGTCCACAATGGCTATTGCCACATTGTTCAATTATGTCAGGACCACTATCGTAAAAGATGATTGATTGACTATTAGCATATAGTTTGGTTTGCCGGTATGGTTCTGTTCTGGGCAAGAACTCCCTGCGCATCCATGCCTAGCATGGATAAGAGCAGGGGGAGCAGCAATAACCCCCCTTAGGGTAAACAGAACAGAACCAACATAATGTATTGCAGATATCATTAAAGTTGATATTACATGTACAAATTGATTCAGTAATTTAGTCTGATTCAAGCGAAATCAGAATACCAAATCCTAACTGACAAGAGGAGGAGCTGGGGGTGGAGGAGGGTAAATGAGCTCTGGAGAAACGTGCTAGCTGCTGATAGTACTGAGGAGCTATATATGCATACGGTGATAGACATCATATTCCCATAGGTAGACGTGATCAGCTGACAGACAGCTGATGCGAGTTTGACGGCCCCACTTTATATTAGGTGGCCTTAACTACTATGTACTTACATCAAAAAATAAGTACAATGTACTTACTGTGTTCAAATTGTATTGCAAAACACCTTTTCTGATATTGAGGTGGGATATGGGTAGGGTTAGGGACAGGTGTGGTGCTAAGGGTAAGTTTAAGGGTAGGGTTAGTGTCAACTGTGTAATTACAAATGTAACTACAGAAATTAACTACAGATGTAATTACATGCAGGTATTTTTTTAAATGTAAGTACAATGTAACAACATGTATGCACACAATAAGTGCATTGTATCAAATTATTAACTAAAATGTTAGTACATTGTAGTTAAGGCCACCTAATATAAAGTGGGTCCAGTTTGACTAATGTGACCTGCTAGAACTGACGGTATACGCTTGATATTTGAACAAAATACACATTGACAACAGCACATCTGAAGAGCACATGCCAAATTCCATCAGTTTTTCACTAATACTTTGCAATACATGCAATGTTTGGTGTCAATCAATCAATCAATCAATCAATCAATCAATCAATCAATCAATCAATCAATCAATCAATCAATCAATCAATCAATCAATCAATCAATCAATCAATCAATCAATCAATCAATCAATCAATCAATCAATCAATCAATCAATCAATGCTGAACAAATAGCTTACCTGATTGCAGTTAGTTGTAGTTTCACAGGCTGTGGCTACCTACAAGTAAAAAGGACATAGAGGGAGAAAAAAAGACAACTGAGACTTTCTTTGCTCCAACATGTCTGACAGAATGGTGAAACAAAAAACTATTCCTATTGTAAAATAAACTGTTCAATTCAATTACACAAAAGGTACAAGAGGTAATTCAACATTTGACATTAACAGACCGGGTCTGTTATTGGATGTATAGCAGGCCTACATCCAAATAGCACACTTTAACAGAAAAAGAATATAAATAATAGGATAAAATAAATATTTTTATACAACAGTTCGTTCTGGTTCTCGAATCTGATTGACTGAGAGCCTTTTCCAGCCATGCGATATTCCACCAGTATCACCACGGGCACCGTTTCACCATTTGTATTACTCCGCTTGCAATATCTCTCATAGCGAGTGTCATGACGGATGAACAAGACAACCATTATTTTACAAATACTACTGTTGTAGTTTTTTTAGGCAGAAATGTAGCTACTGTATATAGACCTCCAATATGTGACTTATATATAAACATAGCACCTATTTGAAAATTTGTTTAGACGTTTTTGGAGATGCTGTAGGCCCTTCAACGCTCATGTACCTGCCGAGAACAGCTATATCTCTGCCAGTCCTTCAAGAATTTGCTGCTGTCTCTTATGTAGATAGTGTTTAAACATGAGGTATTATTATTACGGGCAATCTTTGGTCTTATTAATATATTACTTTTTCCAGAGCAAATCAATTTGGCTAAAGGCAAAGGTAAGTTTCATATATTTTTATTTAACTGAAATCCTGTACAATAACTAGCGCGGCTTTTGTACTTTTGACTGAACTGTTCGCTTGTGTTTATTTCCTATTGTACAATATTCTATTGTACAGTATTATTGTACCATTAGATGGTAGAAAAGACTGTCTTTATGAGTGAGTCAGGCGCAAAGACTTTTATATTGAAAGGGACTGAAACAAGGTTGTAAACAAAGACACTGTTTTTACTTTAAACAACACCTTGTAAGACACAACTTACAATTGCATTGACTAGCTCTGTCATGGCAAATTCCATTAACAAAAACACAGAGATATCGCTTTCCTCTGTGGAAATTTTGGAATTATAAATTTAAGATTGACCTGAAGAATATCAGCTAGGTGCAGGTAATGCCCTCGATTAGTCGATCTCACTCTACATGTAAGCGATGATGTACATCCAGCTGGTTGTTATCCCATAATAAACCCAGACACTGAGATCAGGGCTTGAATCACCCTGAAGTCGGGTTTTATTCTGCGATAACAGCTGGCTGGATGTACATTATCCCACTTATGGCTACTTGCCACATAAGTAATAATTAGACATGAAATACTGATCTGAGTCTAAATATTTTATTAGCTCTTTAAATGTAAAGTTTACGCGGAGAAAGCAGTTGCTAGTATGCGGCAAGTTCAAACTAGACGGACATTGACATTACAGTCATACCACTTATTACACGGTATTTCACCACATAAATAATTATGGGAATAGGATATATTGATTTGAGATAAAACTATTTTAAAATCATACCTGTTTGTTATCTTATAATCCATTACAGTCAGTGTACAAAACAATCGTCGGAAAAAGGCAGCAGCTTAGTTTGTATGAAACAAGAGAGAGCGAGTCTGCATTGACATAATTAACTGTACAACTGAGTTTTAATATTTTATTAGCTCACTGAACACAACTTCCACAAGGAAAAAAAACATTTGTAGAAAGCGCAAAGCGACCAATTCAGTGACAGTTACCCGGATGAGCCTGTGTTATCAGTTTTTACCGGTTGTTATTGGGGGATAACATACCGCTGGATGGCACGATAGACTAATCAGAATCAAGTATTCGCCAGAGCTGTGTGTAATAGGCTTCAATGAAGCGTTCCTTCGTTGCTAGTTCTAAAGTGATATTTTAGAATTAGTAACGGAAGATTGGGCTCATCTGTTAAACTGTCAACTTTAGATTTGAATCCTTAGCGGAAGGAAGTAGTTCCGGCACTTAAAGACACTCCGTTGTTGTTTCTTATTTATTTACACACTTGTGCCGTCGAACTGTTGTATAAAAGCAATATCACACTCGTAGCTGTGCGATATGGCTCTATATCAGCATGGCTGTGATTGCCTGTGGCCTCATGCCTATGGCTGAATTACAGCTACGAGTGTGATATTGCTATGTATAGGCAATATTTTTATAGGTTGCAGAAAAATGTTGCAGGAAAAAAGTATCTGAACCTTTTAGATTTACCTGAGGTCCTAAAAAATTGACACCAGGAAAAAAGTTATTGTAAAAAGCAAACTCAGCAAACAAAATGTATGTGTGTTTTATAGGACAAGGAGGCTCAGACAAAAAGCTCCAATCTCAATGAATCTAGAGCCTGTAAAGTTACCCACCCACCCTCAAGGAATCTAAATATACTGTATCAGTATAGTATTTTTAAGCAAACAAGATTAATTGTTTGCTCACCATATTTTTACCTACAATAAATAACAAAGAATTGTAATCAATATATTGTCAATATCAGGATCTCATGTGTGGTATACTGCTGGATACTGACAACTGAATTTTGTGAATTGTAAACTTTACAATTTGCTGCACATAAAATGTGTTGTACACATCTTGAATAAAGAAGTTATTGCAATTTTTCACCACTTTAAATGTATATATATATTCTTTTTTTTTTTTTTTTTTTTAATTATTATTATATTTCTACACATTTTAGATGTTTCCATAATGGTCACAACTAATTCAGATCTAGTGGTCTCTATGAAAAGCTGATGAATTGAATCAGGTGTGATAAGATTGGGGGGGGACATACAAAATGTAGTGGTGTGGGGCCTCCAGGACAGGTTTGAAAAGCGCTGTACTATAGATCAAGTCACATTTTATGACAACTTCAGGCAGAAATTCAGGTAAATCCAAAGGGTTCACATACTTTTAAAATATATATTCTTGCTTAAAGTGACATATACACTGTAAAAAAAAATCAGGTCTCAAATTGAAAATTTTCTAGTGGCCGATCTAAAATTTTCAGTTGGCCAAATTGAATTTCTGTGAATTGATGCAATTTAATTCACATTAATTCAATTTGGCCAACTAAACATTTTTGATGTGATCAGTCACTAGAAATTTTTTAATTGGAGACCTGATTTTTGTTTACAGTGTATGGGTCACCAGTGTTGGTAATTTTGATTCATACCAGTGACTGAGTGAATCTTCTGATTCTGTTCACTAAAATGTTGACTCAAAACAATAGGCCCATTTGAGATCACAAAAGCCTCGCCTTGAGTGCAGATAAGAATAGGTGGTAGCAGTCAAGGGGCACAGGGAAAAAGAGCCGTTAAGTGATACAACTCTCACGTCTTGTAGTAGACCAGTGATTTACATATGCAAAAGCTAATTACATAATCACATTCTTTCTTAAAGTAGATGCTTTCAAAATACTGCTGCTTTCACATAAAGCATGATTTAATGAAAAAGTAATCCAGTATATTTATTATGAAACAGCATGACCCTGAATTTAGCATCACCTTGGTTCCCTCGGCACAAACATAATAGGATTTTTCCATTGGCTTTTGGACTAATGCAGAAAATAAACTCTGTGACCAACAAAAGTTTATGATCTTACACATGTTGTACATCATGACAATCTTCACACACAACTTTTATGAATTTTGAAGCCTAAATACAAACGGCAAATGTGAAAAGCTAATGTAGGCTATAAACAAACTACATTACGGTCGCTTCACCATCACTAAGTTTCTGACATTTAGTCTTTATTAAAAAAACATTTTCCCTGCGAATTTGAGTTAGAATAGTTTTCAAGAGTGTGATTTTAAACACAAGGCCTTCTCATTTTCTATGTTTGCCCGGGCTTCATCATTGGCTTCCTATAGTGTTTGATTATGTTAACCTGTTCCTTTTTCAGTTATTCACTATCCTGTGTATCTACTCCTTAGTTTCAGTTCTCTGTTTGGTTGTTGTCTTTGTTGTGTATGTGAAGTTGTTGTGATTTTTGTCTATTCTTAATGGATTCTTTTTTGTGTGACTAAAAAGATCGAATTACATCCTCATCTCAACTCTTCCCTGCCTGAATGTTACACACAGACCTTATTTCATGCATTTAACCATGGGATGATGGAACAGGAAGTGCTAGAATGCTAACTCAATCCTGGGGTTTGGCCTACAAAAATACAGCATCCCTGCAGCATTCTACAATCATTCTTTGAAGCCAGGAAAAATCCACTGAAAATGCTATCAAAGATGATATATTATTGTGGGTAAAACTTAAGGAATTTGTTTTCTTTTTGTAGTGTGTACTGTGAAAACACAAATGACAGAATTTACTCGCAATTGCCGTCCTGTGGAAAAAGGCATGCGGGCAATTGCGTTTTAGACCATACAATGAGTGGCGATTGAGTGCGACCTGAACGCACCAGTAAGTGGTGAGATATTTTGCTAATAAAGTGATTGTGGCAGAAGAATAGCATGATAACTTTATTATGTCTTGTCTCTCTCAGTGAGATTTTATTACGTTTTATGCATGTGCAGTAAGATGATTTAAGCAACTTCTGATGTTTCAGTGTGGAGAGCATTTTGAAATGAAAACACCATTTTTTCAAATGTATTAGTGTAGACGTAGCCTGAGTCCTGTCTTGCCTGTGATTTCCACTGACATTCTTCACTCCTATTGGTTGCCGATCCTTAAAGCTCATAATTTGCATAAAATTAAACTTTTATAACTTTTCTGAAGCCACTGGACAAGCCAAGTCGCGTTTCACTGGAAGTTGCCAGCTCTTATTCAAAATGAGGTCCCTTTGTCACTGGAAATTGCTGCATATGTAGATGGGGCTTAATAGTTGTCTGTACCAAAGAGAATCTTTGATGCACTTCTTTTTTTTTTTACTTTGGAGACCATGAGCATGAACACCTGGCTGAGGGTGGAGCAACATAACTGGAAGCACCTGTGAAAAATCTACATCATCACTGGTGGGAATTTAAACCAATGGCGAACCAGAAAGATGAGTAACAACTTCTCTCTCAGCAGGTAGTGACTAAGAAAATGCACCTGGAATATGTTCTGCCTCAGCTCAATACACAATCCTCTCCTGTGTGTTTCTTTCCTCTCTTATAAACTGCCATGAATGATCGATTTAAACCCGCTCAAGGTGGCTGAATAAGTGATAGTAGATAAGCTCTTGTGTTCAATCCCGTGGCCACAGAGGTAAGCTGTGGGAACTGAGTATCCATGAATGAAATAGTGGAGGCATTGAAATTGGCAGAGGCATCACAGGCCTTGGATCATAGTGACAGTGGTGCAACATTCTCCCTGGAGGGGCAGTGAAAAACAATTCTCCTGAAGGGCACCTCTTGTACAAATAGTTCACTGACAGCTGTGGGGCTGAGCAAAAAGTCGAGTCCCACAGACAAGAATCCCCATGAGGCCCAAGCATGGCTTGCGATTGCATTCTTGACCATGACACCAACAGATAGAACTGGGCGAGAAAATAATTTTAATGGACAGTGGATTTTTTAGATTTGGGAAGGTTTGTCAGCCTGGTCATAGTTGTTACAACCTGGGAAAACCAGGAAAAAAAACACTTATCCCTATCATACATTTACACAGTGATATAAAATATGTGCAAGGGTGTGATTCTTGGGCCCTGGATGTTGGTCTGGTTAAAAATCTACATTTCCACTACTTCTAGGAGGAGACTGGCCACACACAACATGCAGCATGCTACCCAGAGACATACTCGACCACCATTTTGGGAACTCTTTCTCCTGGTTTGAAAAAACTGCCCTTTAGGATGTACTGGCACATTTTCGAAGTAAGGTATAATGTACATCCAGTTGGTTGTTATAGCAAAATGCAATTAATTAATTAAATAATTGGGTCTTGTATCACCCTAAACAGGTTTATTTTGTCATAAGAGCCAGCTGGATGTACATTTCCTGCTTGTTACACAGTTCGTTTCCACATACATACCTAATTTGACAAAAATTGATTTGAGATTAAATATTTTATTAGCTTATTAAATGCAAAGCTTCTAGACGAACAAACAAGTTCAAACAATACAGACATTTAAGGGATAATGTACATTACAGTAGGCCTACTTTTAATACTGAAGTAAAATTGTTTTACTATGAATATAATCGACAACTAAGGTGCAAGATGGCACCAGCTGCGTTTGAATGAAACGAGAGAGCCTGTATGATATGGGAGACGTGAAAGAAGTACCAGCCTCAAATACCCAGATGAGCGGTGACTATACAGCATTGCTATTGACTAATTGACCTTGGATTGTCGTGACTGCCCAATCAGAATCAACCATTTCAGAGAGCCATGTAATAATGAAAGGTTTCTTTTTGCCTTCATTGATCGGACATCGATTGAGAGACAGAAAGCAATAGGAGAGAGAGGAACACAATTTTAAGAGTTATTCACTGGTAGTTTTCCCCTTTCGCTGATTCACGACTGGTTTCAGATTGAATACGTTTTCGGTGTCATAGATGGATCTTGTCTGTGTCGTAACCAATCTCGATTCTCAGCCAAGATCAAATATGTTGAATGGAGAATGATGTTTCACATCTGCTGCAAAGGAGACATTTTTCACCTTAGATTTCAATCTGTTCCTCACATAATGCGCTATTTTATGACTTCAGAAGTAGTGCATGGGTTGTAAGGAAAACTTTTATGGATTCTTTTTAGGTGTTTTTGTCCTTTTTGGAGCAGGACAGACATGGTTACTATGATTTTTCATTGTGTTAAAATTCCACTGTAACCTAATGAACCTGAAAAATAATGGTATATAGGTTATGACATGAAAGTAAGTACAACTGAATAGGATCTGGATCTTTAGGATGTCCTACAAACAGTTGTTTCCAGATAACTTTCAAATATCTTATAAAAAATGTCTTAATACAAACTAACGTTTTTACCAGATTCAAATCTGCTTCACTTTAATCAATTTGTTGAAAGAGCAATAATACACATCAACACATTAAATAACACATTATATTAGCAGTTCATTAACAAAAACGACATAGCAATAAAATGTATGAGACTTGTGAAATACATTAAACTCTTGTCATTGACTTAAAACAAAATGTACCAAGTAAAGAACAAGTTCATAATACAAACAATCTACTTCTACCACCACCTAAAATATTTATCTCTTGATTACTCTTTTCCAAGAATGTCTGAAACAGATGCATATTCCTGGTGGCACTGCTTCGTGAGCCATCTGTCTGGTAAAGAATAAATGTGCACCTCTCTCTCTCTCTCTCTCTCTCTCTCTCTCGCTCTCTGTGTGTGTAGCCAACACCTGCTGCTGACCAATATTTACGAGCTTGTTATACCCAACGATGCGTGTGACGATGAACCGTAGTGGGGCCTCATACAGTTTGACTTCATACAGATATCTCCATTGTTTTCTTGGTGTTTATGGTTTCCAATCCATGAGAGTCGTTTTTATCTTGCAGTAGAAAATACATTTTAGGTTGATCTGTGTTTATAGACCTTAAAATTTACACTAAACCTATCAGTGATGTAGTTACATTTTCTGTGTCCTTATCCATAAACACTTCTCTCTACAATGTTAAAAGGAGATATCAAATTTGGCCTACAACATACTATTCATAAATGTATTGTCTTAATTCATGGCTTTGTACATCATTCTGAAACAATGTTGTAAGACAAGACCAAGTTTGTACATTATTTGCTTTTAACTAATGCTTATATATAGCAACCTAATACATTTGACTGATTTCAAGAAGTAAGGTATAGTAACGTGGTACAGTTGTAACACTGTGAATCATGCAAGCTCGAATGCATCCTCTCTCTGCATGGAAATTTAGACTGCATAGTCTACATCCCTTCAAAAGCATTCAGGGAACTTTTTGGGCGTATGTTTTCCTTTTCTTACTTCTCTTTTATTGGGAATCAAAACTGTGCCTGTTTATGTTATTGATTTGTCTTCTTTAATTTCCCTAATTTCCTTCATTCCCAGGAAATCGAACCCATGACCTTGCTTTTGCTAGTTTCAAAAAAATACATCCTCAGTATTTTTTATTTAAATGTAGGCCTCAGTTAAAACTGTATTCTGTCTACCTTAGTATTTTTCTAAGTTTTCCTCAAGCCACAACTGCAATTCAGGTCGCAAGAAGCGCCACGGCACCAAGTGCAGCCCAAACGGCTGTCAATCAGAATCATTAGAGCTTTTTTTATGGACTGCAACAATGCTTCACAACATTTTAAAAAGGCAGGATCTGGATCTGGTTGCATCATCATCTTGCTAAATTTGAAGCTAGCTATTTTGCTAAGGCAATGCGATAACCTAATTTTTAAAGAATGCTAATAAAACTTGCAAAAATTAGATTAGCAGCAAAAAATGGTCATGACATGCACGTGTACAGTGTAACAATTAAACAATTATCCTGAGTTCAAAACAACTTAAACCTTCAGTTAAATTTCTCATTTGCATATTGTTCCATGTTCAGCCATGTTCAGATAAATACAGTGTGCGAGTAGTTTAAACAACCGGCTTATTTCGCACTTCCGTCTCGGTGAGTAAAAACGTTGACACGTAAATCCTGATTAGCTGTTTTACAACACATATAGCTTCTGTGACTGTATGAAGCTATGATACGAGGCACATTCTGTCAAATTTCTTTATTGGTCGCCTGTTGTTTGCTTGTTTATTAAGTTCTTAACAACATGTAAGCATCAGGGCTATTTACATGGCAAACACAAGGTCAATATCACAACCCATACAATTTGAATTATTATATAAAACATTTCAACTTGACAAGATAGAAAATCTCAAATACATTGGGGTTATACATTCTGCAATTTTTTAGTTGTCTGTTGAAAACACTGCTTTGTTTCACACGTTTGAAAGGTTAACCCTGCTCATTTCATAACCATATAGGTAAAAAGTGGACCATGTCTTCAAGTGTGATTTTAACACACATGTACACAGAGGTCAATAAAGGTCAATTAAATAAAACACACCAAGAAAATCCTGTGTCAAAATCGAGCATGATACACAGCCAGAAATAGAAGATATTCTTTTGTAAACTTATTTTTAAATAAATTAAGAAAAATGTGAAAAATATATCCATGATTTACCTTTACCTCACATTTCTTATGGCAGGACAACTTGCACACTGCAGGAAAAGGAAAGAAAGAAAATGCATTAAATGTGATCATAGAATTATTGGATTCAAATTTCAATATACAATAATTTACTTTACATTACTGTACCAATTCACACTACAAAAGTGCTTTGTAAACATAATCTGATCTGTGTTCTACAAGACAGGTGCAAATAGCCATGACTAATTTCACTAGCTCTGCCAAATTTTTTTTATTTGCTCTGAGTACAAATATCCTGTTACTTCTATTTACACTTTATGTGAATAGCATGTCATTGTTTGTATTTAATGCAAACAAGATGCTATTTGTTGCTATGTATGTTTGGTGCAAACAGTATTTACCACTATTTACACTGTAACACTATTTACAGTGAAAATAGCATGTCCCTTGCAAAAACATTTCTTTGCGGCTAACTTATGGGTAATTTGCGGCAAATCTGCAGCAACCTAAAAGCAGAGTTTGGTGAGGCACTTTAACTTCATAACAAATTATATAAATGACAAAAATATGAAAATAGCATGAAATTTATGTCAATAGATATGAAGTATACTGAAGTTCTGCTAATGTGACAGTTCTTCAGATCTACATGAATCATGTAAGTGGTTTTTTTATTCAAACAGCAAATCTATCTATCTATCTATCTATCTATCTATCTATCTATCTATCTATCTATCTATCTATCTATCTATCTATCTATCTATCTATCTATCTATCTATCTATCTATCTATCTATCTATCTATCTATCTATCTATCTATCTATCTATCTATCTATCTATCTATCTATCTATCTATCTATCTCTGTCTGTCTGTCTGTCTGTGTCTGTCTGTCTGTCACGCTTGTGTCATTTTTAATCTATGTCCCTCTTATTCTCCCATAATTTATATTTACTTATGTAAGTGAGGTTTTCATTTTAGTGATTGTAAATAAGCTGCCTGCTGATGATGTTAGATGTGATTAGATGAATAGTCATGCTCATATTCTGTATCAGCTGTATATATAGATTGTTTAGAAACTCATTTATTTACCAGTTGATCCTGAAAGAGAATGAAGCCTGCCCCTGATACTGAAGTCATTGGCAGTCTTAAAAACATGGCTTGTAACAACTCTTGAGAGGTTCCAGCATGAAGGCCCAGGCTTCACCATTCACAAACTCATGGAGGGACTTTAAGAATCATGTGATCTGTATGGCAAGACATCAACAGCATTTAAGTTAAAATTAATAAAAATCTGAGCAATGAAATGAATAACACATGCTTAATGTTCCGTCACCCCATGATACAGTTTAGTTTCACTCTCTTTTTCAGTTCATTTTCAGATCATCTGAAAATGAAAGATGCAGACTTCAACAAAGAAGTGAACTCGTACCTGTAGGGGAGTAGTCATGCTTAATAGGATATGTGAATAAAAAACAAGTAAATGAATGAATTTATAGTATTTAATGGTTGAGGAGAGGTTATAATATTGATTGTTTATCTTGATTATTTAATATAATTTATTGAATTAAAGCTAATCATTGCTTGTAAACTGAATTGTTTTTATATGACAAATATTTTTAGAACTTTAGCACATAGTGTTTGATTTTTGTTGTTGTTGTTGTTGCTTTGTATTAGAATATGTATTTGTCAAGAGATAATTGTTTTATATATGTATTTATATGTATTTATATATATCCAAACCTTCAATGGCTTAAAAAATACCTTGAACCTACACCAAAAAGTAGAAGCACCTGTATACACTCATGTTCACCACAGACTTGCCACAACTGTCTGCCACAAAGTTGCTGCAAACTGTTCGCCACTCAGCTAATTCGCATGTAAAAAATAAAAATAAAAAAAAGGAATTTGTGGCAATTTTCACCATAAGTTTGCCACAGAGGTTTGTCAGAACACTATATTTTTGCAAGGGATAGGTTCTCAGTAAACATCCTGACTGTACCCTCAAGTTTCAAATCATTACATAAAATACCGTCAAGGAAAAAAAGGAAAGACTGAAGAAATCTCATGAGCAAAAAGATTAACTTTACTGATTGTGAAGTAAAGATGTTAAGCAAGGGAAAGAAGATGGCTAACATGGTAGGCAGTAAGATGCCATTCAATAGTGAGTCAAATAAATATTACTGATGTAGCAAGACGGAAATTAATTTTGTTAGTTATAATTCAGACGCAGAGTGTAAGGATATATATGCTAAGGAAACTGCAATTATGGAAACAAATCAACAGAAATGCATAGAGAAAGAGGCTGGTCTGTGGAATAACCAACGACCACACTGAGCACAGGTTATTGTAAGAAACAGGACAATAGAGACAGCCAACAAGAATATGAGGGATTTGCAGGCCCAACATGCAGATGTCCCGAGTGCCACGAAGGTGCACAAATGGTGGAGCGACCAGGGCCGAACTATGAGCAAAGAGGGTATCAATGCAAAGCATGGTGCAGATGTCGGGGAGAGCGGAAGTAGCCTGTAACTCATTAACCCTCATATGTCCTTAGTTTCCTGTTTACACTCAGTGCATTTGGGGTCAATATGACCCCAACATTTAATAATACATATAATATATTATTTTTTTTTGTTTACTTCTCATCTATACAGTAATGCTGTGTTTTTGGATATACAAAGTACTTTTGTACCTATTTACCACACAATTCCTCAACTATACCATTAGCTTGCATGTGAAATATTAATTTTTTATGAAAAAAATACTTAAATGATGATCTAAATTAAATATAATTTGTTTCTGGATATTGATCTAGGTGTTAGCTGTACAATTCTGCCATCTGTTGGTCAAAGACAAACCTGAAGGAATTACAATTTAAGAAAGAAATTGTTTTGTCCATAGAGACCCAGCAGAGGGCAATAGAGATCCATTCATTTTACTGGATGTGGCCAACTGCTCATATCATAACTTTTATGATACATTTTGTGAATTTTTGTATAAACATTATACAAGACATTAAAAATAAATATTCTTTCAAATAGTAGAATTTTGGTAGTTTTTGATGCGTTTTGAAATGTCTGTTTTTACAAAATACCACAGAAATCGCCACATAAGAAACACCTAAAGTTTCTCTTGAATCAAGCAAGTAATTTAAAGTCTCCAGGAGAGTGTATTTATTTGCCATACTGCCACAGAATGAACTGTGTGCAGGACACCAAAGACCCTCTTGTATACCTTTCGTGTAGGAACAATTTCTTTATTTTCAAAACAAAGTTGCAGCTTAGATCTCAGAGTAAACTTTCTCAAAGTCGAACAGGTTAGTTACCTTTCATCTCTCCCTTGCTCTCTCTGCATGTGTGTGTGTGCATGCATTAGGTCTCACTGATTCACTCACGTGTTCTACATTTGATAGCTGATTTCATTTGACAAATTATTTCATTTGCTGATTTCTGATTTCATTTGACAAATTCCATACAGATGCTCTTTGTGACAGTCACACCTCTCTCTCTCTCTCTCTCTCTCTCTCTCTCTCTCTCTCTCTCTCTCTCTCTCTCTCTCTCTCTCTCTGTGTGTGTGTGTGTGTGTGTGTGTGTGTGTGTGTGTGTGTGTGTGTGTGTGTGTGTGTGTGTGTGTGTGTGTGTGTGTGTGTGTGTGTGTGTGTGTGTGCGTGCGTGCGAGTGTGCTGTGTGTGTGCGTGTGCGTGTGTGTGTGTGCACGCATGTGTGTGTGTGCGCGCCCATGTGTGTGTGCATTAGGTCTCACCCCTTTTATCTTAGTTCTGCATTTGTGGCTGATTTTATTTGGCTGTGGCAGTCATACCTGTTTGTGTGTATGTGTGTGTGCGTGTGTGTGTTTGAGTGAGCATGTCTATTCTACATTGCATTTTTGCTCTAGTACCAGGCCTTCATTTCTGTGTGGAAATTTTCAGATTTATGCTGGAATTATTGATTTTATTTGTCAATTTCTAAAAAAAATGCTTTCAATTGGAGTCACACCTGTGTGTGTGTTTGTGTGCGTGAGCATGTGTGTGTGCAAGTGATCATGTTCGTTCTACATTACATTTGTGCTATAGTACCAGGACTTCATTGTGGTAGGGACATTTTCAGATTTATTCTGGATTTATAGATTTTTTTTGACAAAAGAAAAATAAAAAACAATTTTTTTTTTTTTTTTCCCATTCATTTCAATGTGGGGTCATATTGACCCCAAAGGTCATGAGTGTGACTTTTTTTTTTTTTTACATACCTTTAGAACAACCGAATCAAGCCCAGATTTTTTGTGTGTGTATGGTTAGATAACTTTCCCTTCCTTTCCCTTATTCCCCTGAGATATAGGGAACCATTTTTTTTTAACTAAAGAAAAGTCGATTGGGGTCATATTGACCCCAAAGCACAAATGAGGGTTAAGTAAAAATAAAATGACATAAATGTGTCAAAAAGACACATACTGAAGGTATACAAGTCAAAAATGGAGGGGGAGCACAGTGCACAAGACAGACAAACAAGGAAAAGTGCAAAGAGCACACCACATACATAGGAAACAGAAAAGAGATTCACACAGATGAAGTGAGGAACATACTGTAAGTTGCTTACAACACAACTCTATCATTACAAAACTATAATGATAGAGCCAATAAATAACTCAGCACCCATACTAAAGCCTGACAATTCAGTGAGACTATGAGGGGACTACAAGTTGACCACAAGCACTTCTAGACTCTTGCCACAGTTCTGCCAAGACTGCAAAGAGCAGAGCTACAACTAAAATGAGAAGCACATTCATGGGAATGGAGGCAATGTTCAAGGACACAAGGTGGAAACTGCAGAGCTGAAGGTTCTACCAATGTCTCCTATTCTCCTCTTGTCTCCTCTTGAGTGTTGAACAAGAGGATGCATTTGAACAGTCAAAAGAAAATATTCAGTCAGCAGAAGCCTTAGTCCACTATGACCCCCAAAGAGAGCTGATTGCATGAGACCTCACATGGGTATGGGTTAGGGGTAGTTTAAAACAATAAGTCAGGCAGAAAGAAACTGATCACAGTTAGACAAGAAAGGACTCACGGTTACATGTGGAGTATTATATTTCCTTAAAGCTACATTAAGTAAGCGTTTTGGTTCAAAATGAAAAAAAAAAAAAATCTTGACAAAAAATTATGAGCAAGTGTCACGTGTATGTTCTGTTTTGATTAAGATTTACTTGTTTTCTGTTTCTGTGTGCCGTGTTAGTTGGTTAATTAGTTCTTTAATCCTTTGTTCCCTGCCTGTTTGTTTCCTAGGTTACAGATTTATTAGAGCCCTCAGTTCAGGGGGGTGTTTCAGAAAGCAAGGTTAACTTACCATCACATATACCTTGAACTCTCGGTTGATTAACTCAAACCTTGCTTACTCGAGGTATGCTGGTTCCAAAAATGCATCCAGGAGTAGGTTCAGACAACCCAGAGTATGTTCACGGTTAACTCACAAGACATTCTCAACAGAGCGACGAATCGATCCTACTTATTTTGTTTAATGGCAATTTACATAACCTACTTAGTGCACATCGCCACCTATTGTGGTTGTGCAATAATTTTTTTCAACCTTTTTGTTTAATAAGTCATCTTTATTCACTGAGAATAAGGATTATATTGTTTGTTTGATGCTAATTAATTGAATGCAGATCCATGTGTGAGATGACAATAAAATAAATAATAAATATATTTGAATTGAATTAATATTAACATTAAAACATTACCTTGTTATAATAGTGAATTAATATATTAATAGAATTAATATATACTATATAACTGTAACAATATAAGACATTTATTTATATTAATATAACTATATTAATTATATAACACGCATCTGAATACCTCTTAAGCAAACTAACCCTGGAACATAACCTACTCTGGAGCAGGTTATGTTCAGAGAGTTACTATGGCTATTTACATACCCTGAAAGTTACCTCCATTTTTGGAACCGAAAGTTGAGGTTATCCGCTTACTTTACTCTTAAAAATACCTGGGTATGTCACATAACCTACTTTCTAAAATACCCCCCATGTGTTGTTAACTATCTTGTTTAGCTTCTTTGTTTGCCGTGTTTTTAAGCCCTCAGTTTCTGTCTGTTCCTTGTCTTGCATTGTTCAAGTTCTATGTGTTATGTGGTTGTACATTCTCCTAGATTTTCTCCTGTTTGGTGTGTAGAGTATTATATTAAAATTATCCTTGAATATCTCCTTTGTTGTGCGCTTTGTTACAGCCACCTACCCAGGACAGAATACAAGACTGAAACAAAGAATGAAGTAGCTATGGATTTACCAGCAGTACACATGCTTTGTCTGGGACAACAAGTAAGAACCCTCGAGGTCTGCACAAAGTATTTTTTTACAACTGCCATGTCTGAAGTTGTTTCCTGACCAATAATCAATGACATTAAGGTGTGTCACAAATGAAGGCCTTATGTGTGGTGACCAAACTTAGAGCATAATGTGGAAAAATCCTGTTTGGAATAAAGAAATATTGCTGCAGAAGCCCAACTTTATTCTTGAAACTAGTCTGAAAAACCATGTTAAAGATTGCATGTGAACTATTTTCAAGGGGGAAATGTTTGTCATCCTCAAAGTGCCGCCACCTGGTGGAACCGTCCACGTCTCCCATCCAAGGCATGTAAGACAACGGCAGCCCTAAGGCTTACAGTGCCGCTGGACAGGCCAAAGCACTCAAAGAGCTGCACGAGGGTAGTTCTGACTGACTTCGCCTTCCGTGGAACAAAATTCATGGCGCAGGTAAGAGTCACACTACATTTACTGCTTCTACTTTGGGACGTTATATTCCCTGACCGATCTTGGATCTGCGAGTCTTGAACCGGGCCCTTTACAAGATCCTGTTCAAGATGCTATTGCAGAAACAAATCCTTACTTGCATTTGCAACCGACACAGACGTTTCTTTGATTTGCTTTCAAGGATCAGGCATACCAGTATACATTCCTCCCCTTTGTGCTGTCCCTGTCTCCCCGCACCTTTACCAATATCGCGGAGACTGCCCTTGCCCAGTTAAGGGAAGTGGGCATTCGCATTCTGAACTACCTTGCAACTGACTAATTCTAGCTCACTCTTGAGATCTGTTATGCAAGCACAGGGACCTGGTGCTCAAGCAAGCTCTCCCTTGTGCAGAGCATCTCTTTTCTCGGTATGGAGTTGGACTCGGCCAATATGATGGCGCGTCTCACCCACGACCATGCGCAGTCGGTGTTGAACTTCCTGAATGCATTCAGGGGGAAGACAGTGGTTCCACTGAAACAATTTCATTGACTCCAGGGGCATATGGCAACCACATCTACGGTAACAGCACTTGGATTGATGCATATGAGACTGCCTCAGCAATGGCAGCATGGTGAACTGAGGAGCATACATCCTATCGAGGCAGGGGTTGAGATCTGGAAACTAAGGGTCTGGCTCCTGAGAGGTCCCATAGATTATGATCTTCCAACCAAGGTTGAGACAATTCTGATTTTTAGAGCCCTTTCCACCAGGAAGCAGTATGGCTTAAAATGGCAACTCTTTGTATCATGGTGTGGACAACACCACCTGAACCAAGGCAACAGCCCGGTTGGTTCAGTGCTGGAGTTCCTTCAAGTACACTTGTCAACATGTTTGACCCTGTCTATATTAAAGGTCTATGTGGCTGCCATTTCAACTAGCCACATACCTTTATCCTCTGGTCATCTGATGTCTCGGTTCTTGTGAGGTGCTAGACAGCATATGCTTATCTGCAGGTTACAAGTTCCTTCCTGGGACCTAGCATTGGTCCTGGGAGCATTAGCAGAAGCAACATTTGAGCCATTGGCTCTTACAATATTCTGACTCTTAAAGGGGCTTTCTTATTAGTATTGACTTTGTTAGAATTCTTATTAGTATTCACAACTTCTTTAGTAGTCTTGAATAAATGAATTTAAGTTCATACAACAAGATTTCAACAAATCATTTCAAGCTAATTAGATTTTGTTGGAAAAATTTCATTTCATTTCATGGAAAAGTTTTCCTTAATTTAATTAAGTTCGTTCAACAGTTTGTTTGTTTTTTGTGCAAGATCGGCATCTCATTCCTCTCAGAGAACCGGATTACATACATTTGCTCTGGAAGCAGAATAATTTTTTAGAGCTGCTTCACAGCAAAATTTGAATCTCATATTCGATGAAGTTTGCATAATTTATTCTGTTTCCTGTTTATTACAGTTAAGCTGCTTTGAAACAATCTAGATTGTATAAAGCGCTATACAAATCAAAGCGCCTCTAATTCTCACTTGCATGACTATGTGGAGTTGGATGACATAGTTGCTGAAGCTCATGGGTCAGCAGTTGATTTCAACAGCAAACTTTTTGATAAACCACAGTATAAGACCCTTAGGTTTTGACAACTATGAGCAGGGGTTATACCAAATGTTTAGGAATTATCCAAACCAGGTGTCAAGGAGGATCAATGTTTTGGAATGGCCAAGACCTGAATTCTATAGAAAATCCTGGACCTGAAGAGGTATGTGCACAGCAGATGCCCTCACAATTTAACAGATCTGGGACGTTTTTGCAGAGAAGAGTGGGAAAATATTCCCAAGCCAAGATGCCAATTTATCTTTGTTTCATTTATACACCCCATCCCCCCACCCCCAAACCGCATTGAAACAGTGATCCCAAAACCCTAAAATGAACTGAACCATGAGAAATGTGAAATGTTTCACCCCTAGCATGCACCATGTAAAATTTTATAACTAAACATATAATTTCAGTCATGACAACTCTCAGGATAAACGTTTAGCATGTTATTATGGATATGACAAGATAGTGGAGTTGGTAGCAGTGGACTAAATCTGCTTACACTGCTGATGCATAGCAGGTACAAAGCTGTGCAACTCCTAACACATACAGAGACATTCTGCAGTGACTAAGTTGACATACTGCTGTGGTTGCACGAATATACACGTGAACATAAAACACAACCCCACCACCATCACCGCTCCAGAGAGCCATGTTATCAACCTACCCCAGGACCTACACCATCAAAGGGTTGCCCCCCCCCAAAAAAACCCAAAACAAACCATGCTGTGTATTGTAAATATTATAATGATATATATCCTTAAAATCATTGTGTAAGTAAAACAATACAAATGCAAACGGGGCAAAACAAATTGTTTTAAGTTTAGAAACATTTTGAGTCCCCCTCCCTTGTCTCATAGTGCTTTGGCCCACTGCCTGCTTTCCCCACTGCAAAGTTCTTCACTAGTTGTGGAACTCCAGTAAGGAGGCTGTCAAGGCTATTTTATTCACTTTAAACATTGGATGAAGTGATTATTTTCTCTTTAATGGAGATGACACTGAGTCATTAATAAATGACAAAAAAATTATGATAACCGATGTATTTTCCACGAGTCCGTTAGCGATTATAACATTACCTTGTTTGGTAGCTTGTTTAATACCGTAGCTTGTTGGATAGTAAGTCACCCACTACAAGTAACATTTTCATTCATACATCAGTTATGTATGAACTGTAGGGGTGTAACGGTACACAAAACTGACGGTTCGGTATGTACCTCGGTTTTGAAGTCACGGTTCGGTACAGCAGTTTTAAAAAATTGCTTTTTAAATGTATTAAACAGTGGTGAAAAAACTGTCTGACCTTAAATAAATTCAATTATAACTAAAAGTTTCTTAAGGATAATGCTGTAAACTAGGAGCCCTTACTTGCACATTATTACTACAATATTAAAGGTTGACAACAGAGCCCAAACTATGAGCCTAGATTCAGCTGATATTCATGTTTAGATATAATAATAAACACTCAAATAACACATTGTGTGCAAACATGTAAACTTCACATAAGGCAGTTCCCTTTCGAGGGAACTCGCACTGCATCGGAACAACGAATTTGGGGACACTCCCTAAGCAACAGCGTATCTGAATGAAATCATGCCAATCCTGATTGGTGTTGCGTCATGACGTAGCTATGACGGCATACCCGGAAGATACATAAGGGGAGCCTGTGCATAGTAACGACAGTTATCGCTCTTCAGCATAGCGCTCTCTGTGAAACTGTCTGTCTATTTATTGTTGTTTGTCAAAAAGTGAAAGTGTGTGTGAAATGGTGACTGAAAAGTGAGAGAGTTTAAGCAGTGTGTGCATCCGTGTCCCCGTTACATGTCGGGCTCGGATGCACACCTGCTGAGTGTGCAGTGTCTGGGTGTTCAGCATGCTCGGGTGGCTCTCGAGGGAGCCGCTTACGAGCATTATATGAAAGCTGACATTCAGGCTGCTCCGCTCTCGGCTGGCCGTGTTCGATGAGGCCGGCCAGCCTCGTGAGCTCCGTGGATCGGTCCCGCATCCGCTGAGGCTTCTTCCCCCGGAGCGGAGGACCCGATGCTTGAGCGGTCTGATTCTGAGGAATTAGACATGCTCAACATCGAGGCAGTCGAAGTTATAAGCACTTTTATATGTATGCAAGATTCTATAAGCGCGATTGCCGAGGCAGCGCGCAGGTAATGGGTCTGCAATTAAAGTGAACACACGCGATCGGTGTGCATGAGATACTGGTTGGCTTAATGGCTTGAGCCACGTTGCTGAGGCAACGTGTGGGTTACGAGTCCATATAGTACGATAAAACAGTATCGTCTGATGATTATGGCTGCATTTAAATCTGAGGATTTAAATGAAATATGATCTGACTCTGAGGAGTTAGATATTCAGCCAGTCATTCAGACCATGTTTCACCGTATTGTTTGATACTGTTTGGCTTTTTTCTCGAGGGATGAAAGCCAATTGTATTATGACGGCTTGAACCACGTTGCTGAGGCAACGCGGGGTTTATGAGTCCATATGAATACAAATAAAACAGTGTCGTCTGATGATTACAGCTACATTTAATTCTGAGGAATTAAATTAAATATAATCTGACTTTGAGGAGTTAGATATTCAGCCTATCATTCAGACTATGTTTCACCTTATTGTGGCTGCATTTAATTCTGAGGAATTAAATTAAAATATTATCTGACTTTGAGGAGTTAGATGTATTTTTATTCAGCCTGTCATTCAGATCAGGTGGCACGGGTTTGGTGATTATGATGGCATTTTAATTCCGAGGAACTGAGTGTCATGTTATCCGACTTTGATAAGTTGGATACTTTAATTCTGTCACCCAACTGTGTTTAACTTGTGATCTGGATATTCATCTAAGATGGAGCCCTCCTGAAGTTGGTGTCGTTCTCGCCGCCTTGTTGCCTGCGGGACACATCAGGTTCAGGCAATTGCTATTCGCAGTATCTGCCCTAGTGTTGCGGCCCTGTCGAGCTGCTCCCTTAGATGAGGCCCCTGCTGGCCAGCCCCCTCTCCCGGGTAGGAGCGACCGAGGTCGTTTTCCCCCAGGAGCTCTCGGGAAATCAGTGCTGTGTTCCCGCTGTCAAAGACGCTTCGCGCCTCACTGATTTCCCGTGCACGCACGCCGCCTTCGTCGCCTCCAATAGGACTTGTGACTGGGCAGCGAACGTGTGCGCCCACCGAAAATCATTCTCGACTGCTCCCTGCCGGTTAGCCGCTTCAGGGGGTCGGGAACGGGTTTCGGTTGACACCCGAGGCCAGCCTCGAGAGGCTGGTTCCCTTAGTAGATTATCTCGGCGCATGGTCATGCCTTCCGAGTGTGTCTACGTGGGTCCTGCAGACTGTAGAGCTGGGTTGCAGGCTTCAGTTCGGTTCTCCTCCCCCGAAGTTCAACGGGGTGGTCCGGACTGTGGTCGGCCCAGAGCAGGTTCGGGTTATGGAACAAGAAGTACAGCCCTGGTAGCCAAGGAGGCCATAGAATGGGTCCCTCTGGCAGACAGGGAGTCCGGGTTCTACAGCCGGTACTTCATAGTTCCTAAGAGGGATGGCGAGTTGCGTCCAACTTTAGACCTGAGGTACTTGAATCGTTCTCTGAGGAGATTCAGATTCAAGATGCTTAGCAATTCCTCCATTGTGATTCAGATCCAGTCTGAGGACTGGTCTGTCACGATGGGTCTGAAGAGGACGCATACTTCCCTGTATCCATCCTTCTGTGTCACAGGAAGTTCCTGAGGTTCGCTTTTGGGGGCAAAGCGTACCAATATCGGGTTCTTCCAGGCGGCCTAGCCCTTTGAGACTCTACACGCAGTAGCGTGTTGACGCCTTCTCAGAGAACTGTGTTCCTGGGAGTCGTATGGGATTCTCTGCGTTGTGGGCACAATTGTCTCCCGCACGTATCGAGTCCATACGGGCGGTGGTCTCTAAAATGAAGCTAGGCCACAGCATCACTGTGAAGCAGTTTAAGAACTGCTGGGGCTCATTGCGGCTGCGTCCAACAGAATATCTCTTGGCCTGCTGCATGAGACCCTTACAGTGGTGGCTGGGAATCAAGGGGTTTTCCTCGAGGGGAAAACCATTCTGTATGATCAGGGTAACGCGCAGATGCCTTCGTTACCTAGTCATATGGAAGAAACCTTGGTTTCTGTCCCAAGGGCCAGTGTTGGGAGCGTCCTGTTGCCGGAAATCCGTTTCAACAGACGCCTCCCTCACTGGCTGGGACGTGGTCATGGCGGCCGCTTGGCGAGGTCCGTGGGAGACCCGGCATTTCTCCTGGCACATCTAATGCCTGGAAATGCTGGCGGTCTACAAAGCTCTGAGGAGCTTTTTCCCGGACCTCAGCGGCCACCATGTCCTGATACGGAAGTAAACCAGGTGGCTTTCCTTGAGGGGAAGTCCATTCTGTATGATCAGGGTAACGCGCAGTGGCCTTCGTTCCCTAGTCATATGGAAGAAACCTTGGTTTCTGTCCCAGGGGCCAGTGTTGGGAGCGTCCTGTTGCCGGAAATCCATTTCAACAGACGCTTCCCTCACTGGCTGGGACGTGGTCATGGCGGCCGCTTGCGAGAGGTCTGTGGGAGACCCGGCATTTCTCCTGGCACATCTATTGCCTGGAAATGCTGGCGGTCTACAAAGCTCTGAGGAGTTTTTTCCCGGACCTCCGCGGCCACCATGTCCTGATACGGAAGTAAACCAGGTGGCTTTCCTTGAGGGGAAATACATTCTGTATGATCAGGGTAACGCGCAGTGGCCTTCGTTCCCTAGTCATATGGAAGAAACCTTGGTTTCTGTCCCAGGTGCCAGTGTTGGGAGCGTCCTGTTGCCGGAAATCCGTTTCAACAGACGCCTCCCTCACTGGTTGGGGCACGGCATCAGGGGGGTTTGAGGTCGCGCCCTCTATGCAGACTGGCGCATCACATCCTCCTGTGGTCCCAAGGGAAACTGTTGTCCATCAGGGCAGTGTATGTCAAAATCAGGAAGCAGACATCCTGTCGAGGCAGGGGCTGAGGCCCGGGGAGTGGCGACTCCACCCAGAGGTGGTGGAGGCCATATGCGAGGGGTTCGGTCCAGTGGAAGTGAACCTGTTTGCGTCTCGAGAGACGTCCCACTGTCCACTGTGGTTTTCCCTCACGCATCCAGCCCCGCTGGGGTTGGATGCCATGGTTCAGACGTGGCCGAGGCTGCGTCTGTACGCATTCCCCCGATTGCTCTGCTCCCGGGAGTCCTGGCAGGGTCTGGCGACACGGGGTCAGCCTACTTCTGGTAGCACCCCGTTGGCTGACTCGAGTTTGGTTCTCGGTTATCATAGCTCTGCTAGCAGGTCAGCTGTGGGAGATTCCTCTGAGGAGGGATCTCCTATCTCAGGGGGCGGGTACGATATTTTACCCCCGCCCGGAGATTTGTAACCTTTGGGTCTTGCCCCTGAGGGAGCCGGGTACCTAGAGGCTGGCCTATCGGCAGAGGTGATAGACAACTTACTCAGTTCCAGGGCTCCGTCTACGAGGAGACTGTACAGCCTCAAGTGGAACGTATTTTCCACTTGGTGTAGAGAGTGTGAGGTGGACCCAGTTAACTGCCCAGTGGCTTCAGTGCTGGAGTTCCTCCAAGAGCGTTTCTCTGCAGGGCTTACCCCGTCCACACTCAAGGTGTACATGGCTGCCATTGGGGCTTTCCACACACCGTTGGGTGATGGGCCTTTGGGTAGGCACCAGTTGGTTGTACGGTTCCTCCGTGGGGCTCGGAGGATTAGGCCTGCGGCTCGTTCCAGAGTCCCAACCTGGGATCTGGCAGTGGTACTCGAAGGATTGGCTGAGGCCCCCTTCGAGCCGCTAGAGTCAGCGGACCCAAAGAACCTGACCTTTAAGATGGCCTTTCTCTTAGCCATCACTTCTCTGAGGAGAGTGGGGGACCTTCAGGCCTTGGCGCTTACGCCGACTTGCCTGGAGTTTGTCCCTGGCGGAGTAAAGCCCATCTTACATCCTAGGGCGGGCTACGTGCCCAAGGTACCATCTAGTGTGGTCAGGCCTTTGGTTCTTCAGGCATTTCATCCTCCGCCTCACGTGACGGCGGAAGAAGGGATACTTCACCTGCTCTGCCCGGTCAGAGCTCTTATAATATATTTAGTGAAGTCTGCACAGGAGATCTGTACAGCTGTCTATAGCTTGCACCTCCCTGCGACGCCTGGTGCTAGGGTGCTCCAGTCCTAGCTGTGCCCGGTCTCCGGCTTCACACTAGGGCAGGCGCTACCCTCGGTGTGGCCTAGTGGGTACTCGTTCCCCAAATTCGTCGTTCCGATGCAGTGCGAGTTCCCTCGAAAGGGAACGGCTCGGGTTATGTATATAACCCTTGTTCCCTGAGAAAGGGAACGAGCACTGCATCTCGTCGCCACACCTCGGCACGCCTGGAGCGCATGCTTCATCGCGATTACTGCCGTTACTATGCACAGGCTCCCCTTATGTATCTTCCGGGGTATGCCGTCATAGCTAAGTCATGACGCAACACCAATCAGGATTGGCATATTTCATTCAGACTTCAGATACGCTGTTGCTTAGGGAGTGTCCCCAAATTCGTCGTTCCGATGCAGTGCTCGTTCCCTTTCTCAGGGAACAAGGGTTATATACATAACCCGAGCCGTTTTTGCATTAACTCCTAAATCTAATTATAAATTGTGTTTTTTTTTTCTCCAATTCGTTGTTGAAATATAATCATTTAGTGGCTGTCATTTTCATGACAGATTTATCTAAACACATTAAATAATCAAGACATCACTAAGTAGAATTTATATATATATATATATATATATATATATATATATATATATATATATATATATATGTATATATATATATATATATAGGCTAATAGTGTGCATTTATTTAGCGAAAGAGTTGATTTCTCTAGTGAACTAACAGCTGTGGACACTGAATGACTTCTGAGGTAAATGATGCTGCGTGACACTGTTTACAAGCTGTTTGACGTCTTTCCACGGTTGAAACACTGATTGAGCGATTACACGACATATGATACGTTTCAGTAATTGTTAATGTACCCTCAACATACCTTAAGATATTAATTCATGTTTATTCTTCTGGAAGAGATTATTGTGTTCACTCACGCGCGCGCGCCGCGGCCGCTTGAATTGACGTGCCTATACAGTGATCAGTCGTCACATTAAAGAGCGTCAAAACGGCATTTATCATTTGAATTTCGTGATGAAATGGACTGAATACTTAATATGTTCCAGTGGGAACTAGGATTGAAGTGTGTTCCGCGCTTAAAACAAGCCAACTGTTAACTGTTAAAGATTGCATTCGAAACCGTTCGGTACACACGCGCACCAAGCCGGAAGCCCTGTACCGAAACGGTTCGGTACGAATACGTGTACCGTAACACCCCTGATATTAGGCTAATATTATAGATTTACCGTTGTGTTGGGTTTTGCTCAATATGATGTTAAGTGGCAGATCAGTGGGCTTGCTGCAGTTGAATATCTTAGAAAGAAATGTCCTCTGTACCAGACGAAACCTAAAATACTATGTGGAGGATGCAAGATCATTTAAAGGGTGGGGGCTATTTCATGCATTCTGACTTATTTACACTGTTAAAGAGTTTGATTCTCAAGCTAAACATAGCAAAACTTTCAAAACATGAGTTGGATGTATGACGGCACAGAAAAACTCACAGAATGAGTTTTTCGGTGCCAAATACACTCCTTCAGGATTCTAATAAGTTTCGGAAAGTTTTTTTTTAGTATGGCCCTGTATGATGTCATAAAGGACGGAATTGCTTGTATGGGCACTTCTCCTGGATGAGCACTAGGGGTGCACCGATCCGATATTAGGATCGGATATCGGCCGCGATACTGACAAAATAGCTGGATCGGGGATCGGAAAAATGAACAGATCCACAAGCCGATCCAGGTGATTTTTTTTCTCGTCGCAGCAGAACCTACGTCATTCGTCAGCTTCACGTTTGTCGCATGCTAGAAGCAACATGGAGCGAGCCAGAGAGTTGGCTGTGTGGAGGAGATATTTCACGCTTGCCACGCCAACTAGTTCGTCGGCTGTTTGCAATGCCTGCAAAGTAACTTAAATGTTTCGAGGGGAGGTGGTATTAATGCAAAGTCAGGGTTTTTCCTGCATTTAACATTTTTTGGTGGCCGCCAAAACAAATTTTTGTCCTGCAAAGCCTAATTTGATGAGTTATTGTGATTTACGAGTGATGCAGAATAGATGCTGCGCTTGTGACTGAGCGACAGAGAGTACGATCAGAGAGCTCCTCCCCCGCGCACACTCTGGGTCTTCAAAATAATCAGTGTTAGCTGTTAGCTCTTTCTCATATTTCACATATTAATCCAAATCAATAGGTCGGAAGACCGATACCATGTTGCACGTGACACATTTGGACAATTTTGTCCTTTTCTCTGACCAGCTGACATAAACCATTCTGTCAATAAACGGGAAACAAATTATATTCAGTTATGAAGTGTTTTCTGTGTGTTGACATCTTTCACGATGTTCTTACCTGACGAGATTCGCACACAACGCGTCTGCTAATGTCCAATTCGTGACCTAATGTCTCCTTTGAACCGAATCATTTTAACGACTGGTTAGAACAACTGATCTGTCCAACACTGAACTCACAAATCAGTTTATTAATTTACTCAGAACGCATCTGAAATGAGAACACAAGTGTGCTTACCCAATTTAGCAAGAGGGGGTAGTAAGAATTATTTTTTAATTATCAACAGTATTTCAGCTTATTTCTGTTGACAATGTGTAGTAAAATAAATAGGCCTAGCCTACAATCATTTAGACTGGAGTGAGGTGAAAACAGAACAAAGTTGTTATTAACTAGCTGATAATTTTTATCAAATTGCATATGGCAGAAAATTAGGCTATTTGTTAATTTTTAATGCTACTTTTTAATATTGATATGATTATATACCAAAACAATTATATGTAGTGTAAAAAAATTGGTGTTTTACCAATACACTGTTTTTGTTTCCACTGCTACATTTTATTTATTTAAAGAAGTTTGATTACATTCTATTTTAGATTTGAATGCACAATTGTTTTTTAAATAAATAAGAATTCAACAATTTACATACATCTGTTATTTTGTCTTAGTTATGTTTAGTTAGTAAAGTCTGGTGCCTTTAGTCTCTTCAAGGAAGGTATAAGGTGGAAGATATACAGTTTATTATTAATTCAACAATAGTATCGGATCGGTATCGGGTATCGACAGATACACAAAGCCCAGTCATCGGTATCGGGACTGAAAAAGCCGGATCGGTGCACCCCTAATGAGCACGTGCGCACATCAACCAGAGCGAGAGCAAGAGCACGTCCATCAACGAGCTTTGTTCGGGTTAAGGACAACGCTATCCTTTTGCTCTGAGACCACGAAATCAGTTCACGGTTTAATTTACTGTTTAATGAATATATAAAAAATAAAAAAATGGTGTAAATGTGGTTAAATAAAGGCTTTTGACTTTTGACACATTAAGCCATGTAAGGGCCGTCATCCCTTAACAGAACTCAACCATACAAGAATTACATATAAGGTTAACATATGGGACAGGCCATAAGTGTATTTATTATTTGTTTTATCATTATTCATATTTTATTATTTTTAACACTTTGGGTGGAATTATGGCACTATTTTTGTTTATTTCTGGCTAATAAAAAGTGGAGCAGATTTGGGCCGGCAAACACGATCTAATTTGGGCCACACTTCAGCTGTTTATATGGGCCAGATCTATGCCACAGGAAATTTGCTGACTGGGACGTCTGTCTTGAGCATTTAAAAATATGCAGGTCGTGCCGAAGTTTATGCTGGATTTAGTGCATAAATCATTTTGTTTACACATTGGATGCTTTGTTGTTATGTGTATGTTAAATAATGCAGTTTAGATGCATTATACTGGCAGCATATCTTTACTTAGGGCATTTGGAAACCAAGCTTGCCTCTTTCCAACTGTAATCGCTTGTACTGTACCTCTGATGATTATATTGCATGTGTGATGAAAAAAACACAGAAAAAAAAACAGATTAAACAGTGTGTAGTGTAGTGGGCACGTATGGGGTTAGAATTGTTGCATTATTCCGAATAAATAGATTGAGATTCACAAATAAATGTAAAGAGATTCACAAAAATGTATCCAAATTCACAATTAAATAAAGATCCACAAATAAATGTAAAGAGTTTCACAAAAATGTATAAAAATCACAAATAAATTAAATGAGATTTGCAAATAAATAAAAAAATATTTACAAACTCTGCCTGGCATTTATTTGTGAATCGTTTCCTGTGCATTTGTGAATCCCTTTCTGTGTATTTGTAGACCCGCATTTGTGGATTTTGAAAAATTTCTAGCATCAAGACGTGCAGACAAATCCACAAACAAGTAGACTCCACCTACTGTCTACTTAAGCCAATCAGATAACAGCCATTTGCTATGACCCGATTTGCTTTACAATCAGGGTGGTCCTGCTCATTCACCTAAATTGGCTCAAATAAGAGGTATAAGGCCCATCAAATTTGTACAGTTTAAGATGTTTACAATTTGGAATTTGTTATACCATTAGACTGTGTATCAAGCCAAGTCACAGTATTATATTTTATGAGCATTTGAAAATGCCAGAGAAACAGCACTTTACATCTTTGTTATAGAAACAACGCATTATGGAAGAGTCACAGTATTCAAGATTGAACAGAAAAGCGTCAATAAGTAGCCGACTAATGAATAACTGGATTCAACTTGTGATAAACATGCAAATTTATGTAATAGGTGACATTACTGTCACACAACAGCCAACAGCTTTTCCCAGTTCTCAGTCAAGCAGTTTTAATGATGCATATGAACAGCTCAGTTTATCTAACGATCTACAGTCCATTATAAAATTTAAATACATGTATTACGATTCCCCTTTGTTTGTAGACAAGTTATAGGTGGGATCTCTATGAACGTGTGACAGGTTGTTGCATTTCAAAGAGACCAGATGCATTTAAAAGTGAAATGCCCAGCAGACAAGCGATTTGCATATTTATTTATCGGTTAAAACACTTGATCACACAAATAATACTTCATATGAATCAGACGTAATAGTTTTTGATTCTAAAAGTTACTTACAGCGTCCAAAATAAAAGCAAATATATATTTTCAGCATTTTAGTGCCAGAAGAATACAGTTCCTTTCAGGGGTGTAAAAGGAATCTGTTCCTGCCCCATGCTATGATTGGTCAGCAACATGATACGATTGGTCAGCGGAATCTGATTGGCTTAAGTAGACGGTGGGGGAGTGACATGTGAAGGCCAAGTATGGTAACCCATACCCTGAATTTGTCCTCTGCATTTAACCTATCCAAGTTAGTGCGCACACATTTGGAGTAGTGAGTAGTAAACACACAACAAACCGTGGACAAACGCACCCGGAGCAGTAGGCAGCCATTTTGCTGCAGGGAGCGATTGGGGTTTAGGTGCCTTTCTTACGGGCACCTAAGCCAGTATAGAGAATCGAACCTGTAACCTTTGGGTTAGCAGACTCTCTAACCATTAGGCCACAACTGCCCCAAATGTTTCAAAATCTACAAATGCAGGGATCTACAAATGCAAAAGAAGTGATTCACAAATGTGTGCAGCCATCCACAAATGCACAGAAAGCAATTCACAGGGTTCGTAAAATAAAATTCCAGGACTTTCAATGAATTCAAGCACTACTTTTTTGGTTTTCAAGGATACAATCAGAGATCACACTTATCAAACAATCTTTTTCATCTTTCAAATTTTAAAAAAGGTAAATATATAAATAAAAATAAACTAATACATTTTTAAAGTGCATCACATGCAACGACTGTGTTAACTTTAACCATTGAAAGGATACTATGACAAAGATATCGCTTTCCTTATTCAAACAGTTTTTCTCATGATTGACCTAACGAATGAAAGCTGTATAATACTTGGATATTTATATGAGCAATATCATGCTCAAAGCCATACAAAAAGGCTCCTATATCAGACAGGCTGTAGCGTTAATTTTGCGTGAAAAGATTAAACACTAATTTTACAGTAAATTCAGTAATTCAAACACCATATTTTCATAAATATTCAAGGATTTTTCCAGGATTTAAATTTCAGAAAGTCAAATTGAAGTACTTCAAACACTTTAAGCACCTTTTACGAATCCTGAAAATCCCTGATAGAGCTTAAACAAAACAAAATTGTTCATGTTTTCCATCACTTGTTGCCTTTAACAACAGCATAATGGTGCAGAGATTCTATGTTCTTTGTTTGAAACAAAGGGAAAAATGATTCAATCAATCATTAAAAGACAGGAAAACTAAAGGGCGTTCACAAAAAGTAATTAGAACTATTGTCTTTTTAAATGACAAGTTTTGATGGAGAGAGAAATAAACTTCACTGTATCACAAATGTTATCAATTAGTAGACAAAAAAAGAGGAGGAAACGGGGAGTGCGATGGTGGAAGGAACAAAAGAGTAACGGATGGCTGGTGAGTTTGTCCAGCTCTGTGGTGTTTTTGCCAAGCTAGCTGCCCCACTTCAATCTTGTATGTCTGCTCAGAAAGGCCTGTTTTTTTGCCACTAGTTCCTAGGTATGGTAAAAAAGCAGACTAATTTTAACAGCCATGGTGCTACCAGTTTTTTATATTTGTATGACTGATAGTTTGTGCACAGATATAACTAAATGTAATAATAATATGGGTGTTCTGTTCTTTTTCATTTTTATAATAAACATTTTGTATTAAAAACACAAATTCAATAACCATACTTTGACAACCAGAGATAATGAACACAGATCTTTTGATGAGCTATCCAAGGACAACCTGGTGCTGAATCCTAGTATGTTACCAACATATTAATAACCTTATAGAATCTCTTCTAATGGCAGTACTGACCTTTGCAGACCAGGCCCTCCTTCGTCAAAGCCTGCTTGCATACTGCACAACTCTTTGCCTTTTTGAAGGTCTTAGACTTGAAGGTGTGGGGATGTACAGCCTCAAAGTCTTCTGGCTAAAGGGGCAGAGAGAGAGACAGAGAGAGAGAGAGAGAGAGAGAGAGAGAGAGAGAGAACACTTTCACAAGCTGAACAAGGTTCATCAGTGTAATTAAATTGAGACCTTATATCTCTATTTTATGACAGTGCTATTTTTAAGGCTCGTAAAAATTGCACAGCTAATTTTAAGTGATGGCAGATCCTGTATTGTTTTATTGTTAGAATGAAATCAAGGAAGTCAACATTACAGTTACACACACAAAAACAAACACTACACATGTAAGTCCCTGTACCGCAAAGCCATTTTGTCAAGGTAATGTAAAGTGTGATCCTCAGCATTTTCAGCTGTACTATCTCCCTAAATCTTAATGGCTTTTTGTCACACATTGACAAGACCATTAAGCTCAGGACGGCAAAGCCTGGCATCAGTGACCTTGGCTGTAGAAAGCCAGAGAAGGGTGGACACTCATTGGACATTTACTAAATCAACTCTATTTACTTAAGCATTAGGACCATCAAGTACAGCATTCACTCAGAATGGGAAAGATTTTCGTCTAACAGTGACCTTGAGGAGAGGCATGTGCATTTATATGCACATGCCGTCACATCAATAAAAGAATCATTATGAATAGAATGTAAGAAAGAAAGAAAAACACATTTGAAGAACAATCAAACAAGCCAAAAAAAAAAAAAAAGATCATGTGCATGCTGCACATACAGTTTTGGAATCAAACAGGTCAAATAGTTATCATGGGACACCTCCAAAACATATTTCTGTTTTGAGAGATTGGCATGGTAATGGATGTGGCAATGTTAATGTATTTGGTCTTGGAGGAATATACAGGTGCTGGTCATATAATTAGAATATCATCAAAAAGTTGATTTATTTCACTAATACCATTCAGAAAGTGAAACTTGTATATTATATTCATGTATTACACACAGACTGATATACCAGTATTTCAAATGTTTATTTCTTTTAATTTTGATGATTATATCTGACAACTAAGGAAAATCCCAAATTCAGTATCTCAGAAAATTAGAATATTGTGAAAAGATTCAATATTGAAGACACCTGGTGCCACACTCTAATCAGCTAATTAACTCAAAACACCTGCAAAGGCCTTTAAATGGTCTTTCAGTCTAGTTCTGTAGGCTACACAATCATGGGGAAGACTGCTGACTTGACAGTTGTCCAAAAGACGACCATTGACACCTTGCACTAGGCAGGCAAGACACAAAAGGTCATTGCAAAAGAGGCTGGCTGTTCACAGAGCTCTGTGTTCAAGCACATTAATAGAGAGGCTAAGGGAAGGAAAAAATGTGGTAGAAAAAAGTGTACAAGCAATAGGGATAACCGCACCCTGGAGAGGATTGTGAAACAAAACCCATTCAAAAATGTGGGGAGATTCACAAAGAGTGGACTGCAGCTGGAGTCAGTGCTTCAAGAACCACTACGCACAGACGTATGCAAGACATGGGTTTCAGCTGTCACATTCCTTGTGTCAAGCCACTCTTGAACAACAGACAGCGTCAGAAGCGTCTCGCCTGGGCTAAAGACAAAAAGGACTGGACTGCTGCTGAGTGGTCCAAAGTTGTGTTCTCTGATGAAAGTAAATTTTGCATTTCCTTTGGAAATCAGGGTCCCAGAGTCTGGAGGAAGAGAGGAGAGGCACACAATCCACGTTGCTTGAGGTCCAGTGTAAAGTTTCCACAGTCAGTGATGGTTTGGGGTGCCATGTCATCTGCTGGTGTTGGTCCACTGTGTTTTCTGAGGTCCAAGGTCAACGCAGCCATATACCAGGAAGTTTTAGAGCACTTCATGCTTCCTGCTGCTGACCAACTTTATGGAGATGCAGATTTAATTTTCCAACAGGAATTGGCACCTGCACACAGTGCCAAAGCAACCAGTACCTGGTTTAAGGACCATGGTATCCCTGTTCTTAATTGGCCAGCAAACTCGCCTGACCTTAACCCCATAGAAAATCGTCTCGGTTACGTATGTAACCCTCATTCCCTGAAGGAGGGAACGGAGACGTACGTCGGAACTGACCGACGGATTGGGATCTGTTTTCAGAGACCAATCTACTTTGAGTGTATAAAAATGAGCCAATGAACATTGACATGCGGTTCACGCATTCCACGCACCGCTCCGCGTCGCGGGTATAAATACGGAAGTGGAAGTGCTGCATACCGTTTTCAACTGAGGAGCCGAGATAAGTAGCTCGGGCCTTCAGCTGAAGCACAGCACCTGGCGACGGGACGTACGTCTCCGTTCCCTCCTTCAGGGAACGAGGGTTACATACGTAACTGAGACGTTCCCTTTCAGTTGGTCACGTTCGACGTACGTCGGAACTGACCGACGAATTGGGATCCCTACCAACACGCCAGGATACTGGCCCTTCCAGCGTGAGCTCGCTGGACCACTCCTATGTTAGAGTGGGAGTCAGGGCTCCGGGCAGGGAAGGACAGTCACTGTTGTTCCTGCAAGACCCACTCAGTGGCCCTCATTTATCAATCTTGCGTAGAAACGGGCGTATATGTTGGCGTAAGATTATGCTTACACTCCTCTCACCGCCTAATTTATGAAGCTTTGCGCACCTCTGAAATCCAGGCGTACGCAAAACCTGCCCTTGATAAATGCCGCGGCTGAAAACGATCGTCATTAGAATAACACGCCCCTATATATTCAAGTCTCTGCCTCCCCCACGCCCTCATTTTACGCCATCGACACACGGAAGACGGCAAAGAAGCGAAACTTCTCTGACGTGGAGATCGAGACCATCACCGGGGAAGTGGAAAAAAAACAAAATTGTTTTATTTGGGAGTTTCAAGAGTGGGATTAAAGGCGCCCACAAAAAGGTGTACGGTGGAAATCCAGTTTAAATAGCTGTTTGGATGAGAAATTACCTATCACAATTCATTATTTTACACCACGTGTTTTGAAATAATATGCATTTAATTTCGTATCACGTCACATGTATTGGGGTGTACAATAGTGATGATGATGTGATGTGGAGTACCATTCATTCACATTAATATAATTGGATGACAATTTGTAAGATTCTTATTATTATTATGATTTGTATTATTAATGACACTTATTGTTATTTAGAAGAAGAATGTCGTTATTATTATTATTATTATTATTATTTATTTTATTATTATTTAAAAGAAGAAGAATGTCATTTTTATTATTTTGTCAGTCTGAATTATTTTCAGTCCCAGTCCGTGCGCAGCTGCCGGGCCTAACCTTGAACCGTCAGGTAAAGCGCACAGGCTCGCAACTGGAGGAATACATATGCCTACAAATCAAATGCTTTGGTAAAGTCACACAAATTAAACATTGAAGTCCATGTTGCACAAAAATAAACACTGAAGTTTATAATTACTACACTGTAAAACCTAACACTGAAAGTCACTAAATGAAATGAGTTAATTTAACTTATTTAAAAAAAAAAGTTAATTTCACTTAATAAAAAATGTGATGTTAACTCAAAAACTGCAATGCATTAAGGAGAACTTAAACGTAATAAGTTATGAATAACCTATTGATATTTTACCTCAAAGATTAAAGTTGAATTTAATTAATTGAATAGTTTGTTTATGGTTGAAAATAATTAATAAATAATTTAAAAGCAAATTAGAAACCACAATTGTTTCTAATTTATTTTAAATTATATGTTTCAAGAAATTACTTTAGTATAAGGCATATACTTTTATATTTTCATTGTTAATTAACAAAACATAAATAAATAAATAAATAAATTTGAAGTTTTAAGCTTCATTGGAAGCCTACATTTAGGTCTTTTTTTTTAACATAGACTGTAAAAAAATATTTTTACTCATCACCGCATTCTACCTCACGCACCGGCCCGCGAATTTATTTAAACAGGTGTAACGTTAATCTGCCCATCCCCCACACCGCTGACGAAGAACTCCCAAGTTCAGAGGATAGCGACGATGATTAACAGGTAAGCACGGCAAACTGCTTCATTTAATTCTCTTTAGAGCACTTTTAAACTTTTTTACGATCATATTTATTATGTGGTAACGTTTTGTATTGTCGTGACTCTTCTGTTCATCTTAAGAAGACCGATTGGCTAAGTTATGGTAATATGTGCCATGTCAGTTAAGACGAGCAAACGCGACATTGCCTAAGTTACTCAAGATATATATTTTTATCTATCAGTGGCAGTAGTTAATGTGATTTGCGTACACAAGTGGGGTTTTTTGTTGTTGTGAAAAAGTAATTTATAGGTGTTTGTTTTTCCACATTTTGGCATAGACAAGCGTGTCCCGCGCAAAGTTATCCGTCAATAGACTGACTGAATATCCTCCAGCGACCGTCATTCACATGACAAACTTAAGAAATGGGTAATACAAGCTGACATATTCTTCTATATATTATGCTTTGATTAAACCACAGATTTGTCAGTGGAAAATGTAACGTCATATGTTTGTGTTTTTTTTTTCACATTGTGGCGTTTTCAGTCAAACGTGTCACGCGCAATTTTGATATTGACTGTTGCATTATCATCCTCCGACCGACATTTACACGGGAAAAAAACGAAATAAAATGTAATACAAACTGATATATTCCAGTATTTATTATGCTGTGAGTAAACGACCGTTTTGCCAGTGGAAGTTTAGTTGAAATTTGTGTTTTCTCACATTTTGGCATAGCCAAACATGTCCCGCGCATTTTTTGATCATTATCAGTGAGAAAACCGATGTTCTCCAAATCGACTGTCATTCACGTGGGGGAAAAAACAAACAAATAAAAAGGCACTACAACCTGACATATTTATTTTATTATGCTGTGAGTAACCTACAGTTGTGTCAGTAGAAAATTATTTTTCCCCCCAGTTCAGAGAAGACTGACTGCCTCATGGACTTTCATTCACGTGGCAAAAACTAAAGAAAAAGGTAATACAAGCTGGCATATATTCTAGCATTTATGCTGTGAGTAAACTACAGTTTTGTCAGTGGAAGATTAATTAATTGATTTGTTTTTCTTCTTCTTTTTTCACAGTTCAATACAGATAAACCTGTGCAGTTTTATATATATCTGACAGCGAGGAGACTGACTGACCATCTTTCACAACGACCGTCAGTGAGGAGACTGATATCCTCCAAATCGACTGTCATTTACGTGGCAAAAACTAAAGAAAAAGGTAATACAAGCTGGCATATATTCTAGCATTTCAGGGCTCAACATTAAAGGGTTAGTTCACCCAAAAATGAAAATTCTGTCATTAATTCCTCACCCTCATGTGGTTGGACACCCGTCAGACCTCCGTTCATCTTCGGAACACAAATGAAGATATTTTAGTTGAAAGCTGATGCTGAGAAAGGCTTCAGATAGGCCTCCATTGGCATTCAGTACATTTACACTCACAAGACCCATGAAAGGCACTTAAAACGTTATTACAAAGTCCATCTCACCACAGTGACTCTACAATAATTTTACGATGCGACGACAACAGTTTTTGTGCGCAAAAAAAAAATCTAAATAACACCTTTATCCAACTTGTTCTTGTCTTCCGTCTGTGCCTCCACGACGCATGCGCGAGAATATGACGTAGCGCCAGGGTTAGGGAATCCATGAAATGCACACTTTAGCCCAATTTTGAGAACTACGCCGAGACCTAAAGCACGATCAATGTAGAATTCAACAGCTGAGACACGCGCGTCTTCCTCTGCTCGTAAACAAATCGCTTCTGGGTCATGTGTCCGAACGCCGGATCTGCGTCATATTCTCGCGCATGCGTCGTGGAGGCATACACGGAAGACAAGAACAAGCTGGATAAAGTTGTTATTTTGATTTTTTTTTTGCGCACAAAAACTATTGTCGTCGCATCGTAAAATTATTGTAGAGTCACTGTGGTGAGATGGACTTTGTAACAACGTTTTAGTGCCTTTTATGGGTCTTGTGAGTGTAAATGTACTGAATGCCAATGGAGGCCTATCTGAAGCCTTTCTCAGCATCAGCTTTCAACTAAAATATCTTCATTTGTGTTCCGAAGATGAACGGAGGTCTTACGGGTGTCGAACAACATGAGGGTGAGTAATTAATGACAGAATTTTCATTTTTGGGTGAACTAACCCTTTAAGCATGTTTACGTGCTTGTCCTTCGGACAAGTAAATCTGTCATCCACTTGTCCGAGTAAAAAATGTGCTTGTCCGGAATTTTTTTTAAAAAAAATTTGTGTGTGTTGTAAATAAAATGTATTCTGAAGCAATATTCTCACCAGTGTTCAATCAGCTTTGACATATGCATATTTGTGATATTTTTACCTTTTATAAAGGGCATTTTCCCCTAATCTTAATAAACATAGGCTATGATTCAGATTTCCTTTTATATTCTTAAATTGGATCAATAAATTAAATTAGAAGATGACACTGGCTGTTACCAGTCAAATTAAATCATTTACACTGAAAAATTACAACTGCATTAAATAATGTTATGAGATTGTTTTAAATATTTTTTGAAAATACAAATAAGAAATGTTGTAAAGATGAAACTAAAGCACCAGTAGGTGGCAGCAGGTGACCGTCTTAATGAGCGAGTCATTGAGTCGATTTGTTCAAACACTGATTCATTCAAGAATGAGGCGGTCGTTTACGAATAGTTCATTGAATCTTTGATTCTATCGATTCATTCTAAACGCTGAATCATTCACTAACACGCTGTTGCTGTGACACTCGTTCTGCTGTGATCTTTTGGAACTATTTTCGCTGCTGTAATAGAACAAAAACACTCAATATTGCATCTAAACTGTAAGTGACTTAATTTTAATAATTGTTTATGGAACTGTCATATGAAATCAGTGTCATTTTCAGTCGTGATGTTATTCAGGAAAACAGCACTCTTGGTAATGTGACGTTGCAACTGTATCATGTTATAAATATAAATAAACTCCACATTTCTACATTTTTACGGCAGTGTGTTAACTGAGTTTCTCTGTGTGAGCGGTGCTTTTTTTTCTCTTTCTCCTCGAGAGGCTGCGCGAGCGTAAACAGTGTGTTAGTTACCGTCAGTTCATTATACATTATCATTCACTGTCAAACGCCACTAACAGTAATAAATGCAGAATCATTCTTGCATTTGGGTGATTCCCTAGTTATTTTTGTTAATGACGTTTTATCAGGATACTTATCCGTCGGGCAAGTAAAATTCTCTTTCACTTGCCCCTTCAAAAATTCCACTTGTCCCAGACAAGCGTTAATGTCAAGCCCTGCATTTATGCTGCAAGGAAACTACAGTTTTGTTAGTGTAAGTTTAATTAAATGGCTGGGCTCGACATTGACACTTGTCCGGGACAAGTTGATTTTTTTTTGAAGGGGCAAGTGAAAAATAATTGTACTTGCCCGACGGACAAGTATCCTGGTTAAAACGTCAAAACAAAAAATAACTAGGGAATCACCAAAGTGCAATAATGATTCTGCATTCAGTTAGTGTAAGTGGAGATCGATAGTGGATAATAGAAAACGAACTGACGTTAACAAGGTTGTCATGTTGAGGCTCGCGCAGCCTCTCGAGGAGAAAATCGAAAACAAATGAGCGCCGCTCATACAAAGAAACTCAGTTCACATATACGGTTAAAAATTGTGGAGTTTTTATATTTATAACATATGATGCAGTTAAGCAACATCACACAAACAAGAGTGTTGTTTTCCTGAATACCATCACGACTGAAAATTACACTGAACAATTAATTAACATTAAGTCACTTACATTTTAGATGCAATATGGACTGTTTTTGTTCTATTTCGCAGCGAAAATAGTTCCAAACTAAGATCACAGCAGAAACGTAACGCATCTCACAGCAACAGCGTGTGTTACTGAATGATTCAGAGTTTTAATGAATCGGTTAAATCAAAGATTCAATGACCTATTCGTAATCGACCACCTAATTCTTGAATGAATCAGCCGTTTGAACGAATCGACTCAATGATTCACTCATTAAGAGGGTCACCTGCTGCCCCCTACTGGTGGTTTAGTTTCATCTTCCCAACATTTCTTATTTGTATATTCAAAAATATCTAAAATAATCTCATAACATTATTTAATGCAGTTGTAATTTTTCAGTGTAAATAATTTAATTTAATTGGTAATAGCCTATAGTGTCTTATTCTAATTTAATTTATTGATCAAATTTAAAAATATAAAATGAAAGCTGAAGCATAACCTATATTTAATAAGATTATGGAAAAATGCCCTTTATAAAAAGGTAGAAATATCACAAATATGCATATTTAAATATGTCAAAGCTGATTGAACTCTGATGAGAATATTGCTTCAGAATAGATTATATTTACCAAAAAATAAATAAATAAATTCCGGACAAGCTAATTTTTGTGAAGTGAATGACAAATTTACTTGTCCGAAGGACAAGATTGTGAACAGGCTTAATGTCGAGCCCTGAATGGTTTGTTTTTCTTCTTTTTTTTCACAGTTCAACACAAATAAACCTGTGCAGTTTTATATATATCTGACAGCGAGGAGACTGACTGACCATCTTTCACAACGACCATCAGTGAGGAGACCGATATCCTCCAAATCGACTGTCATTCACATGGCAAAAACTAAAGAAAAAGGTAATACAAGCTGGCAAATATTCTAGCATTTATGCTGCAAGTAAACTACAGTTTTGTCAGTGGAAGATTAATTAAATGGTTTGTTTTTCTTCTTTTTTTCACAGTTCAACACAGATAAACCTGTGCAGTTTTATATATATCTGACAGCGAGGAGACTGACTGACGATCTTTCACAACGACCGTCAGTGAGGAGACTGATATCCTCCAAATCGACTGTCATTTACGTGGCAAAAACTAAAAAAAAAGGTAATACAAGCTGCTGTAAACTACTTGATTTATAATTATTACTTGTACTGTCTTTACATGCTTGCAAAAGGCAGCAGTTGCCATCATTGCTATCGAGGAAGACGACAAACCACAGGATATACTGCTTGTCCTTGAAGATGAGGTGGTAATGTCTGCCAAGTCCTGGGTTAGTGCACTGTCCTGCTTTTTGGACTAGTATGCCCTTCACATGAGTTACCCGAAGAATGAGTTACCCGACTGTTTTTTTTTTTTTTAGTTCAGGAAGTGCTGCTAAATCTTGAAGACGGGAAGGTCAGGCCAAAGTTGCTTGCACTTAAAAATGAACTTCTGATTAAGTAATATGGATGCTTTTTCTGGTGTCATTAGGCAATTCAATTTGCTGTTCTTTGAATTTTAAACAGCAGTTTTTGAATTAGTTTTGTCTGTTAAAGTGATACTCCACCGTTTTTTCAATAAATATTGTTATTCCCTTAACTAAGACGAGTTGATACATACCTCTCTCGTCTCAGTGCGTGCACTTAATCGCTCTGACCCGCAGTGACATTTTGATAGCACTTAGCTTAGCCCACTAAGCCCAGTTCATTCATTAGGTACCAAACAGATCAAGTTAGAAGCGACCAAACACCTCCACGTTTTCCCTATTTAAATACAGTTACACGAATAGTTGAATGACCAAGTATGGTGACAAAATAAAACGTGGCGCTTTCTAAGGGGGTTAAAAAGGATAACTAATGTATGGCGGAATAGCACTTTTGAGAGAGTACTTCAACTCGGCGCAGTAAAAAGTCCTGCTTATCCTGAGAGGATTTTTCTCTGCGTGACTTTTTACTGCGCCGAGTTGAAGTACTCTCTCAAAAGTGCTATTCCGCCATACATTAGTTATCCTTTTTAACCCGCTTAGAAAGCGCCACGTTTTATTTTGTGTCACCATACTTGGTCATTCAACTATTCATGTAACTGTATTTAAATAGGGAAAACGTGGAGGTGTTTGGTCGCTTCTAACTTGATCTCTGTTTGGTACCTAATGAATGAACTGGGCTTAGTGGGCTAAACTAGGTGCTATCAAAATGTCACTGCGGGTCAGAGCGATTAAGTGCACGCACTGAGACGAGAGAGGTATGTATCAACTCGTCTTAGTTAAGGGAATAACAGTTTAATATGAAAAAACAGTGGAGTATCACTTTAAAGTCTTAAAGGTATAGTTTATTTTTCTTGGGTATAGTGAATGTGTGATGAAATTGTTTTAATGTTATTTTTGACTGTACAGCACAATGATTTTGTTTTAAAATGTCCATGTTTGGGAAATCTGTTAAAGTCTTAAGAGTTGACATTTCATGGGAAGTGTACATATTAATGTTTTCATGTTATTTGGAGGGCACTTAAGAAATTAGGAATATATTACATATTTCATGGGGAAGGTGCAAGTCTGTATTTATTGTGATGCATTTGGACTGAACAGCACACTTGTTTTATGACAACCTTTTGTGATATGAATTTCAATAAATATTGTTAATATTTGCATCCTTTTCTTTCATCTTCAAACTGTTTTTTCCCTTGTCTTATGTAACTTTATTAATTTGAGTTTAATCAACTCAAACCATTTACCGCAATCGGTTTCCTCAAACCATTTGAGTAGCTAAATAGTTGTGAAGACTTGGTTAGATTTATTAAATGAACTCAAACCAGTTAGTTTGAATTAACTTAGAATGTTCAAGTTGCCTATACTCTAAAATATTGACTAACTCAACACTAAATTATGAGTGAATACGACTCTTTCTATATATGTTTACAATACTTGTATGTATTAGTTTTTAAACTTAAGTGGTTTGTTGGAATTAACTTATAATGTTCAAGTTTACTATACTCTAAATGATTGACTAACTCAACACTAAGTTATGAGTGAATATGACTCTATATAAACAAGTTCACAATACTCATATGTATTAGTTTTTAAACTTAAATGGTTTGAAGCAATTAGTTTCCTCAAATGGTTTGAGTTGAGTTAACTTGCTGGGTTTTACAGTGTATATCCCTATTCGCACGGGATTATATGTGGGGACCTCTGGTGATTTGTAAGAATTGCAGAGAATGTCTGTGATCTTAATCCCGTGCGAATCGGCCATGTCTGTAATATGTAAAGTAAATATTCCCCCGCAAATTACCTACCATATTTCGCCAAACACAGAGGTCCCGTGATAACATTAGTCGCGTGCGAATTGGCATCTCTGTGATTTGGCCGGGATTAGGCGGAATTTTTGCAAGGTTTTTGTGTCCTGTGCGCATTTCTATCTTTATCTTTCACGAAGAATGGAGATAGGCTGCATATAATGCGTACCGTTATGAATTCCCGTGCGGCCGCGCGGATTACTTTCACTTTAGAATGAGCACCAATTTGGGAGTAAATTGCTTGAATGGTGTGTTTAATATTATTCTTAATGAAAAACACAAAAACAGAACAGTACAATGACAACTCGCTTAAATGGGCACTTTTACATTTAGCTTTGAAACCGAATCTTCCGTCGTATATTGTTATTATATTGCTCAGTTACGTTTTTAATTGCGTCTGTTTACTATATTATTACTATAAAACAATCAAAATGATATCGATATGACTGTTTATAATTTCATACAGCTATATCTATAACGAAAAAACATTTTCAAGTCTTTACATCATATCCGGGAGATAAGTCAGTAAATTTGAGTAAAATCACAGCTTATCCTGTGCGAATGCGCCACGCAAAATTCAGATGTGGGGGAGTAATTTCTAAATCACACAAGGTCCCCAGATAATAGCGTAGCCTACTTATCCCGTGTGAATAGGGCTTTAGTTGTTGTTGTTGTTTTTTTACAGTGGGTCATAAAATAGCATATCTTTGTCAGTGCGTTTTGTGGTGTTAGGAATAGTTTTTCTGCGCATTTTTGCACTAACTCAAAACGTGCGTACACCACCTCCTGAGCTGGCGTAGGATTTGCGAGTGCCGTACGCCAACGTCCATATTGATAAATCTCAAAGTCACCGTGGTTTTGGGTGTACGCCAGGTGTACGCTGGAAATTTGGTGTACGCACTTTTGATAAATGAGGGCCAGTGTGACTATTGGATAACGCTGGGAAAGCGTGCCCGTCTCAGGAGATGGTACGCTGCGGAGCCACGTCCTTCAATGGAAGGAGAGGTGGAATACACATAAGGACTAACCTAACAGGGTAGTGCAACATATGGCTCTGGAGTGGACCCAACCTGGTTCCAGGGGGGGAAGAACACAACCAGAGACGACAGAGGAAGCTCTGTTGAGGGAAGACACGGGGCTAGCCGAGTAGGGTAGCTGGTACCGTGGAGAATACACATATGGGGTAGCCATGAGGGGACCGCAACATATGGAACCCAGCCTACACACACGTTCCACAAGCATACGGGTGCAGGCCTGGCGTCAGACGGCCGCTACGTCTGACACCGGAGGGGTGACGGAGGAACTCACAGGGTTAGCCATTTCCGGGGAACACAACTGGAGCAGAATAGACGCACGTATCCGGCCCAGAGGGTGGGAGTGGCGTATGCAAGTCGACACTAGAACGGGCACTTAGCGCTGCTGGCCACTGGGGGTGAGAATGCGGGAAGATACCGGCTCTACACGGAGGCTATAGAATCTAGCGAACGTGTTAGGTGTCGCCTCACACATATCCGCCAGGTTCAGCCATAGGTGGCGCTCCTGGACCACAAGAGTGGACATCGCCCGACCCAGGGTGCGTGCGGCAACTTTCGTCGCCCGGAGGGAGAGGTCCGTTGCGGTACGCAGTTCCTGCATAACCCCTGGGTCGGAACTACCCTCGAGCAATTCCTTAAGCGCTTTGGCCTGGTAGAGCTGCAGGAGCGCCATGGCATGCAAGGAAGACGCGGCTTCCCCGCAGGCTGTGTAGGCCTTGCCCGTTAGACCGGACGAGAACCTACACGCCCGGGAGGGGAGACGCGGATGACCCCGCCAGTCAGAAGCGGTCTTAGGACACAGTTGCATCGCAACCGACCGTTCCACTGGGGGGACCTTCAAGTAACCCTTAGCCGCGCCTCCGTCGAGGGTAGTGAGGACGGAGGAGCCCGTCGATCGGGAACGATCGCTGTAGGGCGCTGTCCACGACTTCGTGAGCTCCTGATGCACTTCCGGAAAGAATGGCACTGGGGTGGGGCGCTGAGAACCAGCACGGCCCGTCCCGAGATACCAATCGTCCAGCCGCGAGGGTTCGGGACACGGTGGAGGGTTCCACTCGAGCCCGACACTCGCGGCGGCCCGGGTAAGCATAGCCGTAAGCTCTGGATCAGACTCGGGCAACGCTACCACACCCGAAGGGGGCAACGCAGCCGAATCCTCATCTCCAGAGTCCATTAGCTCGTCCCCCGATGCAGCTATCGATAACATGTCCTCAGCTGGAGCCCCGAAAGAAACGGGTGGCCCCCCGTGGGAAGGGCCACCATGATCTTCTGGAAACTCTGCCGGCGCAGCGGAGGGGGCCTGAGGAGCCTGTTGATTCGGCGGGGGTGCCCTCACTGTAACCCTCAGGTCTCCACCAAAGGCATCAGCCAAAGTAGCAGCCCTCTACTTTGCAGCAGGAGGACCACTAGATCGGGGGATGCGCAATGGGACTCCACCCCTTTTGAGGTATTAGAGCCTAGACCGTAAGACTGCGATGGTCATGTTCGCGCAGTGCGAACATGAGTCATCCACGAAAGCCGCCTCAGCGTGCTGAACGCCCAAACACGATAGACAGCAATCGTGTCCGTCAACTGGGGACAGATACCGACGGCATCCAGAAACACACGGTTTGAATGACATCTTGAAAAAGATGCAGGGTCAAACCGTGTTGCTCTTTTAGTAGAAGAAGAGAAAAAACGCTCCAGTCAGTGCCGAGGCACACAGGGGAAATGGCCGCGGCTCACAGCGGTTCAAAGGTGCAAGCCCGCTGTGAGCACTCAGATGTGAAACGCCCAGCAAGCTGTGAGAACAGCTGTTTGTTTACTTCTGGTCGCGACCACCGCTGCAGGGCACAGAACACACAGAAACTACAATGCTTGGCTCCGAAGTTGAAAGCGTTATGCGGCACTTACACTTCCGTATTTATACCCGCGACGCGGGGCGGTGCGTGGAATGCGTGAACCGCATGCAAATGTTCATTGGCTCGTTTTTATACACTCGAAGTAGATTGGTCTCTTAAAACAGATCCCAATTCGTCGGTCAGTTCCGACCAGGGCTCTGAACCGGTTCAAGGAATGAAAACGAAAACCGTAAACGAACGAAATTGTAAGAGGAACAAAAACGAAAACAAAATCAAAATCAATTTGAATCGTTCTGAACAGAAACGTTAATTTGAAATGGCCATTAACCGGTTAATAACGTTATTTTATCGTTCTTTTAATATTTTAATTTGGCAGTGACCAATCATGAATTGAGTAGTACGGCATGTGACGTTGACGGATCAAGCGTGAGTGAAATGCCCGCGCACCAGTCATCTATGAATCTACCGGTACGCAAGTCAGTGTAGAGCGCGCATTTACATGCCTCAAGTACATTTCTTTCCCCGCTGAGGTCTACAATGAAAGCGCAGGTATTGGAGGACATTCTTTTCGAACGTTTAAATAAGCAGTACGGACTTTAAGCTCAAATAGACTGATTTAGGCTAGTTTATGGATTCCGTTTAAGCCTATCCAAGTAGGTTACTAGCATCTATCAAACATTTTTCCTACAGTCTTTCAGATTGCCAATACAGGTCAATGTTTTCTATATAGACGGTTGATGCTTCGTATTAAATGGTATGTTATATTGCATTAAATGATCAAGCTTTATTAGCTGACTGAATTTGATTATGTGATGCAAGGACGTGTTGCGCAGTGTTTGCTTTGAAATTAGCAGTTGACGATGCATTAAAAGAGCAATGGTTATCCAGTTTATTTATTCTTTATTCATGCAATTTTTAAAACAAGTCGTGTTGAAAAAAAGTTATGTACAAAGAATGTTATCACTCTTCTGAAAAGAATTAGGCATAAGAGGGCCACTTTCGATTGTCTAACACTCCATTAAAACCGCTGTTTATGCTTTGTAATTAATGCATGTATTTCTGTTGTGGTTTTAAAAATTTTATGAAATAAATATTCAAGTTTAATTACCATGCGTATTATTATTATTGAGTGAAAAATAAGTCTATTTATACATATTTGTATAGGCTAAATTAAAATAACGTTATTAACCGGTATTTTTTCAAATCAAACCGTTTTCGGAACAGTAATGTTTATTGAGGAACGCAAAAACGGAAACGCTATAATATCGATTCTGCTCGGAGAGAACCGATTGATATTTTTTTCCGTTTTTAAGCCCTGGTTCTGACGTACGTCGAACGTGACCGACTGAAAGGGAACTATGGGGTATTGTGAAGAGGAAGATGCGATATGCCAGACCCACCAATGCAGAAGAGCTGAAGGCCACTATCAGAGCAACCTGGGCTCTCATAATACCTGAGCAGTGCCACAGACTGATCGACTCCATGCCACGCCGCATTGCTGCGGTAATTCAGGCAAAAGGAGCCCCAACTAAGTATTGAGTGCTGTACATGCTCATACTTTCCATGTTCATACTTTTCAGTTGGCCAAGATTTCTAAAAATCCTTTCTTTGTATTGGTCTTAAGTAATATTCAAATTTTCTGAGATACTGAATTTGGGATTTTCCTTAGTTGTCAGTTATAATCATCAAAATTAAAAGAAATAAACATTTGAAATATATCAGTCTGTGTGTAATGAATGAATATAATATACAAGTTTCACTTTTTGAATGGAATTAGTGAAATAAATCAACTTTTTAATGATATTCTAATTATATTACCAGCACCTGTATCTGCTACACTGCTGCAGAGAAAGTACCCCGAAAATGTCCCCGTTTTACAGCTCGTTCAAAACAACCCGCATATATATTGCAAAAAAAAAACTTTTTTAGTAGCAATCATGTAGTGATTATTTTCACCAGCAGATGACGCTGACTCTACTTGGTCGTGCTTGCGCCGCTACTACTTCATGAAGAACGTAACCTAGGGCTGAGCGCCATTATCGTCAATATCAAAAGAAACATCGTTAGCGCTTTCAAGGTAGTAACATACTAACTATTCATGTTACATTAAAGTAATACTGTTTGCATGTGCTTTATAACAGAGCCTCAACAGGGTGCGGGATTATTTTGTCCCCAAAAGTTCTGCAGTCACAACGCAGTGATTACCACACATCTTAACTATAAATATTTTTTTTAAAAACTAAACAATTACACTTGCAACAAATAATGTGCACAATACACATACTTAAATAAGCCTAAAATCCAAAATAACAAGACCAATTAAAGATAGTAAGAGTTATTTTCAAGCACAAACGTAAGAAAACATATTAAGTAAAAAAAAGTAATTTATATAGTATAAAATTAAAATATTAAATACAATTATAAAATGTTAAAATATTTGTTAAATAGTTTTATTGATCATATGTATGCTGTTTTATTTTTGTAATGTGTTTTTGTTAAGTCATGTTATAATATTGTTTTGAACTGCTTGTTGTTTACAATGGTTACTATTAACTGTTTTAATTTGTTTTTTTTGCAGGTGCGTTGAATTGTATTAAATCCAGACCAAAAATCGTAATAATCAAACTAAATCATAATAATTATTAATGTTAATAATAATAATATAGGGAGCTCACAACTACAACATTCAGAAATGTATTGTCCCTATTTTTCAATTAAAAGATAATAACAAATGAGATTTTAGTCATATTTTGACCACTCAAATAGGAAATGTCCCCGGTTTCCATTTCAGAAATCTGGTCACCTTAAAGGTCCTGTTCTTCGTGATCCCATTTTTCAAACTTTAGTTAGTGTGTAATGTTGCTGTTAGAGCATATATAATACCTGTAAAATTATAAAGCTCAAAGTTCAATGCCAAGCGAGATATTTTATTTAACAGAAGTTCCCTTTCAAAGCCTACAGCGAACGGCTGGTTAGGACTACATCCTGGTATTTCCTGCTTTAATTACGTCAGTAGAGCAGTATGTCGACTAAACTCCGCCCACAAGAGTGCGCGAAAAAGGGGGCGTGGTCTTGTTGCTCCCGCGTGGAGATTAGGAAGTGTTAGAGGCGTGACCTTTCCGGTAACGTGCGCTCTGCGTGCGCTATGCTGCTGTCGAATCACAACACGGGAACCGCTGGCACAATCAGAACTCGTTACGTGTTTCTGAAGGAGGGACTTCATAGAACAGGGAAATCTTTCAAGCCGTTTTGAGGACAGTGAAAACAGCAGTACACAGATAAGTAAATTGTGTGAAAAATACTGTGTTTTTTTACACGCGAAACATGAACACATGTTATATTGCACACTGTAAACACAATCAAAGCTTCAAAAAAACACGAAAAACGGGACCTTTAATATAACACATGAAAAAAAACAACAACATAAAAACCAACAAAGCAGGAGACACCAGTGAGTGCAGAGCCCTCCCCCTCCAAAAAAATTCTAGATAATTTAAAGGCTATATTTAGGAAAATTGTTGCAATTGGCCTTTGAATGTGCCCTTTTAAAGGTGCAGCCTCTGAATTGGGATGCAGCAGATGTGATTGCTACCAATTTGAGTTAAGGACCTATCTGCCTGTGCTATCTAGAGTTTCATGCCAGAACTTGGTATTGGCGCATGGCTTCCAGATGATAACAAGTGAAAAATAATTTTGATAAGTTTTAAATGCTTTACATTTTTAATAGGCAAATTAAGTTTCTAGTTAATTGTGTAAATGGCCTAAGAGGAGTCCTCGATCCCGATCTCAATTTGATTCGACATCAGTTTGCATATATACTGTATCCGGTCAAATTTTCTTAAGGAAAACAGTCTCTCTCTAGTAATTGTGTAAACTATAGGGAACTCTATAATTTGCTACATTACTATACTATTAAAGGTTAAATATAACAACAGAGTCAGAACTTTTCATTCCAATTGCTATTTATTTTCAGATATAACCAACAGTTAAAACTATGAGTTGTATGCAAACATTTAAAATACATATAATGCAGTTATCATCAACTTATTAATGGATAATTATGCTTCTATTCAATTTGTAGAAGAAATGTAAACATTTAATTAGTTCCTGTCATAAAAACTTGTTTTCAGGACAGATTTATTCAAACATACAATAAATAATGAAGACATAACTAATAACTAATAACTAATAATGAATGTAATATACAGTGTATTTAGCAAAATGCTCCTCTCTAGAGTTGTGTATTGTTCTAGAGTGTATTGTTATTTGTTTCTAGCTAACTAACCAGCTATGGACATTGAATGTTTTTTTTTAGGTAAATAACGTTAAGTGACATATTGCTTCAGTATGTCACATTCAGTAAGTCCTTCTTTCAACATACCTTCTGATGTTCATTCCTGTTTATTTAGTGCTATAGCTAGTATAAAGCACCACAATTAATTTTGATAAAATTGTCAGAATTTGAAAGCTGAGACTTTGTTTCATATAAAAAGTAACAATGCAAAAAACATATTGTGATAATAAGATGGGAGGAGCGCTACATATAAAGGGGAGCTAATGTTTAGTTACGTTTTGTTCATGCATCAACATCAAACATCAAAACATAATACATATTTTTGTATTATTTCCAATACACTGAACTTATCCGTTGTCATTTCAGGAACATACAACACCCACTGGCAACACCACGGGAGAATGGTTACAACACTCTTATTCATTTTTAATCTCTGCCACTCAGGTAAGGGTGAATTAACCCAAAGACGTCACAGTTTTATCAAAGCCGCTTTAAGGCAAGCCTCCCAGGCAGGGTGCTCAATCCTTTAGCTGGAGATCTAAGCTGTGTTTGAAATCACCCCCATTCCCTCATTCAATATTCCCTACATTACTCCACTAATATAACTCACTTGAGGGAGTAAATGAAAACAAGAGAGTGAATTTGGACACCTTGCGCAGGAAGGGCTGTCTCTTTTGCATAGTTTGTGCTTGCTGTTTAATAATCATTTGAAAGTAATGAGCTCCAGTAGTAATGAAAATGTTTATCTTGAACTCTGTCATGGAACCTAAAAACCTTAATTAAACAATTTAATAATCAATTAAAAAGGATTTTATACTAGTATGATACTACGCTGTAGTAACATTGGAACAGCGATTTGGAAAATGGGTAGATGATTCAGCTGCAGGCTAATCCTGACTAAATATTGTAACTCCATTGGATCCTCAATATTTAATAAAGTACCATTTTAGACCGTTTCTGCTTGTTTGCAATGCAAGAACTGGTTGTTTGAATAGGTGCAGTATTTCCTTTACTAAATAAACACTATATATACTAGGCGTTTCACAATGTCAAGGAAGGATCCTCGGAAGCCAGAATTCCGAGGATGCTACGTCATTGATGTCCGTCGAAGGGCTGTTCCAATGTCGAGGATCCTCTGAATTTCAACCAAGGTCTGAGTCCTTCGTTCGAAAAATATGCCATATACAGGAAAGGATGCATACGAGTAGCCTTCGCGCACTTAGCATTCTCAAATCACCCACAATCCTATGCTCGCAGCTTTGCTATCTTGTTCAAAAAATACAAAATATCGGATGTTGGCAGAGTCGGGGCAATATGCTTTCAAGTGTAAGTATTTACGTTACCAAACATTTGTTATAACCGTAGTAAATATAAGTAAAGTTTAACTTTTAAATGCCAGTACAAATTACAACCGTAATTGATTTTATACAAATTACGTTATTGATGGCTAATGGACCTTTTCACTGACGTAATGAGGCTGACGTGCACTTGCTAGCCTGTTCCATTTACGTGTTCTCCGAATGCTAAAGAGGAGCCTCGCCTAGCCTCTGAAGGAAGTGACTTGGAAGGACCAGTCCTGCAGAGGAAGGATCCTTGACATTGAGAAACACCTACCGTATGGCAGCACGTTACAGTCCTGCAGAGGAAGGATGGCAGCACGTAACGGTATTGTTGTTCGCTACCACGGCAACCACTTGCGCGTCAGGGTTTGAAGTGCTTCTCATATAAAAATTATCTGTACACATGACGGCGGTACAAAAGCTTGACGTGTACTGACAGCTTTTTCTTCATTAGAATGTTGATAGCAAGTGTCAAGTAAGTTTCATTCATAATGTTTCTACTTCATGTAACATGAGAGATCACTCTGGAGTGAAGGCGTTCTCATCATGTGATTGGGGAAAATATTTCTTAGGGCATGGTAAGCTTGTGCCAGGGGCGTGGGTAGTGAGCCTGGAAGAACCAACGTACTTATTAATTTAAGATTGAACATTGGTCTGGGGAGTCTGCTATGTATTTTCTATTTCACAAGAGGTGTGATAAACGAGCATAAATTAAATTACTCTGTACGCAATTGGATAGTCTTTCAATCAATCAGACCACAAGAGGCGTGATAAACGAGCATAATTCAAATGACTCTGTATTAGGGGTGTAACGGTACACGTATTTGTACTGAACCGTTTTGGTAAAGGGCTTTCGGTTCGGTGCACGTGTGTACCACGAAATTCAAACGATAAATGCCATTTTGACAATCTTTAATGTGGCGTGACTGATCACATCACAGTTCAAGCGGCGGCGCGCGTGTGAACGCGATCGATCATCTCTTCCTAAAGAATAAACATGAATGACCATCTGAAGGTGTGTTGAGGATACATTAAAACTTACTGTCACGTATCACATGTGGTGTAATCGCTCAATCAGTGTTTCAACGGCGGAAAGACCTCAATATAACTGCTGTAAACTAAACAATGTCATGTAGCATCACATTTACCTCAGGCAGTCATTCAGTGTCCACAGAATTTTATTCACAAGAGAAATCAACTCTTTCACTAAATATATTTACTATATTAGCCTATATTTCAGTGTTAATTTCGTTGGCTAATATAATATAATATTGTGTACCGTTACACCCCTACTCTGTATGCAATTGGATAGTCCTTCAACCCATCAGACCACAAGAGGCGTGATCAACGGGCAACGACCTATCGCTTCTCTATCCGTCATCGTGTTAAACCTGCCAATAACGCGACAAGTGGATAAGCAAGTCTGTGATTGCTTCCCACAAAAGTGTAACAGAAACAGTAGAAATGAATGTACAGGTTTCCAGAAAGAGTTGCAGGGCGAAATCAAATCGGCGGCAGATCAGGCTGGGTTTACCCAGTCTATCAACGTATGTCACTGTGGCGAGGGGGGCGTGGTTTAGCAAAGTCTGTGACGGGAGAGAGAGTCAGAGGACGAGCGGCACGTAAGTGGATCAAGCACAAATGATGAACACCTGTCTCTTGTTGCAGTAATTGGCGTGGAGAGAGTACATAGATCGGGAGGAAACGGGAGAGAGAGAGAGAGAGCTGGAGACGGAGAGACAGACTGGAACTCGGCTGGGGGAGGAAGCAGAGAGGAACTGCTAGAGAGAAACCGACGATTGAGAATTTATGATACTGTATGAGAAACCTTTATGTTTGTGCGAAGTGCACGCTATTATAACCTGAGTAAAACTGAGTTAATAAAACCCCCACGAGTTCCAGTAAGCCGACCCCTTGTCTTCTTCCTTACCATCCCACGAACATCACAACACTGGTGCCGAAACCCGGGAAAGGAAGAAGACCAGAGCCGCCACCATGCAAGTCCCGTCCACGACCGGTACGCCATTTGCGGAGATAATCCAGTCACTCGTGGGCCTGCACCAGGAACACCACCAGACGATGCTGGAGGTTAGAGAGGAGCAGGAGCGGCAGTTCCAGGCGCTCCTCCTGACCCAGCAGCAGGACCGCGAGCTGATCCGGAGCTGGACAGACTGGGAGGTTCCGGCCGGGGGAACACCATCGACCCCGGCCCAGGCCACCCACATGCAGCTCAGCAAGATGGGACCGCAGGATGATCCTGAGGCTTTCCTGGACCTCTTCGAACGGTCCGCTGAAGCGTGTGGGTGGCAGCGGTTGGACTGGCTAGTTTGCCTCATCCCGCTGCTGTCAGGGGAGGCACAGATCACCGCCCAGCAACTGCCAGTCCAGAACCTCCTGGTATATGACGACCTTCGACGGGCCATCCTCCAACGGGTCGGTCTTTCCCCCGAACAACATCGTCAGCGGTTCCGATCGCTGACCTTGGGGGAGAGCGGCCGGCCCTTCGTGATGGCCCAGCAGCTCCGGGATGCTTGCCGCAGATGGCTGATGGCCAACCAGAGCGACGTCGACCAGATTGTAGAACGAGTGGTGCTGGAGCAGTTCATTGCGCGGCTGCCCAGGGAAACCGCGCGGTGGGTCCAGTGCCACCAGCCGGCGTCGCTGACGAAGGCCATCGAACTGGCGGAGGACCAGCTGGTGGCGTGCCCGGGGGTCGGCGAATCCCTTCCGGCGGCTTCACTTTCTCTCCCCACCCCTTCTGTTTCTTCCCCGTCTCTTTACAGGCCGGTTCCGGCTCCCAGGACGAGGGGGGGCTTGCAGAACCGGGGTGCAGCTCGGGGAAGGGCTGGAGGTTTCCCGGAGCGGTTCTGGGGAAGACGAGCGCCACCCAGGGGCGTGGAGCCGACGGAGCGGCACTTGTCTGCGGGTCCCGTTTCCTCCCTCTCTCCACGCCAATTCATTGATCCGCTTGCTGCCACCGGGGCGGCGGGGAAGCCTGGGCCGGCCTGTTGGCGCTGCGGGGACCCGGGCCACTTCATAGATCGCTGTCCAGTGTAGGGATGGCTCGATACCACAATTTTGGCTTCGGTACGGTACCACAATCTAATACCGAAGTACCGATATTAAATCAATACCATACAGGGTCTGAATTTTGATGCGGGTATTGCGCATAATTTTACTCAATCTCGCAAGTTTTGGGTTTATGAAGCGGGAAATTACCGCAAATGTTTATTATTAAATTAATCAACAAAGATTATCACATTAATCAGTCATTTGGAAACTTCTGGCTTCAAAAGACATCATGCATGGACTATAAAAGCAGTCTGCACGCTCAGATTCAACACTTTCGCTTCCGTTGCGGGACAGCTGACGGAAATCACTGCCCACGTCTTTTTAAACCTCGCCAATTTGAACATGCAAGCGATTTTATAGCATTTCGTAATACATATGAGATGAGAGCTCTTTGAGAGAGAGCTTTCTTTGCGCTCATGCCAACAACAAACACACACACACACACACACACACACACACACACACACACACACACACACACACACACACACACACACAGGCCTAAAGAGCTCAGGCCTAAAGAGCTTGCGCATTCCAAATTAAATTGTTTTTCCTCAGTCAAATACGTACACAAAATTATGTCAAAAATGTCAATCTTTAGTGAGTAGTCACATAAACAGAGTTGGGTATGTCTTTCGCGGATGTAAATAGTGCAATAGTATGCGTGCAAATATTAGGTCTGAAGTAACGTCACTGGTTGAAACGAACGCTGGAGATTTCATTATATTTAAACGATACGATCTTATGTATGTGCGTTAATCAGTGTTAAAAGAAAAAATGTCTAAATTAGATCGTTAGAATTATGCACTCACCTGTCGATCTCATAATGTCTTACAAGTCAGGAATTAAGTGACCGATGCTTGGCAAGGTTTGATGGTTCTTCAGCAGTTTTATAAGCAAAGTAATTCCAAGTTTCACGTCTACTCCTCTCTTTTTAATGAGTTTTGTGCGTGTTGAGTGAGATTCAACTGCTGTATTCATCTTGTTCTGTTGCCACATTTTCCGGTTTCACGTCAGTTTGGGTAGCGCGCTGCCACCTAGCGGTGTACTTCGGAACAGCAGCATATACCGAAATGAGCAAAATCATGATATCGTACCGTTTGAAATAAAATATATACCGGTATTTTTCCAGTACCGGTATACCGCGCATCCCTAGTCCAGTGATGGAGGTGGGGACGTTGATCCGGGTCCCCGACGCGCCACAGGCTGACCTCGATCGAGACGGGCTGTACCAGATACCAGTGAGTATCCAGGGGGGTACCTATCCGGCTTTGGTGGATTCAGGATGTAACCAAACCTCCATCCATCAAAGCCTGATACAGCCGTTGGCATTGAATAGGAGCCGCATGGTTAAGGTACGGTGTGTGCACGGGGATGTGGTGAATTATCCGCTGATGACTGCCGTCGTTCAATTTCGGGGACAAAAGCATAGAGTGGAGGTGGCGGTTAGCCCGCACCTCCGACATCCGCTGATTTTGGGAACTAATTGGCCGGCTTTTAGAGAATTATTAGGGGTTTTATGTGCGGATGTTTCTTGGGGGGAAACAAGGCGGGGAGAGAGAGCGGTTGTGCAGGTGGGAGAGACTGAACCGGGACCCCCGGGGGTTGTTTCAGAGGGACCGAGCGTTGTGGAGAGGCTAAACTTCACCGAACGTGATGACTTCCCTCTGAAACAATCCCAGGATGAGACCCTAAAAAATGCGTTTGCTCAGGTCAGAGCGATTGACGGTCAGTTCATCCACCCTGACCAACCGGTCTCTTATCCTTATTTTGCCATAATAAAAGACAGGTTGTATCGAGTGGTCCAAGACACTCAGACAAAACAGGATACAACTCAGTTGTTAGTTCCGAAGAGCCGTCGGGAAATGCTTTTCCAGGCGGCTCACTCTAATTCGATGGCAGGGCATTTAGGGCAAGCTGAATCGTTTAATGGTCCGGTTCTTTTGGCCGGGCATTCACGAGAATGTGCGCAGGTGGTGCGTGTCGTGTCGTGAATGTCAGCTGGTAAATCCGCCGGCCGTACCAAAAGCGCCATTGCGCCCTCTTCCATTGATGCAGGTCCCCTTCGAGAGAATTGGTATGGACCTCATCGGACCATTAGAACGATCTGCACGAGGGCATCGTTTTGCATTAGTCCTGGTGGATTATGCAACACGATATCCCGAAGCAATTGCCCTCCGCAGCATTTCGGCTAAAAGTGTTGCGGATGCGTTGTTTCGATTAATCTCCCGAGTGGGGATCCCGAAAGAGATCCTCACTGATCAGGGCACGGCGTTTATGTCACGTACACTACGCGAACTTTATGAATTATTGGGCATTAAATCGATTCGCACCAGCGTTTATCACCCACAAACGGACGGCTTGGTGGAACGATTTAATCGCACGTTGAAGACAATGATTCGAAAGTTCGTACAGGAAGACGCCAAAAATTGGGATAGATGGTTGGATCCCCTGTTGTTTGCCGTGCGCTAGGTCCCGCAAGCCTCCACGGGGTTTTCCCCGTTCGCGCTCCTCTATGGACGTCAGCCCCGCGGGGTGTTAGACGTTCTCAGCGAAGCTTGGGAGGACGGACCTTCGCCAGCGAAAAACTAAATTCAGTATGTCATGGACCTGAGAACAAAACTCCACACATTGGGGCGGCTATCTATGGAGAATTTGTTACTGGCTCAGGACAAACAAAGCCGGCTTTATGACAGGGGAACTAAACTCCGCGAATTTGCACCGGGAGATAAAGTGCTTATATTACTCCCAACTTCTAGCTCAAAATTACTCGCCAAGTGGCAAGGGCCTTTTGTGGTCACACGGCGAGTGGGGGATCTCGATTATGAGGTAATTCGGTCGGATAGGAGCGGAGCGCATCAAATATACCACCTTAACCTCCTAAAAAAAATGGAGCGAGGTGGAGTCAGTGATGCTAGCAACGGCGGTGAGAGGGGAGGATGATCTCGGGCCAGAGGCGAGCACAAAAAGCACATCTATCGCACTGGCCCCGGGGGGAGATCATCTCTCGCCCTTGCAGCTCACTGACATAGCCCAGTTGCAGAAAAGTTTTTCTGATGTGTTCTCGCCCCTACCCGGCCGAACCGACCTCATTCAGCACCACATTGAGACGGAGCCGGGTGTGACAGTTCGCAGCCGGCCCTATCATTTGCCAGAACACAAAAAAAAGGTGGTTCAGGACGAATTAGAGGCAATGCTAGACATGGGAGTAATAGAAGAGTCATACAGTGACTGGGCCAGCCCGATAGTTTTGGTACCTAAAACGGACGGCTCGGTCCGGTTCTGTATGGACTATCGCAAGGTGAACGCTGTGTCGAAGTTCGACGCATATCCAATGCCAAGGTTTGACGAGTTGCTCGATCGGCTGGGTTCCGCTCGATTTTATTCGACACTGGATTTGACGAAGGGATATTGGCAGATCCCCTTAACGCCTCTATCTAAAGAAAAAACAGCCTTCACGACGCCGTTTTTTGTTACGCTTCCGTTCGGGTTGTTCGGGGCTCCGGCCACGTTTCAGCGACTCATGGATAAAATTCTCCGGCCGCACACTGCATATGCCGCTGCCTACTTGGATGATATTATCATCTATAGTAACGATTGGCAGTGGCATATGAAGCACGTGCGCGCGGTCCTGAGGTCGCTGAGGGTGGCCGGGCTGACGGCCAACCCGAAGAAGTGTGCGATTGGGCACGTGGAGGTGAGGTATCTGGGTTTCCACTTGGGTCATGGGCAGGTGCGTCCACAAATTGACAAGACCGCTGCAGTTGCGACCTGCCCGAGACCCAAGACCAAAAAGGAGGCGAGGCAGTTCTTGGGGCTGGCAGGATACTATAGGAGATTCGTTCCTAATTATTCGGACCTCACCAGCCCGCTGACTGACCTCACTAAAAAGGAAGCGCCAGACCCGGTCCAGTGGTCAGAGCTGTGCCAGCAGGCTTTTACCCAGGTGAAGGCTGCTCTATGTGGCGGGCCGCTCTTACAGTCACCTGATTTTTCTCTCCCTTTTATGTTGCAGACTGACGCGTCGGACAGGGGGCTGGGGGCAGTCCTAACCCAGGAGAGGGAGGGTGAGGAGCGGCCGGTGCTGTACATCAGTCGCAAGCTCTCAAAGAGAGAGACGATGTACAGCACCATAGAAAAGGAGTGTTTGGCAATCTCGATGGGCCATGCTCACCCTCCGGTATTATCTCCTGGGAAGGGAGTTCACCCTCTGTTCGGACCACGCCCCTCTGCAGTGGCTCCACCGCATGAAGGATACCAACGCGCGGATCACCCGTTGGTATCTAGCTTTACAGCCGTTTAAGTTAAAGGTGGTCCACAGGCCGGGGGCGCAGATGGTTGTGGCTGACTTCCTTTCCAGAAATGGGGGGGGGGGGGGGGGGCGTGGTTTAGCAAAGTCTGTGACGGGAGAGAGAGTCAGAGGACGAGCGGCACGTAAGTGGATCAAGCACAAATGATGAACACCTGTCTCTTGTTGCAGTAATTGGCGTGGAGAGAGTACATAGATCGGGAGGAAATGGGAGAGAAAGAGAGAGAGCTGGAGACGGAGAGACAGACTGGAACTCGGCTGGGGGAGGAAGCAGAGAGGAACTGCTAGAGAGAAACCGACGATTGAGAATTTATGATACTGTATGAGAAACCTTTATGTTTGTGCGAAGTGCACGCTATTATAACCTGAGTAAAACTGAGTTAATAAAACCCCCACGAGTTCCAGTAAGCCGACCCCTTGTCTTCTTCCTTACCATCCCACGAACATCACAACAGTCACGATGACCATCAACGTCCAATAGGAAAATAAAACTGCAGTAGCCACCGTTCAACCTTAAAGAGAGCAGCACTACCGGTTTTAACACCATATATTGTAGAATTAAAACACTTTATACCCAAATGTCAAAATATTTACTCGAATCAATGAACAGCACTAATAAAGCCCCAGTCTTGTAGATCATTAACTAAAAAAAGTTGTTTTAGGGTTTAGTTCCCCTTTAATTGACTCTGCATAAAAACAGGTATTTTTTACCTACTTACAACTATAATTGACTTTAAGTGATTTCATAATTAATGTACTTTGCACTATCATTAAACAGAAATGAATCAGAACTTATTTTTTGAGTATCTTTATAGATGAATTGGGGGAAGCACTGAGCCAACAGTCCTTTCTGTGTGGAGTTTGCATGTCCTTACCATGTCAGTGTGGGTTTCCTCTGGGTACTCCCCCAGAGTCCAAGACATGCAGTTTAGGTGAATTGGAGAGTCATAATTGCCTGTGTGTGATTGTGTAAGAGCCCCTGCCTCTGGCCTAAAGAAACTGGGATGGCTCCAGCCCTATGACCCTAGGTTGTATAGGGAATACAGAGAGAGAAATTAATTTAACTTGTTTCATAATTGATGAACCTTACAATATCACTTAACCTAGCCTTATTAACACACGAACTACGCAAGCTTTTTTCCCCACTGATTTACAGCTGAAATGAATCTGTTGCGTCACTAATCATTATCCCGTTTACCACTGCAAAGCCACTTCGAAACTGTATTGCAGGCCTACATTGCATTGTGTAAAGCACCATACAAACAAAAGGTGATCTGACCTGTGATGAATCATGGTTTTGACATCGGTGTGCATATGAAATAAGCCCGCATAGCAAACACTCAACATAGAAACAATACTGTTAGAAATACTGAAGGTTTTCTTTATTCATTTTTTAACAGGGACAGTATGTGATACATTGACATGTTAAGTAATGTTTATGTTTGTAAAATTTCCCTTTGATTTCATTATTAGATAGATATATGTTATTTAATTTATAATAGTGCTTAAATGGTGTTGCAAAAAAAAGTGTAATTTGTTTATTTTATGCAAATATTTAAAAAAATTCTAAATAGCTTAAATGTCCAAATTAGTAGGCCTACAATAATAAATACATAATGACAATATCTTTATAGAAAAATCCTAATACTGAACAAGTTATTGCATTAGCAACTAATATTTTTTGTGTTGTTGTCTGCCCTAGCTCCCTCCAAACGTATAAATCGATGTGAATATCTGTCTGCTAAATTACTACTGTAACTTTAAAACAGATGGTGATGCCATTTAGCATAGTTTTTTGAATGACGATAGTAATGGAGTGCTATTGCTAACATTAGCTTGCAGTAGTAGCTACATTAAAGAAGACAAAACCATAGTAGCCTATTACAGGGGAAACAAACTGACCTGCATTTGAAGCCCTGTCAGTAATTTTGCTATTTCGCTCCTTCTTCTTTCAAAGCTTTCCCTCAATGCTCCGCCGGGCCGCTTACTCGAGTCTGTCACATGATTATTTCTTGAAACGGTTTGGCGGACGCGCGGAGCTCACGCGAGCTGAATCGTTGCCAGTCAAGACTAACCATTTCATGATTTATTATCGATTTATTGTCGAATGCTGAGTTCGGGGATCACTTTAATGCAATGGGCCAATTATATAATTAAAACATTATATATTTTAAATAATATATATATATATATATATATATATATATATATATATATATATATATATATATATATATATATATATATATATATATATATATATATATATATATATATATATATATATATATATATATAAAAGAAAAGTAGAAAAATAAGAAGAGGGCAGTGGGCAAAATCAGTTGCCTGGCCACCGGGAATTCACCTGGTGCTCCCGATGGCCAGTCCGGCCCTGACTGTTGCTTCCTTCACGTGCTATCGGAAATCTCGTAATTCCCACTTCTGAGTGAGTGACTTCTAAGGGCATTCATGTGCAGTTTTTTTTTTTTTTACCTAGGAAACTAGTAATTACAATAATTCAGAGAGCACGTGAAGGCAGCATAAGTTACTGTACATTTAATTAGTTATGTTAGTTTTGCTTACCTGCGTGCTGACGTCATCGCACGTTTCTGTAGACTAGAGTGCGCCAGTGATGCGCTCAATCATGGCATGCATTCATGATAAGGCACCATCACAGAAGCCATCGCATCAGTGTTCTTCTTTAACTTTACTTCTTATCAGGTAACATTAAAACAAACTGCTCATCACATACCATCATTATACATGAATGTTATTGAGTTTAATGGTGATTTAGAAGGTTTGTTTGTGTTATATTGAGAATGCTATAGGAGGGAGCGCATGTTTGGCATATTAATTGATCTGTATGTTGCATCGTTAATTTCATAATGTAATGAGGTAACTAAGATGTTTAATGCTCTTGAAAATGTTATACTTTATTTTGATGTATGTACTCAGTGAATTTAGTACTTTTTCAAGTAGGCTATGAGTAATTGAGTGACATTACTGGCCGTGTCTGTATGAACTGAAGCATTTGGATACGATGCATGGAGAATGTTATGTACTGAAGTGAATACAATTGATTCTATTTGCTTATTTCTGTGATGTGAGAAATGTGATTTAACAGTGACAATTGGAATTGTAAAAAGGATAATTCTTTGTAATTGACTAGAAATTGATGTCCAATAGCCTAAATGTAGCCTAGTTAATGTAGGCTATCAAGTACGCTGTTACTTTTGTTAGTGTATAGCCTATATTCATTCATGGTAAATACACCACCACTGAAACCATCACTGAAACCATCACAGAAGCCATCGCATCAGCGTTCTTCTTTAACTTTATATACTTCTTTTCAGGACAGGAGTACTACAAGTACACATTAATAAACATTTCAGTAATAGCCTGAGGGTATTCATTTTCATCTTTAGTCCCTGGACAGAATGTTATAATTCACCCTAAAACAGATATTATTAAAAATACACAAAAGTTAAAATTAATAAAGTAATAATAATACTATTAAAAATAATGAGGGAAAAGCCTACACAGTTTATTAAACAATAAATACATTTACTATTAAAAACAAAACCACAATAGACATAAATGTAAAAAAAACAAAACAAAAAAAGACAGTGACAATAACAGACGCGACAACAGCTGACAGTTATGAAGTTCTAGTGCTGATGAAGTGGAGTACTAATTAACCATTTCTAGGTTCAACTAACTGTCACTAACGATTATTTTGTTAATGGTCGATTATTTTTGACGATTAATCAAGTAAAAAAAAATAGAACAACACTGTTAAAATACATAATATACATAATATAAACAATCATCGTACATCATGTATTATAACAAATACCTGCAGATGGCGCCAACAGCCTGGTGATTATTGTTGTTACACATATAACATGATCAAATATTGGCCAAACAACATTTAATTCATATGTTCACTTAATCTTTAATATTTGGCCACTTCTTTCTGATAGAAATGCTACAGCCACTTTAATTTCTTGAATAGGTATTTGTGGACATCAGAAATGCAAACTAAAAAATGATGATTTAAACTTTTATCTTGTAATTGCGATGAACAAGAGTTTGCATGTTTGGAAGCATAGTGGCGTACTTTACAAATCTGATGAAATGGTCCACGTTGCGTTCCCAAATAAATGTTGTAAGCAACCCAAACTCACAGCATATGCAGAGATGTAGTGTGAGACGGGCTCCACACATGTAAATTATAACAGTTTGTGTGGAGCAGCTTTGAGAAATCCAAGTCTCTCTGACAGCATGCACATATAGCAAAATTTGTTGTCTTTCACAGCTTACTGCATGTTTTTAAACCACAGTACTTAAAAACACATGCAAATAGCAAAAGAGACTAGTCCAAGATCTTTATCGGTTGACAAATTTGGACTGGTTAATCATGTCTAATAATTAGCAGTGGCTGGATGAGGTGTTGGAAATAATCTGTATCTTTTCTTGCCCTGCGACCCTGGCTCCCTCCAAGGCTGGACTGAGAGCACTCTGTGTTCTGCAAACAGCAACCAGCAGATTAAATTATACACGAGCTGAACAGAACAAAAATATCTTAAAGACAGCTACCCTCTCACTCCATAATTCATATAGACAAACAAAACTATAAAAGAAATGCTTGAGTCACTGTAAGCACAAAGGTCTGTTTTAGCTTAAAAGAGCTATATCGACTAAATGCTTTGTATAATATTCCATTAAAAAAGCTTTAATTACACTTTAAAATGTGTAGATGAAAGCATCTCCCATTTTGTTGCATAGCAATCTCTGTCAGTAGATCTTCAAGTGGAAAAATGCCACCATATGTATTTTCTTAATTCTTAAAAAACTGACCTTAATATTTTATTGTGATTATATCCATGCTATTTTGAATATAGTCAAGGCTTTCCTGCACATTGCATCTTACAATGCCTTTTATCTAGCATATTTAGCATATGTCCTCTCATCCTAACACTTGAGTATACAGTTGCAATCAAAATGATTCAACCCCCTTGACCTGCAAGACAAGATCACTGCTGCCGAGAACATTTTATGAAAACAATCCAACAAAGGCATCAGTAAACTATTATTGAAATTGTATTACTGCACATTTGAGTGATTTTAAGAATTTAAAGTTGATGAAAAAAAAAAAAAAATACAACATTTTGTGCAGAATATTTTATTCTTTATAACCGCCAATGAACGCTGCCATTAAGTGTTCAGAAGCATCTGTCACCTCTTTCTCAATTTTGTCCCATTCCTTGATTGAAAAGCTTCCAGATCACTGATAATCTTTGGTTTTCACATTTCCTCTGCTTTATATTATCATATTAATAATATTTTCAATCAGATTTAAATCTGAAAACTTTACAGGCCACTCAAGAATGTTCTACGACTGATCCCTGAACCAAGCTTAAAGGGTTAGTTCACCCAAAAAGTAAAATGATGTCATTAATTACCCACCCTCATGTCGTTCGACACCCGTAAGACCTCCGTTCGTCTTCGGAACACAAATGAAGATATTTTTGTTGAAAGCTGATGGCTGAGAAAGGCTTCAGATAGGCCTCCTTTGGCATTCAGTACATTCACACTCACAAGACCCGTAAAAGGCACTAAAAACGTTGTTACAAAGTCCATCTCACTACAGTGGCTCTACAATAATTTTACGAAGCGATGACAATAGTTTTTGTTTGCAAAAAAAAAATCTAAATAACGACTTTATTCAACACGTCCTTGTTTTGCGTTTTGGCCTCTGCCGTGAACTCACGAAGCACCATGCGCGAGAATATGACGTAGCGCCGCCGTTCGGGAATCCATGAAATGCACACTTTAGACCCATTTTGAGCACTACGCCGAGACCTAAAGCACGGTCAATGTAGAATTCAACAGCTTAGATACGGCGCGTCTTCTGAGATGGACTTTGTAACGACGTTTTAAGTGCCTTTTATGGGTCTTGTGAGCGTGAATGTTCTGAATGCCAATGGAGGCCTATCTGAGGCCTTTCTCATCCATCAGCTTTACACTAAAATATCTTCATTTGTGTTCCGAAGATGAACGGAGGTCTTACGGGTGTCGAACGACATGAGGGTGAGTAATTAATGACATCATTTTCATTTTTGGGTGAACTAACCCTTTAACTCTTTCCCCGCCAAACAAGGAATTTTTCCGTTATTTGTGAGAAAACGCTTCCCTGCCAAACAGAAACATTTCCTGTGCTTCCGTGTTTTTAGTGTTATACGCTAGGGGGCACTATCGCTATTCAGTCCCTCCAGAAAAACGCGATTATGCGATCGCATAATTCAATGCATAATCAGGCAAAGTCTACATATTTATGCAGGGGCCCCATTTTTTCAAATACGCCGCACTTTCGTCGCATAAATTGCAGATTTCCGTGCTCAAAATATGCGGGGCTTGCATGATTTCATAATCCCCGCATTTTCGTTGCAAAAAAGTCACATATATCTTAGCAGAAAGTTGAAAAATGTTGCGTTTACTTCAAACGACTGTAGCTCAAATTGCTCAAGAAGTTAATGCTGGTTCTGGTAGAAAGGTGTCAGAACACACAGTGTATCGCAGTGTGTTCCGTATGGGGCTGAATAGTCGCAGACCAGTCAGGGTCCCCATGCTGACCCCTGTCCCCAGTGGGCACGTGAGCATCAGAACTGGACCACGGAGCAATGGAACATGGTCTGATGAATCATGTTCTTTTATATCACGTGGATGGCCGGGTGCATGTGCGTTGCTTACCTGGGGAACACATGGCACTAGGGGAAGTACTATGGGAAGAAGGCAAGACGACCGAGGCAGTGTGATGATTTGGCCAATGTTCTGCTGGGAAACCTTGGATCCTGCCTTCCATGTGGATGTTACTTTGACACTTACCACCTACCTAAGCATTGTTGCAGACCATGTTGGCTATTGCCACAAATATACCCGTACAACTTATGACTGTTTTTTTGGTCCAGCGTCACAAATGGTTCAGGAATGGTTTGAGGAGCACAACAACGAGTTTGAGGTGTTGACTTGGCCTCAGAATTCCCCAGATCTCAATCCAATCGAGCATCTGTGGGATGTGCTGAACAAGTTTAATCCATGGAGGCCCCACCTCGCAACTTACAGGACACCTTCAGGGGTCTAATAGAGTCCATGCCTTGACAGGTCAGGGCTGACAGCAAAAGGAGGACCAACACAATAGGAGGACCAATACATTATTATTGGTGTATATTGACATTATCACTTTTAATTTGGCACTATAAACTTTTATAGATTCAATTAAAAATATGTATCTTTAAAAAAAACCTTACATTTGTAAAGTATTACAGTCTCCGGGGGTTGATCATTTAGTTTGCAACTGTATGGAATATGTGTTGAAATACTATCAGGATCTAGGGGAGCTGTATTATTTGTGATTCTGACTGCTCTCTGACCCCCTCTTTAGAAAGCTGTTGCTATAGACCACAAATTTATTAGAAGTGTGTATTTATTCATTAATGTTGGCCATTCATGTTATTGGGAGGATGACAATGCATGCAGAACCAGGTTCCATTCCTGTGCTAATGGCAACCCAATAGATAATGATGGCATTCTGAAGAGGTCAAAATTCTTCTGAATCAGATTAAAATATTTGACGGAAATCCCATGTATTCTGTTCAACATCCATAGGTGGTTTAGGAGATCCATGATGGGAAACGCAAGGAAACACAGCTGTGTGTTCTCCTTTTCTTTCACACTATTATTCCACCCTCCCTCCCCTCTTTGTCTATCTTATTCTATCTTATTCAAGTGCAGTTCTCTTTCAAGCAACACAGCCCACCCCCAATGTTTAGATCCCTTTTCTGTTTCCCTCCTCCCTTCTCTGCAAGGCCTCGCTTTCTTCCATCTTGCCTGCTTGATTATGTCTCTGCTAACGCTACTTAAATTTTTCATTGCCCCTCTACTCTATCTTTCACTACTCTCTTTCCTTTCCCGTGGCATCCCCTGCTTAGCTTGCCTGAATTCCCAGACCAACCCATCACTAAAGCATCTGGCAGTTTTAAAAAGGAACACAGGATTGAAAGCTATTGTCTCTTTCAAAGAGGTATATTAACTGAACAGACTTGTCTGACTGGAAGTTGATGCTCTGTTAACATTTCTGTGCAACTAAATGCATATTAGGAATTCTCACTCAGAATAGACTACTGTTAAGACTACGCATTATTTTAAACACCAGCAAATGCCGGATGCAATTTTTTTTACTAAAAAGCAAAATGGGTAGTGTTGTTTTTCCAGAGATAACATTTATGGAGTTATGAGTTTTAAAATTAGCAGAACCAATATGCATGAGCTGTTTTTTTCCCCTGTTGTAAGCACTGTCAAAATTATGGACTCTTTTTTGATATTCTGTTTTGTTTCCTTTATTTCCTGTTTCCCTGCTTTGATTATGTCCTTGTTTGTTCTTATGGTTACGTATGATTTGCACCTGTCTCTCATTATTTTTGTTGTGCATTTATACTCAATGTTGTGTTCAGTTGTGGTAGTGTTTATCCTATGTTCTCCTGAGTGTTTAGGTAATAATTAAGTTCTTGAATCTTCTTTGTCTTTGTCCACTATCGTTACAGAAGAACCAACCAACATATAAGAATTAAAATAATGAACTTTACCAGAAGTGCAATTCCTCAAGCAAAGGACCTTGAGTATTAAGAGTGGGTGCTCCTGCACAGCAGTTTCTTTCTCTCAGTCTTGGAGCCAGAGGCAGCCACCAAGTCCATCCTGGAGCCAGAGCCAGCTATCATGTCGATCCCGGAGTCTATGCACAATACACAGTCCATTCCAGGGCCAGGATCAGACCACTGCCTTATAGAAACGTGGTCGGCGGATCCAGTTTCCTCCCAAGTCCCCATCTCAGCACAGTGTTATGAATTCCCCAGCGTCACCTCAAGCCTCCAGAACCATGTCTTCACCTTGAGCTTCCGGGTCATGGACATCTCTCTGGTCTGTCTGCCTCTCAGCTCCGCTTGGGTCTCCATTTCTTTTGGCTCCGCTTCTGTCAGTCAGCCCCCAGGTTCAGCCCGGAACGTCAGCCAAAGCTCCTCCCTGGCTCCTGTGCCGCAGTCGGCTCTGCCATGGTGTCTCCCTCTACTGGCTCCTCCTGGTCCCTGTCTGTCACCAACTCTGCACCTTCCCCCAAAGCCCCATCCCTCCCTCAACAGTTGGAATATCAGTTACACGCAAGGATGCACCTTCCGGTAAGGGGTTATGTATAATTTGCACCTGTCTCTCATTATGTTTGTCTTGTATGTATACTCGTACACATGTTATTGCAGTGCATTGTGGGATTGAATGAGTGCACTCGATAACGTACACTATGGTTTCGGATACCACTACAAATGGCTGTCCCCTCAAATAGTGCCCTATTCAAGGGTATAGGGGGAGATTTCTGTCAAATATACACTAATACTTTGGTTACACTTTTGGTTTGATTTTGACTGTAATTATGGATTATAAAGAAATTTTTATAGCTTTTCAAAATCATCATAAAACATTATTTTTAATATCACAATCTATAATATTTAATCCATGTTTTAGCCAGAAAAAGTTTGTTGTAAGAGAATTATATTTTCATAAACATTTTAAAGAATTGATTAAAATAAGTTTTATGAATTAATTTAATTACCACTGTTTCTGATAATTAAATCATGAACAGAATAATCCAGAAAAAAATACAAGAAACAAAACAGAATATGGTCAAGTAATAATAATAATAAATAAATAAATGAATACATTCAAAATGTAAAATGAATGTAATTTTGGGGATAAAATAAAACAGGATTTAATTTTTCCGTGTGGGTGACCAATTCAAAGTCAATAAACTGCCCACAGGCTTTATGTTGCACTGCAAATGACAAGGCCATTGATATTAGTGTTAATATTAACAAGAACATTTCTCAATCGTCTCGGGTATTGCAAAGTATGTGAACTGCTAGAATTTGCTGTACGCACTAGGAGGATTAATTTTCACATACTGACAGAGAACAAAGGGGATAATGATAATAATGCTGTCATATATTATTTAATATGTATATTGAATGATAATATGTTTTAAATTATAAAATCTTGTTAAACACATGAAACAAATAATGTAACATGTGACATATTTTAAAATAATTCAGGTTCTCAGTTTCATTTGGTAAAAGCACATTCATTTAAAATTACCTGAGACCCAAGGCTATTAAATACCATACCCAAGAGACTCTTCAAATTAAAAAATAAAAATAAATCAAAATTTAAAAAACTGCCCCGCTCTGGTCAGCCCTCTAAAGCAGGGGTTTTCAAACTTTTTGTGTGTGTGGACCACTAGTTGTAATCAAGAAATTCCGCGGACCACCTCATAATACACATAATAAAATATATGTCTACACACAGACCTACCTGAATTAATCCGCACCTCTAAATAGGCTTACTAGCGCTAAAACTATAACTGGTCATCACATCAGTACAACAGGCTTGTTAAAAGAAAGTTTACTGTATACAACAGCTGCCACATTTATATTTTATTTATTTACTCAAGTGCATAATCAGGATCATTTAAACAACGGGCTTATTTTGCAATGGAGTATGAAATCTACACAGTAATAAGAACACTTGGATATAGTCAACATTTCAAAACCTTTGGCAAATTTAGGGGATTATTAGAGTTATTATTTAAAGTTTACAAGTCCTCAAAAAGTGAGGCACTGAATTGAATGTCACGGCCGAGCGCCACCAGCCTATTTTAGTAATAACACAATAACCTGACAATTTAATTTAAATATTATATCAATATAGACCTACATATTCTTTTTACTTTTTATTTTTATGGGAATTTCCTGGTAAATTGAAGGTAAAAAAATATTTTATTTTGCCTTTCCACGGCCCACCTGCAGTACCCTCACGGACCACTAGTGGTCCGCGGACCACAGTTTGGGAATGGCTGCTCTAAAGCATTTATGGCAGTGACAATGTGTTCATGTTGAACACCAATGGTTCCCACATGATTTTGTGAAACTGTGGTGGGTGGACCTCTGTCCCTCTAGGGGGGTCCCCGTTAGGAACATTTTGTACATTTTAATGATAAATTCATCATCTGGTGCACTTTGAGAATCGAACCGCAGAGCTGATCATGTGCTGATCGCCTGAGCAAAGTGTGTACTTCTCTTTGTGCAAAGCAACAGACAGTATTTTGTTATGGACACAAAGCCTTATCGCACTCTCGATTGTAGTTTGTTTGATAGCAATGGCGCAAAACATGACATTAAAAGAATTTTTATGTTATAAGAAATTTTAATATATTTTTGGGCCGCCATAGTCAAGTTAATGAATGGGAAGCACTGAAATCTATTTGTGGCACTCAATGTTGATATTGTGGCAGGCTGCCACAAATTAATCAATGTATGGGAAACACTGAACACTATCCGGTATGTACGGGGAAGAGCATGCAATAGTTTTTCAACACTAATTTTCTTAACCACATGCACTGCAGTGGGATCACCATTGCTGTGGACTCTAATGGGGGAAAGGCTTCCACCTGCGAGAATAACCACAAACAAAACAAGTTTAAAGGGAAATGTCTGCCTTGTCACACTGCCCACATTCTCCACCAGTGTAGCAGAGGGACACAACTATTCAACTTTTTTTTGAATCCCTAAATTGTCCTCAGTGTGAAAAGATGGATCTCAAAATCATACAGTCACTGCTAGAAAGGGTTCGAATATGCAAAAGATGCTGAAAAACGGAAGAATTTGCAGGATAAACAAGGGACAAACTTTTGATCGGGGTCATTTTTAGAAATTCAGCTCTTTTTTTCTTTTTCTTGTGGACTATATGTAAGCATCTTTTATGTAAAATGTATAACAATAATACATTTATTTTATTTAGCGCCTTTAAAAGTTGCTTTATCAAGGAGCTTTACATAAAAGCTTTACACAAACGCAACAAAATAAGATAATACACTGTGAATATAACAAACAACATAATATAGAAACTAATCAAGTAAAAGCAACCCTAAAATAAAATGTTTTAAGAATATCGACTGAATTTGTTTCCCTAATGTCTGCTGGGAGAGAATTCCACAGTTTTGGAGCATAAGAGCCCTGTCACCCCTGAAATAATGCCGTTTTTTGGGAAAAGCTATGAGACCACACAAAAGATTGCAGATTGCGAGTTGGTTGTAAGGTGTTAAAAGATCGACCAGATACTGCGGAGCCATATCATCCAAAAACGTATATGTTAACAGTAAGATTTTAAAATCGTTACGATACCTGACAGGAAGCCAATGAAATTTAAAATATCGTATTCAGGACAGTAAATAAAGAAATAATGCAATTTGTATGATCCCTCTTATTTTGTTAAAATTATTAACATTTTTGCAGATTCTGCAAGGGGTATGTAAACATTTGAGCACAACAGTATAAGAGGAGCTAAAACTACTAGCCTAACTAAAATACATTTGAAAGAATGCTCCCTTTATAATGGCTGAAGCTGTCAATAACACCGTGCACTTGCCAAAACTGTCGTATAGTGAATGACGCTGTTACACTGCACAACAAAGCTTTTACTGTATTCATATCGATATCGATAACTTTCGTGAACATGCAGCACTGGCCCGATCGCAACAGTGACAGTTACTTCAACTGTCTGGAATGCCGAAAGGCGCACATGCATCCGCCATGTTAAGCACTGAATGAATGACAGGGTGTCGCTCAAGGTAAATAGGAGGAAGACTAATAATAAGATTAACGTCAATCAGATATTATGTTTATTGTTTGTGGAAATAAATACGGAAAAAATATTGATTTGTGGCTTTTGACTACATAAAAAAAAAAAAAAAAAAAAAGATTAAAGGGTTACTTCAGTGATTTAGCATTAAGCTTTGTATTTAAACTGGGTCATTTATGCAGTAGAAATTTGAAGTTATTTTTGAATTTGCTGCCTTCTAGACGGAGAAAAGACAGAAAATGTATTTTTGTCTCATGTGGATGAAAGACAACAACTCCCAGAATGCACTTGCTTCGCTGCCCTACGAGGCCACTCCATACACCGTCGTTTTGATCTTCATAGTAATACAATCATTTTGTTCAGTTAGAGAATAACACTACAATTAAAAACTGAACGTGTATTTTCAATAAAGTGTGAGTGAGCCGAACGAAAGTCACGGCACAGACGCAGCTGTGTCAGATTTCATTCGAGCTGAGCAGAGCTGAGGTAACGTTAAGCGCCAGTCTGGCACGTTTTCAGATCGCATATGGAAGCTAAACTGGGATCACAGGGATTCATTGAAAAGTTGAAACACTCACTTTACTCTGCACCGTGCTCCGTTATGATTGTCCGTGGACCGTGCGGCCGTCTGTGTCTTACATTCTGTGCGTGAGATCTCTCCCTGTGGCCGGGTTTATAACATGTGGAACAGCTCCATCTAGTGGCTGTAGTCTTTAGCCTCTGGCCAAAAAATCCTCCGATGACGCAAAATGACAATATTTGCGTCAGAGGATTTTTTTCCAGAAATAAAGTGCATAATTCTCTCGTCTCAGAGGGATATGAGGGGGGGAAAGTATCATAATTTGAATATACTAACGGGTTTCTACTGATACAAAGCCTAATGCTAAATCACTGAAGTTACCCTTTAATTGAAAAATCTTTTTTCCCCCCAGCCCTAAAGAGGAGACAGCTTTCCAAAGTGCATGGTCAGTTTGAACCCGACAGTACAGAGGCACAATATTTCTTGATTATAGTTCTTGAGTATCTTTGTATTCAATATTCTGTGATTTCTGTATTTTTCCCTAAAAGGTTTCCTGGTACCAACTACAACAGGGATGTCCAGTTCTGCTCCTGGAGGGCCACCATCCAGCAGTTTAGCTCCAATCCAAACACACTTGAATTAATCAAGGTAATTAGCTAATCAAGGATCACCACAATCCAGGAGCAGGATGGCTCACTGACATCATATTCAAGTCAATCATTTTGTCTATATACAGTTATGTATATATCCAACTTTCTATAGTGCGTCATGAATATGAGGCCGGAATGCCCAGATATAGACTGAAAGTCATGTGGGAGGAGGCAGTGCCTCTACTGCACTGTGACTGGCTCATTATCCTGTCAAACAAAGATCTGTGAGCAAGTTGGTTCTTACCTAGTGCTCAGCTCAGTTAAATTAAATCTGACACAGTGTTCACCAAGGATTTGTTGAATAAAGATCTGAAATGAAAGTGACTTGTAATGATAATATAAAATAGCTGAACAATAGTTGTAACAGTAAAGCTACAAGAAATATGCTTTTTTTATAGTTATAATTTAAGCAGTAAATGAGATTGATCAGTATGAGATTTTGATGCGACTGTTATTCAATAAATTGTATTTTAATATAAAAATAAAAATACATATTTAAGCATTCTTATTTTTTTATAGTGTAGGCCTAAAGTATATAATGTTTCACTAGCCGGGAAACCATTTAGACAAATTAAATGTAACATGAAATTACTTTGGACTAAAAAAAATTAAAACAACAACAACATTGACTAATGTGGTTGCCGGGAGAGATGTGTGGGAGCCTTCATAAAACTCTTAATATATGGACAGTTTTTTTCAGGGTTAAAAGATAAACATGCATCCCCATGGATTTCAGTCCTTCTCCCTTTTTTGGGCCACTTTTAACCCTCCTCTTCCCCAGTGAGAGTGATCAATACATCTGGGATGGAGTCTTTTGATCTCTTTTGACTAAATTAAATAAGTTCTGGAATGAATGAGCTGAAAGATATTTACTGAAGGTTGAAGGAAGGAGAATGGGGGAAGGGAGGTTTTATTATCCAGTACACCCAACAGGGACAATATCCAATGAGCAACCTAAGGTTAAATGTATTGCTCAAGGGACATTAATGATAGTTGAGCTCAGAGTGTCAGATTAATGGATCCCATCAAATAAACTCAGCAAAAGAAAAAATACTGGATGCTGCAATTTTGTAAAATTAAAATAAGCTACAGATCATTATTGGAAAGGGTGTAAACAACGTTTTTCATGCTTGTTCAGTGAACCATAAACAATTATTACACCCACCTGTGGAACAGTCCATAAGACACTAGCAGCTTAATGGTGGTAGCTGTTACAAGGTCACAGTTGCAACAATTTAGGAAACTGAAGAGACCTTTCTACTGACTCTGAAAAACACCAGAAGACAGATGTGTTGCTCACCTGTTGTGAACATGCCATAGGTTTCTGCTAGGAGGCATGAAGACTGCAGATGTGGCCAGAGCAATAAACTGCAATGTTTGCAATGTAAGATGCCTAAGTCAATGCTACAGGGTGGCGTGGAAAACATTCCAGGATTTTTCTCCACATCATAGACTTCCATGGCAACCAAAATGTTGAAGGTCCCCCAGACTAGGAATAGGGTCTTATCAAGGGAAACGATTGGTCATAAAAAAAATATATATATATATACTTTTTAACCTAAATTGCTCATCTTGTGCTGCTCTGCGACGTGCCACGGATTGCACAATTACGTCGGAAAGGTCACGCTAGACGTAGGCGGAAGTACCGCCCCAAGCTAACGTAGGAGGACTAATACAAATGCCCTTTACCAAAAAGACACTCCATTATCAACATCAAAATCGTCCGACATCGTTGTTTTACCTTTTTTTTGGCTAAAGTGCGTTTGTATTAGTCTTCGCATGTGCGCTTTGTAAACAAGGGGGCGGTATTTCAGCCTACGTCTATCATGACCTTTCCGGCGTGATTACGCAATCCATGCCACGTCGCAGAGCAGCGCAAGACGAGCAATTTAGGTTAAAAAATAAATCATTTTTCTTTTCTTTTTTTAAATGGCCGATCGTTTCGCTAGATAAGACCCTATTCCTCGTCTGGGATCACACAGAGCCTCTGGCGCCCTTTGAAGCCCTTTGAAACTGCATTCATTTGGACCTTCAATATTTTGGTTGCCATGGAAGTCTATGATGTGGAGAAAAATCCTGGAATGTTTTCCTCAAAAAAATTTATTTCTTTTCGACTGAAAAAGAAAGACAAGGGGTGAGTAAAATATCAGGAAATTTTCATTTTGAAGTGAACTAATCCTTTAAGACATAACCGACTGTGTTTACTAGGATATTTGCCAAGACGGGCATTATGACATTTCATCTGCATTTGTCCATTCAAGCAAAAAAAGAAGCGAAAAAGAACTCACTCTATGCACGCAATGAATGTGTGTGCACAGAAAACTTCACCACAGCACATGAGTACAGAAATGAGTTCTCTTTCGCATCTTTTGCGCTTGAATACTTAAATTGGCAAACGGTGCGTCAATACATCATATCGATAATCATTTGATCAATGTATCGTTCTATATCTATGTATTGTTACACCCCTAGTTAGGATATTGCCATTGGTTTGATGACTGAGATTTAAGTGTTGTAAAGCACAGTAGCTGAAGAAGGGGGCATCAGTGGGGATGAGGGAAAAGTGTCTACAAAGAGCAAGAAATGGTGATGTGTTGCTGTGATAGCTGATGGGGAAATTGGATTAATAACACTGGGTTATGGTCTTGGCAGGAGCTGAAGGATGGGAACGTGTGCTGGGACAGATTGAAATTTGGGGGTGGGGTGTATGGAACGAGAAAAACAGTAGTTCTGCGGCAGAAGGTTTTTTTTTTTTTTTGCAGACACATCAGCACTGAGTAAACCACTGAGACGTGTAATGAGCAAAATAATGAAAACTTGACCCCTAATCCGACCATTCTCATTAACTTCGGACCAGGCATCTCACGCTACAAAGCTAGCAGGCATCACCAAACACTCTCCTAACATGCTGGGGTTGGTTAAGCTAAAACACCACAAAACTCTATTGCACTAACAAAACCAAACAATTTGATGCAAAAGGTTCACAATGTACCCACAGAATTACTCCTTCCTTAATAATGACAGCCATTAACTCAGCATAAACCTAAGGGACCATTTGCAGCAGTGCCCTTTTAATCTCTAAACATAGAAACAGGAAAAGACTTCACAAAGTAGATTGTACTAAGACAGTTTTTAACATACTGAGAGGCTGAAAACCCACTATCGGTAAAGGAAGGCTGAAACAGCAAAGATGAAATAAAAAATGTAGCATGTCGGAATGAACAGGCTGTTGTCTGGTAGCACTCGCAATCAGTTGTGAAAGGTGACCCCAGTTTGTGTGTATGTATCGGAGTGAGTCAGTGCAGTATGCAGCCTTACCTTATCCCTCCTAGCAGCTCTCAATGGAAAGAAACAAGAGAAGAGGAACTTCCCCCAGCTTATCACTGCTGCCAGACACCAGTTCAGCCGGGCCATGGTTGCCTCCTTCTGTCAGTCTTTTGCTGCCTTTAAATCACCCTTTCTGTCCTCTGTGTATTCTCCAGGTAAATCCAATAACAGAGAACTGATGGGAGAACAGACCCTTTTAGCTGCAGAGCAGGTAGCAAGAATTACCCTACTCTTGCTCGCACACACGTTACCTTACTCAGTGGATGCTGCAGCATTCTGTCTGTCGAAGGAGGATGAAGAGGAAAGAGGGGAGGGTGTGAGAGAAAAAAAGCAGAGAGAGGGAGGGAGAGAGAGAGAGAGCGATGGACATGCAGTGGGAAAAACTAGAAATAGCAGAAAGGCAAGTTGCTTTTGATGAGGAGGAGGTAGAAAAGGAGTAAAATGTTTGAGAATAAACTGAATGCGTGCAAGAGAGGAATGGGCTTTTGAAGGAGAAAACAGTTCAGTGATTAACAGGAAAAATAAGGCAGCACAAGAAAAGAGAACGAAAATACGATAGGAGGCAGGATAAGATACAGAAAGGATGGAGTAAAAGAGAGGGAGAACGCAAGAGGGAGACTGAGTGAGTGAGGCAGAAATGAACTGAATTTCAGTCTCTGAATGTCATCACACAGCCGCACACGCACACAGACACATGCACGCACTCTCACACGAGGCTGTACGAAGAAGGGGAGACAAACAACGTGCCGTGTGCAACTGGGTTTCTGTGAAAAAACATTTCTGTGCGTTTTCTTTTTAGTCCATTTGTGTGCCTGTGTGAATGCATGTGGGAGCTCTGTGTAAAAGCTCTCTGGTGTCAAGTGCTCATCCAACTGCAGGTGCACCGCACCACTGCAGAGTCGCCACGCTTCACTAACAAACGTATCCTCACACTGCATAGAGGGGGGTGGGGGTGGGATTAGTAGAGAGCAAGCAGAGACCGAGAGAAAAAGAGATGCCAAAAATTGTAGAGAGGAAAAAGCAAAAATGGGGGAAGAGATACAGACACATATTCACACTCTATTTATTCATTTGCCTCCACATTTTTTAGCTCATTCCTATTGCATGTACTCTCTCTAAAATGACAAATTCCGTGAGAGAGTGAGTGAGTGAGTGAGGACTGCAGATGCTTTTTAACCCAGCTGCAGGATCTACTTTATCCAAGCTAAATCCATCATCAAATACAACAGACTCCTATAATCACTGTGCCGCCATATTGACTGTGCTGTCATATTCAGTTTGAACATCAGGAGCTTTTTTAAAAATGAACAGACCATGTGCCAGATCAGAGAAACATGCATCTCCCAATGCTCCCTTGCCAATAAAGCTGCCTGTTACCATATTGTAGATGACACATACCACGAATTTGCATTGCAGATCTGAATTGATCTTATTCACTTTGTTATAGATTTCTTTGGGGGCTTGAGAAATGGGCTTCATCAAATGGATGAGGATTACTGAAACAAATGTTTGGGAGGAGCATGTTCATCTTATCCTGCCAATCATAATGCAAGAGTAGGCATATTACACACTAACCTCTTCACACTACTTTTCGTGATGCACTCGTATATTCCCTTCCCACATTCTTGACACAACAAAGGTTTTATTTAGCAAACAGGAGGTTACTAGTAGGTTAGTATGTCTTAAATTAATGTAAACAGTCGAGAAAGACAACACATGTATTTTGGATTCACGCAATATGTCTTAAAGTGACAGCAGACTGATATTCCTGCTGCCGGTGTTTTGTAAATCAAACAACAAAAGACAAGGAAGTCACTGCTCTAAACTGAACAGCTTTTGTAACTTTAATAATGATTAATGTTCATTTAATTCATACAGTGAATATTATATGCAATGCTTAGATTTGATTCCTTTATTACATTTCTGTATCTGAAAACTGTGCGCCATTTCATTGTCTTTTGTTGTTTGATCAACATAAAAAACACAGAAAGCAGGGATATTATTCTGTTGTCACTTTAAGACCAAAATACATCTGTGTTGTCTTTCTTGACTGTTGACAGTCACTTAAGACATAACCTACTGTTTGCTAGGATACTCGCCAAGATGGGCATGTTGACATAATTTGCCCATGAATTTGTCCGTTCAAGCGCAAGTGTTATGATCCCGGTCTGTGTTCCCCTGTCTTGGTTTTGCGTTTATGGACTCTTGTTTTGAAGTGTGTTCTGTTCCCCATTGTTTCTGTGTTTACTTCCTTGTTCAGTGCCCTATGCCACCCTTTATTGCCATAGTTGTCATGAAACATCGACTGATACTGAACAAGGGAAACAGGTATAAATTCAAGATAACAAGGCAAGGAGAGGATGGAGCTAATGAATAAATATGACGACTATCGAGGGTAACTATAGCAACAAACAGGGTGGCATAGGGCACTGAAAAAATATACTAAGTGTATTTTTATGATAGCTATAACTGTAAAGTGACTATTGTAATGGGGTAATAAAATGAAGGCTAATATAATTAGACTGTTTTTGTTTTTAATTATTTTCACTTTTAGTTTTGTGAATTTAGTAATAAAATCATAGTTTTTGTTTTGTTTTTAGATACCAAAAAAATGAAGAGATATGATTTTTTTTTTTTGTTGCCATATCACCAATCCCTACTCACGTGTGTGTTTGCTCTTGCGCATACATCATTATGCGAAAGGAAGCTCGCACTCCAGACTGAGTTTAACATGTTAAGGACCTTTGCTGTTAAGGCTGTGGGTTATCGTTAATAATGTTGTAAATAATATTCAGTTTCTGGCACAGACCGATCATTTTGTTTCATAAGACCTCAATGAATCGTCTGGGGCCATGGGTATTAATTTTGTTTTGCCTGTATATATATTTTGACTCTCAAAGTGACAGTAACCATTGACTTGTATTTATATGAATCACCAAGGACTACGGTTTCAGCTAAAATTCTTCTTTACATTTCTACTGAAGAAAAAAAGCTTTTGATGGCCCGAGGGTGAGTAAATTAACTGCAAATTTTCATTTTTGGGTGAACTCTCCCTTTAAATAGTTAAAGGGATAATTCACCCAAAAATGAAAATTCTGTCATCATTTACTCACCCTCAAGTTGTTTCAAACCTGTATGAGTTTCTTTGTTCTGCTGAACACAAAAGAAGATATTTTGAAGAATGTTTGTTACAAAGCAGATAAAGCAACCATTGACTACCATAGTATTTTTTTCCCTACTATGGTAGTCAATGGTTGCTCTATCTGCTTGGTCACAAACATTCTTCAAAATATCTTCTTTTCTGTTCAGCAGAACAAAGAAACTCATATAGGTTTGGAACAACTTGAGGGTGAGTAAATGATGACAGAATTTTCATTTTTGGGTGAACTATCCCTTTAAGTGAAAGCATTAGATACAGACCCATTACAACAAAAACAGTGACATAACTCACCTGAGTTAAAAAGGAAATGGGGTCACAGGACGGGAGTACATGTGAGGACAAAACGCAGTAGGTGTCCGTTTCCTATACACTCTCAGGAAAAAATGGTACAAAAGCTGTCGCTGGGTCGATTGCTGTCAATCGATTAAAAAAATAATTAATCACACAGTTTTCTTTAATTAATTTTGATTAACAAAACCTAACATTAAAGTTTTTAATAGATTTATATTGTAATAATTTCACATTTAATCTCCAAATTAATGTAGAAACAACACAAAGACAGTAGCCCATATTTTAAACATTTGTTTAATGGCATCTTTTTATGGATGAAGGCCAGTATAACCGATACCATACATACAATACTGCTACTAATGTCTTTATGAAATAGTTTTTCCCCCCTCAATTTTAGCCATTAATTATAAGCATTCAGCATTACAGTATAATTGAAAGCTATATATATTTTAAATTTATTAGGAATTTAAAACAACTTTTAATTGAAGTGAACTACAATCTTCACATTAACCCATTATAATAAATGTCACCTTTAACCAGGGGCGCCGCTAGCAATTTTAGGCCCTATGAAAGAATATGAGGTTGGGCCCCCTCTAACACACCCATTCTGCACCAAACATATACATGCCAAGCTAGCTATCCAAAATCTAATACTGACCTATTACTCGAGCTTTCTCATTCTGTTCAACGCTGCTCGCTCATCCCAGAATGCACAGTGTGACATGTTGGTTCAAAAATATGTGAAATAAGTAGCCTAGGGCTGTCCCCGACTAAAGTTTTTTTATATAGGCCTACTAGTAGTTGTTCATTTATGTCATTCGTTGACTAAGCACTTTTATTAATTTAATTATGTAGCCCTGAGTGTTTATTGCCCCTTTAAGTGTTTCATATAAATATTGTCCCTTTAAATTTTGAGCTTGGTAGTAGAGTTCTGATAATAAGCACTACAGTGACATGATAATACTGTTGCGATGTATTTTGAGAAAAGAGTTATTGTTGCGAAACTTAGCTTCACCAATAGAGGGCACCCTAAGCGCTACACTAGGCTGAGGATTGGTCACTGACGCGAGTAGAGTAAAAGAGCGCTCAGTATGTTATGAGTGAATGTGAGTGTACACTCTACAGAGAGTGCTCCTGATCTAACCTGTCGTTTTCATATCTTCAAACAGAAATAAATGTGTTGCAGAAAGGAAGAACACCGCCTCATTCTTGAAAAGTGTAACAATTACATAAATATGAGAGAATTCTAAACCCGAGCGTTTACGTAATATATTAATTTATTACCGTAATGAGTAGGCTACCGATATATTATCCCCACTCAAGCGCATGCATTAAGCTTGCCACAAAGAACTGGCAAAAGTAGCCTATTAATTATGAATTTGTCAAAAATAGCAAGGAGACATTTTAATTGTTTATTAATAAACTCTAGAGTTTTCTGTGTCAGTGTCAGCTGAAGGTGCTGACTCGCCATCTCCGCAGTAGCAGACGCCAAGAAAGAAATGCACAATTTATTACAGAATCAGAGAGTAGCCTATTTCTTTTAGTTTTGAATTGTTTCGTTTAAAAGTAGACATTTCACGCGACATATTTCTAATGTCTGTGAGATGCGCTCCAGTTCACATGCAATGCTATTAATGTTGCTGACGCCTCCATGTCATGATCATATTGACTGCTATATTTCCTAATTGTTTATTAAATCCAGCCAATTGGTTTATGAAACATTGATTAAAATTAAGATAAAATGTATACAAAACTAAATAAATTTTAAAGAAAAACTTTATGACTTTAGGAACCAAAAGTGCTCAAAATCCATTTCCCCAGACATATGCGCATCTGATTATGTGCCTTAGCCTACTCATGCTGCTCACTTTTCATAATCAACATATGAAATTAAAATAATAATAATAATAATAATATTTAAACATAGCCTAACTATGAAACTAAATATGCTACGTTTTCTTTAACCCTCTGCCCGAAGAAGTCGTCGGCGCCTTTTGATGGATTTTTTTCCTTTATGACAGCGGAAACAATTCACAATACTCCGTTATTTTTTGCGATACAGATAAGTGCAAGACATAATTATAAACTATAAACTGTCTACTTTTATTTGTGTACACTCACAATATCAACATAGGCCGTGGACTCAGGGAACTGATTATTTTGCACTCCACTCCAAAGGCTGTCTTCATTACACAAATTTATTTTGTTTATTAAACGCAAAGTTTTTCATTTCAAAAGCATTTCTAAATTCAGTTTATATTTACAACAAACAAAATTCCAAGCCAAAATAACAAAGTGGTAAAAAAAAACCTTTGAGTTACGACCATCAAATTCATACATTTCGCTCTTCTCTATGTGGCATGCGTCACAATAACATGGCGTAAGTAAAAGTGGATCATTCTTTACAGATGATGGTATGTTTGGACAGAAGACGAGACAGAGTTCTTTATTAAACTCATAAAAGACAATAGAATAGAAAATGCCACAATTGACTTTTAGAAAATTTGTGTTGTGCAAATCTGTAATGGACACGCGGCTACTGGTGCGCTATGGCAGGACTAAACCATTTCATGCAGATACAGGGGGGTGATCGGTCAATATTGATGTTTACTTTTTGGTCAATGGGGATATTTAACTTTTATTGCCAAAATAAGTAAATCAAAGATATCATTCATTTTATTATTATTTGAAATATACTCAATGATTATGGTTTATATAGTGTATAATATAATATTTTTTTAATAAGTTTTCACCTATTTGTTGGGGCCCCTGTCAGCCCCTGCCTTTAACTATGCCTTTTAATATATCACGGTTTAATTATTTTTCTTTTGGCCCAGTCAGACCAGATCAGATTTTTACTTGACATGTCAAAATGCACAAAAAGTTATTGTTTTCGTTGTTTTTTGACCGATGTAACCTTGCTAAACAGCGCTTTGAGATTTTCCGGAAGGTCTAAGAGCTAGGATATACAGAAATTGAATAAAGTTATCAAACACTTCACAGCTTTCACAGCCTTCACTGCAAAAATTATACATTGAATATAGATTAATCCTTATTAAAGCTACAAATGTTTTCAGTCAAGAGCAGTGAGTGATATTCTCTTTTTCTTTTATTCTTTGATTAAGATTAATGACCTACATAACAGTAGCAGGTTTATTAGGCTGCTGTCATTTTAAGACCTGCAATTCTGATTAGTTTTACTAGGGACAAACTCCTAGACATCAGAAATAGCACCACAAACAACATTTTGCTGACTTTCGAGCATTCAGACTTTTTACTGGAAATTCTAGTCGGAGTTCCATGAGACGCAAATGTGAAGTGATCTTTTGTGCTGGTGAAATTCCGACAAACAAACTGTTACTCCTCACCCACACAAACAAGGACTTCTCAAACTATGCTGCTCTTTGCTTCACGGAAACCTGGTTGAATGGAGCCATTCCGGACAGCACGTTACATCTAACGGGTTTCCAGCTGTTCAGAGCAGATCATGTTGCGGAGGTGTCACGGAAAACAAGAGGCGGTCTTCTCCCAGCCTACAGGCAGAAACTTAAATCTGCTAAACCTGTAGTAAGGACTGTAAAAAGATGGACCAACGAAAAAGAGAGGGCACTACAAGCCTGTTTCAGCTGCACTGATTGGAGTGTTTTTGAAGCCATAGCCACTGATCTGGATGAGCTACATCAGTTTCTGTGAGGACGTGTGTACCCACCAGGACTTATTTCACATGACAATGACAAACCCTGGTTCATGGCAAAACTCAAACAGCTTCAAGAGGATGCCTACAGGAGTGGAGATAAAGCCTTGTACAAACAGGCCAAAACACAAAGGAGACAAGAGATGCTAAGAGAAGCTACTCTGAAATGAAACTCTGAAATCACCGGCTACAAGACACCATATCCCCACACTGTGGCAAATCAACAACTGGCCGAAGACCTGAATGTGTTTTAGAGCAGTTTTGAAAAGCACAGTCTCACACCCTACACCCACTCTGACCATCTCTCCACACAACCATTAACACCCCCTAACCCCTCCCTCCCTCTACTGCATTTCAGCCTGCACTTGAGATCCTTGAGGAGGATGTATGTTGGGTATTCAGGAAACAGAAGATAAAGAAAGACAATGGCCCAGATGGTGACTCACCAGCCTGTCTAAAAGCCTGTGCTGACCAGCTGTCATTCATCTTCACGCTGATCTTCAACGGATCACTGGAGCTGTGCGAATTCCCCTTCGACTTCAAACACTCCAAATGGCATCCCTGTACCTGAGAAACCAAAAATCACCGGACTTAATTACTACAGACAAGTTGCTTTGACATCTGTGGTAATGAAGATATTACAGACTAGTGTTTGGCCACCTGAAGGACATTACTGGCTCCTTGCAAGCCCCTCTTCAATTTGCTTAGCAGGCAAGCAGGTTTGTGGATGATGAACCACACACTGCAACATCTGGACAAACCAGGGACTTATGCAAGGATACTGTTGGTGGACTTCAGCTCAACACCATCATCCCAGATATCCTCCTGACTAAACTAACCCAGCTCTCTGTACCCACCTCCATCTGTCAGTGGATCATCAACTTTTCCTACCATCTCTCAGGACCTGAAGTGGGACACTCACATTGCACAACCTTCAAGACTTGGATATCTCTAGAGTGAAGAAAGAGGCAGGTAACATCATAACAGACCCCTCTCACCCAGGCCACAGCCTGTTTTCAATCCTGCCCTTAGCCAGACGTTACAGATCTCTGTGCGCTAGAATATCTAGGCATAGGCTATCTCCTCCTGAAATAGCTAGCGCACTAATTACTACCTGTTTTTATTATTTATAATTCAGTACTCTTATGGTGTTTGTGCCACCTGAAAGTTAGGCAATACATAGATCTGTAAATAGATATTTTTATTTATGCAGTTGTATGTACTGTTCATAATGCACACATCTGTACATAAGTCTTCTGATCGATGTATATTACTCTATTTTTAAAATTAATTTATTTAAAGGTTCTTTCTATTCTCTTGTGTTATACAAGCATGTATGTATGGCGCCTCAAAAATACTTTTTATAAAACAATAAAAACATTATTTATAATAACACTTTACTTAAAGGAACAGTCTACTTTTTTTGAAAATAGGCTTGTTTAACAACTCCCCTAGAGTTAAACAGTTGAGTTTTACCGTTTTCGAATCCATTCAGCCGATCTCTGGGTCTGGCGGTAGCACTTTTAGCATAGCTTAGCATAGATAATTGAACCTAATTAGACCGTTAGCATCTCACTCAAAAACGACCAAAGAGTTTCGATATTTTTCCTATTTAAAACTTGACTCCTCTGTAGATTCATTGTGAAAAGTTGTGATTATCTAGGCTGATATTGCTAGGAACTATACTCTCATTCCTGCGAAATAATCAAACTTTGCTGCCATACCATGGGTGCAGCAGGCACAATGATATCATCAGTGATCAGGCGCTGCGTAATATCATTGCGCCTGCTGCACTCTTTGGTCATTTTTGAGCAAGATGCTAACGGTCTAATCAGATTCAGACTCAATGTTCCTTTAAGCTTTCACTGTAATAATTATGATAATGTCATTTTATCCGATGCTTATTACTAATTATTATATACATTATTAACGCTTTTACTGTCGCTATTCCAGAATACAAAGAAGGGCCTGAGTCCTGCATCGATTCAGTCTTCCATGTATTCTGTAGCTTATAGAAACTAAAGATTTTAAAGCATTTAATCACTGATCCTGCACCTTATCTTGGCATTGTGCTGTGCATTTTGTAAATAAGAGGCTGATAGAAGACATCACAGGTCCAAAATACTTTTAATAGCCATTCAGGGTACTGGGCAATAAAGCTACCAGAAGAATCTTCCAAACTGACAATATTCAACACTATTCGGACGATACAGATTTTGTCATCTTTCATTTGTCATAATTTCAGCTCAGTCAAAATCGCAAAATTAATGAGACCTACAACGGTCTAAATGGTATTGAAGGTCTAAATCAGGGTTCCTCAGATTCGGTCCTGGAGGGATGCTGCCCTTCAGAGTCTAGCTCCAACCCTGATTAAACCGAGTTTGAGGAACCCTGGTCTAAATCAGCATCAAGGATATTCTGGTTTACAGAAAAACCAAAAAAGAACATGACAACCTGTACACAATGCTGCAAAGGTTTTGTGAGAAAGGAGTAAAACTCAACCCAGAGAAAAGCATTGTGGGTACTTATTAGGAATGCCACAATATAATATTGAACCATTCGGTACGGCATTCACGGTTCAATACGCGCTTGTGAATTGCGTTTTTTTTTTTCAGTTTTGCATTTAATTAATTATTTTTCTACACATTCTATAATTTGCCTCCATCCCAATACTGAACAACGCGACATACATTCACATCACTCGTTAGTGGTAGAGTTATACTCACGGAACACTATAGTTATTCACAATCACGAAAGTTCATTATTTGCATGCGTTTTAAAGCCTTACCGGTTAAACATTTAATTTGCACACTAAAAGCCTGTCAAAAACGTGATTACTGGATTAAGTAGTCTTACTGCGCTAATACTGTCACACACAAGGTTAACATAAACACAGTCGGTTATGTCTAAAGTGAAAGTAAAATCGGCGTGTGTCTGTATATTAGATGCATGCAGGTCTTAAATTGACAACAGCGCAGTCTAGTGAACACGCTGTCCTTAAAGGGACAGTTCACCTCTAAAATTATGTCATTATTTACTCACTCTAATATTGTTCCAAACCTGTATTCATTTCTCCTGTTGAACACAGACAGTTAAATACCAGACAGTTGATGGTAGCCATTGACTTCCATATTATTATTTCCTACAAAGGGGACCAGCAACTGGTTGGTTTCCAACATTATTCAAAATATATTTTATGTCCAACAAAAGAAAGAACTTTATTCAGGTGTAAAACAACTTGAGCACGAGTAATTGATGACAGAATTTTCATTTTTGAGTGAACTATCCCTTTAATGTTAATACAACAGCAAAAGACAAAGAGGAAATCACTCACTGCTCTTGACTGAAAAACTTTAATACAGTAGCTTTAATAAGAATCAATGTACGTATTTATAGAGTATTGCAATAAAAAAATAGTATTTTTTCTCCTTAACCTCTTGCTGTTCCTGTCATCTAAAAATAGAATAGTAAAAAACTGATGTGACAAGCCATCAGAACCGAACCGAACCGAAAACCGTGGTTAAAAACCAAGGTATGATTGAACTGTGGATTAACTGTATTGTTGCATCCCAAGTACTAATACATTTCGCTACTTTGGACACTTTGCTTAAAGGAATCAAGCCTGATCCCGAAAAGTTCTCAACGATTAAGCTCATGGAGCCACCAAAGAACAAAGCAGAACTTGAAACAGTCCTGGGAATGGTAAATTACCTATACAAGTTTGCACACTGCTTATCGGACATCATCACACAACTTCATTATCTCTTTAAACAGTCCAGCGAGTTTTATGGGATTTGCTGCATGACATGGCATTCCGCAAAATTAAAGACCTCATAAGGATAACCTTGACCCATACTATGACCCACAGAAAGAACTCCACCTTCAAGTGGACGCATCAAAATATGGCCATAGTGCAGTCCTGTTGCAAAATAGAAAAACACTCCGCTATGCATCAAGATCACTGACTTAATGCGAAATTAGATACAACATGTTCAAAAAGAGAAGTGACCACGACTTCAAAGAATGATTCTGCAACTACAGAAATAGGCCTACAACATCGCCATCACACACCATCCAGGTAAAAGATTCCTATGCCAGACACTCTCTCTAGAAAATCCATAGTGACAGAGACAATTTTAGTGAAGGAATGGTTGCAGTTCACATGGTTTACAAAAGCTTACCAGTCAGTGATGCAAAACTGCAACAGATCCATGCCGAGACTGAGACAGACAACCAGCTTGTCCAACTCAAGAAGGTGATATATGGCCTGGGGAGAGGAGACCGTGTCCTGCAATGTCCTCCCAAAAGTGAGAAAATAATCATACCCATTTCACTCAGTGAAAAAATGCTCACATGCATTCACATCAGTCACGTGGGCAAAGAGAAGTCTCAGAAAAAACATGAGATGTGTTATTCTGGCCAAGCATGTGCAAACAGATTAAACACATGATCAAAAGATACGAAACATGCCTGGAAAGACGTTCAAACACTTAAGAGCCCATGATTCCTCATAACACCAACCAGACCATGGCAGGTAATAGCTTCAGACCTCTTCCCCTGGAACAACAAAGAATACATAGTTACTATAGACTGCCTCTTCAAATTGGACAAACTTAACACCATAACGTCTGCCACTGTCATAAATAAAAATGTAATCATGGCATTTCAGAGAAAGTTGTCTCTGTCAGTGGTCCACAATATCAATACAAGGACTTTGAAGATGTTTCAAAATCATGGGCCTTCACAAAGCCAAGATGGACAGAAAATATCCCTTTCTCAGTTTATATGAATAGGAGTATAGGAACACACTCATGACAACTCTAGCCATTGTGGCCTAATGGTTAGAGAAGTTAGACTTGTAACCTCAGGGTCGTGGGTTCGAGTCTCAGTACCGGCAGGAAATGTAGGTGGGAGGAGTGAATGAACAGCACGGTCTTCCACTCTCATTACCCACAACTGAGTTTTCCTAACCCCCATGCGCTCCTCGAGTGACGTACTTGGCTACACGTCACCTCACTCACTTAACTTCAAGTTGCCTGCCCAGCTTCTCGTGCGTCGTAGACTACGATCTATACTGCCTACCACCAAAAGCCAACCAGTTTGTTCGCATACAAGAGAATGGCCTTTGGACACCAGCTGTTGTTTTTCACCCTGACAATGCACAAAGATCTTATCATGTTTCCACTTCAGAGGGTCAGGTGTATCACAGAGACCGTTGTCATCTCAGCACAAAAGAAGAGTAGGTGGAAAATACCCACACTTCTGCAAGCACAGAGGATGAAGAGCAAAACAGCAATACTCTCAGAATGTCTCAGGTGCATACAGAAGTACCAGCACTACATCTAAAAGACAGAGATTCAACCTTCCATATAGCATACCAGATCAGGTCAAGCTGTGCGACCAAGAATAATTCTTGATTTTTGTAATTTGTCTGGGGTGTAGGCGGATCACTGCACCTATTAAAGAAATGGAAAACAAATCTGGTATGAACTGTCTGAGAAATAATGGACATGTTGTTCATGAGTATGTAGTGCATATTGTGCTAGTGTCAGTTTTGTTATAAATGTTTGGTGACATGCAGCAACATATGTGCTTATGCTGAAGTAATTTGTCAACGGGTTTGGTAACACTTTATAATAAATGTATTATATTTTAGTTAAGCATTAGTAAATAGTTAAATCATCATTTATAAAATATTAATAGACATTAATAATCAGTTTATAAATAAAGCTATAAATGCTTTATTCTTGAATTATAAGCACATCTATAATGGGTTTAATACAAGTATTTTCATACTTTATTAATGGTCAATTTGTCATTTCTAAATTAACTATTACATTATTTACAGACCAGTTATTTAGGAGTTGTCAGTGGTTCATAAGATAATTTAGAAAGTGTAAGAAAATAAATAATTAACTATTTTTACTACATTCATAAACTACATTTATACATATAGTAATAGTTACTCAGTGTGTTAATATATGCTTTTTTTATCATGTATTCCTTCTTCAACTCATGATTAATTCAGATTGTTATAAAACATTTAGTAGTTGTCAGTTAACTATTTTTTGTGAGCTCATTTCAAGTGAGGAATATTTATGCATTGTAAAGTTTTTACAAAGATTTATGAAGCTGTAAATCAAATAAAGATTATTGGCTATATGTGAGCATCACTGTATTGTGTTGCGCTCCAGCTGCAGATGCTCATGAAATCCATCAGTCAAATACAGAATATTTAATCCTGTCACTTGCATTAAATTGCAAATCTACTTTCTTTTGGGTGGAACCAACTAAATTTAAATTCCAACTCATGAACAATTGCGGACGCTGGCTTTCTAAAGAGGACAAATGTTGGAAGATCCTTTCAATGTAAATGTAGTGTCATATGTCCACTAGAGGTCACCAAAGCCCACAATTTTTTTATTTACTTGGAAGAGAACGTAGACGAGCTTAACAGGAAAGAAAAAGGAAACTTCCTCATTTACCAAACAGAATGTCAAAGATTGGCATATTTTTGGAGGATGAAAGACATATGTAGCCTGCTGAAGTGGAATTAAAAGCCTTTTGCCAAAGTTGCAGAAATGGAACAATCCTGATGTGGACAATTGGTTTAAACTTAAAAATAAAATTAAACAATCAGTGTTTTACAGGTACACTATAACGGTTAAAAAACAAAACTGCATGCATTTGCAGGAACCTTGTTTTGGTTGCGTTTTGGATCTCAAGCTGACTAGCTGACTACATGTTACTGTACATCAACTCTGTTTTGTCTGACAGAGTTGACTTGTAAGCTGATGGAGTTGACAAGTGCTCACAAAACTCTTTATATAGTGATATACATACATACATACATACACACATACACACACACACACACACACACACACACACACACACACACTTTATTTTAATGTGACGTAGTTACATGTTACTTCATGTACTGTATATTAAATTATGCATAGTTAATAACCCTAAACCAAACCCTAAAGCCGTGTTTCCACCGCAGGAACTTTCCCCAGGAACTAAGAACTTTGGGGTGGTACTCAGTGTGTTTCGACCACAGGAACCAGGGTCTAAATAAAGTTCCGGGTAAATATTTCCCCCATATTACGGCCCTGCTCCCGAGGTAGTACTTTTTCAAAGTTCGGGAACTTTCGGGGGTGGGACTTGGGCGCTGAACATGCTGATTGGTTGAGCTCACGCAGCATTTTATTTCAACCGGCAAAGTCTTTTGCGAGGATCGTTCTGCGTTCAGCAAATATCAGTCTTGCTCTTTCTGTCCGATGGCGCGCGTTTGTCTCAGCCATCTCGCGGTCAATGTCCGTAATAGCTGATAATAACATACTTTGTCTTATTTTAAATCAAGCTTAACAAGCTTTCAGAATACGTATTAGTGCTCGTCTCTTCCGCAGTTTTGTTAATGATCTCTTAAGTAAACCAATACATAACCAGCAAAAGCAGCGCTGCTTGAATCTCCTCTATACTTCTTATTGTTGCAGACAGTATCGCACAAAAATTACTGTCCGTCGCTGACTGGGAGGAGCAGTCGCGCCGCGCGCAGTCCTACATCACCGGACTAATTTGCCTAATCTTCTCGGTACTTTAGACCACAGTGGAAACGCAGACAGCTACAGGTCTGGAGGGGAAAAAGTTCCTGTAAAAAAAGTTCCTGGTACAAATTGTTCCGGGAAATTTCGGTGGAAACAGGGCTTAACACACACACACACTTTATTTTAATGTGACGTAGTTACATGTTACTTCATGTACTGTATATTAAATTATGAAACCAAATAATTTAAACCAAACCCTAACCGTAACTCTATAGTAAGTACATGTAGTTATTAATATTACTCAGTGCGGTAACACTTTATTTTACAGTGTCATTGTTACTTATGTTACATGTATTTACTGTAGTAATAACAATTACATGCAACTAACCCTCATCAACCAAATTCTAATCCCACCATAACCCTATAGTAAGTACATGTTGTTAAGTAATATTACTCAGTACTTGCATGTATAATTAAAGTGTAAACCTTAAATTAAAAGGGTTACACTTAATTTTAAGGTGTCATTATTACAGTGTAATTATATATTTAAAGCTTCACTATGTAACTTTTCCGTCCACTAGCGGTCACCTGTTCAAAACAAAGGCGTAGTTTGATGACGCCACGTTTGAGCGCAGAATTTTAGGACATGTGGTCTTCACCTCACAGCCGGTGGAAAAGAGTCAGGATAGGACTCGGGCAGAAATCATGTTTATGGATGCGATTATTAACATTACTGTAGTATGAAGCAGAGCAGGACCGGGTGTTGTGGAACTGAGCAAGGCCGCAGGAGCGATTGAAAAGCGGGACTGTTATTATGGCATAGTCGCCGGTGGGACTTTTATTATGACACGGTCGCCGGCGCCACTTCCTCTTTTCCAGTCATGAGTATGAGGTAATGCAACTCTGTTTATCGTATTAGATATGTCTGAGTGTGTTGAAAAGGAAGTTATGACGTTCGCTCGGCGGCTGCTATGACACTTGTTCACACTGCAGTGAGAGTAAAGCGTTTCTGCAAAATAAAACCGGAAACCGAGGATAACGCAGATATTGTTACAAACAGAGGTGACACGGAGAACAGATGGCAGAGGTAAACAGAGTTTATTAAGCAGAACCAGGAAGTCAGCAGATGTGGAGAGTATCAGAACTGTGAATCCAGTAGAATGGTGATGGCAATGGGTGATACTGTCCTTTCTTGATTGTAGGTCAACTTGGAGAACAGGATGATGGAGCGATGGAGACAAGGAGCCAGGAGATGAGACGAGGAGACACTCAGGAGACTTGGGAGAACAGGTAGGTAACACAGGTGAGTCCGTGGAAGCAAGCAGTAGCGTGAGCATGTGCAAATGAGACCGGACAGTGACTGAGTGAATGTGTGGGGCTTAAGTGCAGGTGGTGATTGCAGTGATAATGACGTGCAGGTGTGTGTGATCAATATTCGGGTGACTGTGAGCGTTGTGTCTGGGAGAGGGTGGAGCCTGGCGTGCTTGTGACATTGTGACGTGTTGGTCTGCTGCAGGATAGTGAAGGGGCCAACGAATCTGGGACTCAACTTCTTGCACTGCAGACACAGTCTGATGTCCCGGTTGACAACCAGACCTTCTGCCCAACCTGGAACGTAGGAGCTTCTAAGCGGTGAAGGTCGGCTGTGAAGTTGATGATGGGCCGAGTCCCAGACCCTCTCACTCTCCCGGAACCAGTAATCAACCACAGGGACATCGGAGGGTTCCCCTGACCACGGGAAGAGGGGAGGTTGATAGCCGAGCATGCACTGAAACAGGGTGAGGCCGGTAGTAGGCTGACGGAGTGAGTTCTGTGCGTACTCGGCCCATCCTAGGAACTGGTTCCAGGAGTCCTGGTGGCCATGACAGAAGGTACGGAGGATCTCCTGGATCTTACGTTCCGTCTGCCCGTTCGTTTGGGGATGGTATCCAGACGAGAGGCTGACGGTCACACCTAGGAGGGAGAAAAAGGCTTTCCATACCTTGGATATGAACTGGGGACCCCTGTCCGATACTATGTCTTCGGGGATACCATAGTAGCGGAAGATGTGATTGAACATTAACTCCGCAGTTTCCAGGGCAGTGGGTAATTCTCTAAGTAGGAGTAGGCGGCAGGATTTGGAGAAACGGTCCACCACTATGAGGACGCAGGTACAATTGTCTGAGACTGGGAGATCTGTGATAAAATCAACCCCTAGGTGTGACCAAGGGCGGTTGGGAATGGCCAGAGGATGGAGCTTTCCAGCAGGTAGGTGACGTGGATTTTTGAAGACGGTCTTGTGGGTCTGGAAGGCTTCGGTGGCAGATGGGGTCCAGGACAGAGACTTGGGCTTGTTGCGTAGGAGACTGGTGAGTGGACTGGCGATGGAACTGTAAAGATGGATGAAACGACGATAGAAGTTGGCAAAGCCGAGGAATCTCTGGAGTTCTTTGACTGTGGAGGGAGTTGGCCAGGACCGGATGGCTTCCACCTTCCCCTCGTCCATCCGGATGCCACTGCGGTTGATGTTGTAGCCGAGAAACTGCACTGAGGGCTGATGAAATTAAAATTTCTCGGCTTTGAGGTAGAGCTAGAAGCTCCTCAGGCGTTGGAGGACCTCCGCAACGTGGTGGCGATGTTCGGCCAGGCACCGGGAGTAGATCAGGATGTCGTCGATGTAGACCAGCACGAACTTGTGGAGAAACTCCCGGAGCACCTCATGGAATACGGAGGGGGCGTTGGCGAGTCCATAGGGCATCATAAGATTTTCGTAGTGGCCGGTGGGCGTGACAAAGGCGGTCTTCCACTCGTCCCCCTCAAGTATTCGGATGAGGTTGTACGCGCTGTGGAGATCCAACTTCTTGAACACAGTGGCACCACGGAGATGTTCCAGGGCAGCAAGCCTCCTTCCTTCTTTGCCACGAAGAAAAAACTCGAAGCAGCAGGGGAAGTAGATGGATGGATGTAACCTTGCTCCAGTGCCTCCTTGATGTAATCCTCCATGGCCTTCTCCTCCGGAGGTGAGAGGGGATAGATCTTTCCTTTTGGCACTGGTTTACCTGGCAGCAGATCGATGGCACAGTCCCATGGCCGATGGGGAGGCAGCTTGGAAGACTGTTGGGGACAGAAGACGTCGCTGAAGGGGGCATAGCAGGAGGGAACATCCACGAACGTCTCTCTACAGGACTCTCGATGGACGTGGCGTAGACGGGGAGATCTTGGGGACGAGGAGAGGGACGTACCGGTGGAGATGGGAAGCAGTCCGGGAAACAGCTGTCGCCCCACTTCAGGACCTCTCCTGTCTTCCAGGAGATGACTGGGTTATGCTGCTCTAACCATGGGTGCCCTAAGATGATGTCAGCGGTGGATTCCTCCAGAACCAGCAGATGTAAACACTCCATGTGGAGGATTCCCACTTGCACTCCGATGGGGCCCATGGAGCGACTAACCTGCCTCCGACTGAGGGGTTTCCTGGTTACCGACTGGATCTGGTAGATGGTCGAAGTAGCAGTCGTGCGGAGCTTGAGCTGGAGACAGAGGGTGCCCGAGATGAAGTTCCCGGCTGACCCAGAGTCGAGGAGGGCAGTAACTGGAAGGGAGATGCCAGCAGCAGTAAGGTTTACAGTAGTGGTGAGTAGCTTCATCTTATTCATCTTATTCAAAATTCTTTGAAAACGATATACCCAGATGAAAATGTCTGCAGCTCTTAAACCCTATGGTCTATATCCATAAATCTGGTCTTATTTTAAAGTAGACACTTGAAATGTTGCTACCCAAGAGTCATAATAACTCAAAGTAATATGGGAACAGAGTAATATACATGTAAGTGACTAAGGTTTTTTTTTTTTTTTTTTCACTTAGGGAAAAAAATATTATAATTTAATGTTAAGAGCCTGAAAATAACTTAAATATAAAACAATGTCTAATCATGTCATGATTCAAATATGAGGATGATTCTCTCAGTAATGTAGCTTCTGTAAGCTTTTATGTCAAGAAAAGTCTAGGCGTCCTTTCAAAAAGGCAATTTATTTCAGAACATTTGCAATTGTAAAGAGTAGTTTTTCATTCAAATAAATCTGCAATAAACTGCTTATTATAATGGATAAACAGTTACTGAAAAACTAAAGCAACTATTGACAGAGATTACAAAGTGTAAAAAACTAATTTAGCTGATAAGAAGTGTCTGTCATAGAGTCTGCGCGCTCCACTGCAGTTTCTGCCCTAAACACTGGCAGGCGCCATGAGAAACGCGTGCCGGTGTTATGAAAGCCTAAGCACTTACACTAGTAGTATTCACCAAAGCCTACTTACGTAAACTGCGCAAGATAATGCCTTTTGATTGGTTACTAAGTCCATCAATCCAGTCATGAGTATGAGGTAATGCAACTCTGTTTATCGTATTAGATATATCTGAGTGTGTTGAAAAGGAAGTTATGACGTTCGCTCGGCGGCTGCTATGACACTTGTTCACACTGCATTGAGAGTAAAGCGTTTCTGCAAAATAAAACCGGAAACCGAGGATAACGCAGATATTGTTACAAACAGAGGTGACACGGAGAACAGATGGCAGAGGTAAACAGAGTTTATTAAGCAAAACCAGGAAGTGAGCAGATGTGGAGAGTATCAGAAGTGTGAGTCCAGTAGAATGGTGATGGCAATGGGTGATACTGTACTTTCTTGATTGTAGGTCGACTCGGAGAACAGGACGATGGAGACAGTGAGCCAGGAGATGAGACGAGGAGACACTCAGGAGACTTGGGAGAACAGGTAGGTAACACAAGTGAGTCCGTGGAAGCAAGCAGTAACAAAAACTATTCTCGCCGATTCATAAAGTTATTTTAGAACCACTGTAGTGAGATTGACTTTGTAAGGACGTCTTTAGTACCTTTTAAGGGTCTTGAGAGTGAACCGTGCATTGTGCCAATGGAGGCCTTTCAGAGCCATCAGATTTCAACTAAAATATCTTAATTTGTGTTCTGAAGATCAACGGAGGTCTTACGGGTGTCGAACGACATGAGGGTAAGTAATTAATGACAGAATTTTAATTTTTGGGTGAACTAACCCTTTAAGCCATGCAGGTAGGCAGAGGGCTCTGGCATGGCAGCGGCCATCTTGGCAGAGTGCTGTGGACTGGGGTCCATCTTGGCAGAGGGTTCTGGACTGGCGGCCATCTTGTCCGAAGACACAGGCTCGGCAGCCATCTTGTCGAAGACACAGGCTCCCAAAAAGGTTTAGCTAAAGGTAGCTTCCTTCTTGACCTCCCCTACTGTCAAAGGGGAACCAGCTAGCAGAAGGACATATTCCTCAAATGACCCTCGAGGACAATCACAGACAAGTTTAACTTGAAGTGGTTTGTTTAATCCATAACAAAAGAAATCGATGAGTGTAAAGTCAGGCAGGTCAGATAAATATGCAATGTCTAAAAAATCTTGGTCCTCAAGGGTACGATTACCTTGACGTAGGCTAACAAGTCTAATTGCTTGATCCATATTGGCGAAGTCTTCTGTAACGGACTGCTACAAGTCTTGAATGTTTGAGGATCCTAATGCAGCTTTATTGAAGGGTAATCCACAATCGTAGTCAAAAACAGGCAAAAGGTCATACGCAGGCAAGCAGTCCAAACAGGCAAACAAGACAGGAGAGACAGGCAAAAGGGTAATCCACAGAACAGTAGAGTAATCCAAGAGACAAGAGACCAGAGACAAGAGACCAGAGACCAGAGACAAGAGACCAGAGACAAGAGACAAGAGACCAGAGACAAGAGACAAGTAGGGATGGCAGACGCGAAACAGACGTTTCGGGGCTTTGCCGAGATCCCGAAGCGCAGATGTTTCGAAACACCCATGTCACGTGACTATGGCTAAATGAAGCTTCAAAGTGTTTCATCAGGTGGCGCCTTCCGAAACTGCGTTGATTAAAGGGGGCGGGAACAAGCCACACAGTCACACATCTGTATAAACCTAATTCACCACAGTTTAAAAGTGAAGTAAATCCATCTTCACCTCGTGGGTTTTTGTGAGAGGAGAGTGATTTTGTGATAGCAGTGATTTTGTGATAGCTGTGATTTTGTGATAGCAGTGAGATTTATAGTGCGCTTTGGTTAGTTATATTTAGGCTAGATTTAAATTAGATATAGGCTATTGACTGATAGGTATAGACAGTGACATATAGTTAGGATAGATATAGTGACACATTCATATAGGCTAAGTTAGATAGTGACAGATAGATAGCACAGCATAAGTTATATATATAGAATTATATAGATATAGATTCATAGGTGATATATAGATAGATAAATTAATAGAATATATAAAAATGGAGGCTGCACGCAAGAGATGCCGTACATCTGTGGTGTGGGAGCATTTCCATTTGGAAGCACCAAATAAAGTGAGATGTGTGTATTGTGATAGGCAGCTAGCCTTCTGCAACAATACATCATCCATGTATTTACATCATCCAAAAATATTTGTGCATGCCAGCAACAAGTGTCCCTTGTGAGAGGATTTTTTCAAAGGCTGGAGAAATTATATGTAAAAAAAGAAGTCAGCTGAGTCCTTCAACAGCAGAGCAATTCATATTTTTGAATAAAAATGTTTTGTGACAAATGTGACACATTGTGGCTTTATTTATTTTATTAATGTTCATTTTGTATAACAAACAAAATATATATAGTTCTTTACAATGACGAGGCTACAGGTTACAAAACCAAGATCATGTAGTTGTCAGACAGATGTTAAAAGCAATTTTTTTTACATGGATCATTGTCAAGGTATTTCAGATCAACACATGGAAATGACCACTAGATGGCGCCGTAGAGACGGTGTCAGATTGATTCGAAGCTTCGAAACAATATGACACATTTGCTTCAACTGCTTCAGTGCTTCACGAAGCCTCTGTCTGCCCATCACTAGAGACCAGAGACCAGAGACCAGAGACCAGAGACCAGAGACCAGAGACCAGAGACCAGAGACCAGGGAGAATGCTCAGAAAACCTACACTTAACAAGACTTCACAATGAATGACTGGGTGAACAGGCTAGATATAGGCAGAGGTAATGAGGTAAAGGAGACACAGGTGAAAATAATGAGTGATGGTGAGTCCAGGCAAAGGATTATGGGTTATGTAGTCCTTGATGGTGTCATGATTCCAACCTGTGTTTCCCTGTCTTGTAAGGACTCTTTTGTTATTTCCTGTCTTGCCATGTTTTGTAGTCCTTTGTAGTTTTTCATGTTGATTAGTTTTCCCCAGGTGTTGCCTAGCCACTCCCCCTTGTTATCTTGTTATCCTTGTTTCCCTTTGTGTATTTATACCTCTGTGCTTCAGTTGTTGTTTGTTGGTCGATGTGCTTATGTATGGGTGTTCCTGTCGTTGCACCCATACCTGTTAATCGTGTTCTTGGATTTTCTGTTTATGTTGTTTATTAAATTATTTCATGCTGCATTTGGATTCTCACTCAGCTTCATCCCTGCTCACACGTGACAGATCAACTGACCACAATGAATCCAGCAGCAAGAATCATGCGTCTCCATCAAGGAGATTGTCCTATTGAGGATTATCTAAGAGACTTTGTAGAACTGGCTCAGTTGTCTAAGATGCAGGAGATCTCCCTTATGATTTTTTTTTCTGGGGGGCCTATCTGAGCCACTCAGCGCAATCATGCCGTTGCATGACCCTAACTGGACTTTAGAATTTTATATTAGTTTAGCTCCTCCATGGACTGCCACCTTAACGTGGTGGAGGGGTTTGAGTACCCGAATGACCCTAGGAGCTATGTTGTCCGGGGCTATATGCCCCTGGTAGGGTCTCCCAAGGCAAACAGGTCCTAGGTGACGGGTCAGACTAAGAGCAGTTCAAAACCCTTATGATGACCAAAAAAAAGAGGACCGTGACGTCGCCCGGTATGGCGCAGCCGGGGCCCCACCCTGGAGCCAGGCCTGGGGTTGGGGCTCGTATGCGAGCGCCTGGTGGCCGGGCCTTCCCTCACGGGGTCCGGCCGGGCTCAGCCCGAAGGAGCGACGTGGGGACACCTTCCCGTGGGCCCACCACTCACGGGAGGGACCGTAAGGGGCCGGTGCAAAGCGAATCGGGCAGCAGTCGAAGGCGGGGGCCTAGACGACCCGATCCCTGGACACGGAAACTGGCTCTTGGGACATGGAATGTCACCTCGCTGGCGGGGAAAGAGCCTGAGCTTGTGCGTGAGGTTGAGAGGTTCCGACTAGAGATAGTCGGAATCACCTCCGCGCATGGCTTGGGCTCTGGAACCACACTCCTCGAGAGGGGATGGACTCTTTACTACTCTGGAGTTGCCCATGGTGAGAGGCGGCGGGCTGGTGTGGGTTTGCTTATAGCCCCCCAGCTCTGCTGCCATGTGTTGGAGTTTACCCCGGTGAACGAGAGGGTCGTTTCCCTGCGGCTTCGGCTCGGGGATAGGTATCTCACTGTTGTTTGTGCCTACGGGCCGAACGGCAGTGCAGAGTACCCGACCTTCTTGGAGTCTCTGGGAGGGGTGCTGGAAAGTGCTCCGACTGGGGACTCCGTCGTTCTACTGGGGGACTTCAACGCCCACGTGGGCAATGACAGTGAAACCTGGAGGGGCGTGATTGGGAGGAACGGCCCCCCTGATCTGAACCCGAGTGGTGTTCAGTTATTGGACTTCTGTGCTAGTTACAGTTTGTCCATAACGAACACCATGTTCAAGCATAAGGGTGTCCATCAGTGCACATGGCACCAGGACACCCTAGGTCGTAGGTCAATGATCGACTTTGTGGTTGTTTCATCTGATCTGCGGCCGTATGTCTTGGACACTCGGGTGAAGAGAGGGGCGGAGCTGTCAACTGATCACCACCTGGTGGTGAGTTGGATCCGATGGCGGGGGAGGAAGCTGGATAGACTCGGTAGACCCAAACGTACTGTGAGGGTCTAATGGGAACGTTTGGCCGAGTCTCCTGTCAGAGAGATCTTCAACTCCTGCCTCCGGCAGAGCTTCGACCGGATCCCGAGGGAGGCTGGAGATATTGAGTCCGAGTGGACCATGTTCTCCACCTCCATTGTCAAAGCGGCTGCTCGGAGCTGTGGCCGTAAGGTCTCCGGTGCCTGTCGAGGCGGCAATCCCCGAACCCGGTGGTGGACACCGGAAGTAAGGGATGCCGTCAAGCTGAAGAAGGAGTCCTATCGGGCCTGGCTGGCTTGTGGGACTCCTGAGGCAGCTGACAGGTACCGACAAGCTAAACGGACTGCAGCCCGGGTGGTCGTGGAGGCAAAAACTCGGGCCTGGGAGGAGTTCGGTGAGGCCATGGAAAAAGACTATCGGCTGGCCTCGAAGAGATTCTGGCAAACCGTCCGGCGCCTCAGGAGGGGGAAGCAGTGCCCTACCAACGCTGTTTACAGTGGCGATGGGCGGCTGTTGACCTCGACTGGGGATGTTGTCGGACGGTGGAAGGAATACTTCGAGGATCTCCTCAATCCCGCCGTCACGTCTTCCATTGAGGAAGCAGAGGCTGGGGGCTCAGAGGAGGACTCGTCCATCACCCGGGCTGAAGTCACCGAGGTGGTCAAGAAACTCCTCGGTGGCAAGGCACCGGGGGTGGATGAGATCCGCCCTGAGTACCTCAAGTCTCTGGATGTTGTGGGGCTGTCTTGGCTGACACGCCTCTGCAGCATCGCGTGGCAGTCGGGGACAGTGCCTCTGGGATGGCAGACCGGGGTGGTGGTCCCTCTTTTTAAGAAGGGGGACCGGAGGGTGTGTTCCAACTATAGGGGGATCACACTTCTCAGCCTCCCCGGGAAAGTCTATGCCAGGGTACTGGAGAGGAGAATCCGGCCGATAGTGGAACCTCGGATTCAGGAGGAACAGTGTGGTTTTCGTCCTGGTCGCGGAACACTGGACCAGCTCTATACCCTCTACAGGGTGCTGGAGGGTTCATGGGAGTTTGCCCAACCAGTCCACATTTGTTTTGTGGATTTGGAGAAGGCATTCGACTGTGTCCCTCGCGGCGTCCTGTGGAGGGTGCTGGGGGAATATGGGGTCCGGGGTCCTTTGCTGAGGGCTGTCCGGTCCCTGTATGACCGAAGCAGGAGTTTGGTCCGCATTGCCGGCAGTAAGTCAGACTTGTTCCCGGTGCATGTTGGACTCCGGCAGGGCTGCCCTTTGTCGCTGGTTCTGTTCATAATTTTTATGGACAGAATTTCTAGGCGCAGCCAAGGGCCGGAGGGTGTCAGGTTTGGGGACCACACGGTTTCGTCTCTGCTCTTTGCGGATGACGTTGTCGTGTTGGCCCCTTCTAACCAGGACCTTCAGCATGCATTGGGACGGTTTGCAGCCGAGTGTGAAGCGGCTGGGATGGGGATCAGCACCTCCAAATCCGAGGCCATGGTCCTCAGTCGGAAAAGGGTGGTTTGCCCTCTTCAGGTTGGTGGAGAGTTCCTGCCCCAAGTGGAGGAGTTTAAGTATCTAGGGGTCTTGTTCACGAGTGAGGGGAGGATGGAACGGGAGATTGACAGACGGATCGGTGCAGCTTCTGCAGTAATGCGGTCGATGTACCGGTCTGTCGTGGTGAAGAAAGAGCTAAGCCGTAAGGCGAAGCTCTCGATTTACCGGTCAATCTACGTTCCTACTCTCACCTATGGTCATGAGCTTTGGGTCATGACCGAAAGGACAAGATCCCGGATACAGGCGGCCGAAATGAGCTTTCTCCGCAGGGTGGCTGGGCGCTCCCTTAGAGATAGGGTGAGAAGCTCAGTCACTCGGGAGGAACTCGGAGTAGAGCCGCTGCTCCTCCACATCGAGAGGGGACAGCTGAGGTGGCTCGGGCATCTGTTCCGGATGCCTCCTGAACGCCTTCCCGGGAAGGTGTTTCGGGCATGTCCAACCGGGAGGAGGCCCCGGGGAAGACCAAGGACACGCTGGAGGGACTATGTCTCCCGGCTGGCCTTGGAACGCCTCGGTGTCCCCCCGGAAGAGCTAGAGGAAGTGTCTAGGGAGAGGGAAGTCTGGGCATCTCTGCTTAGACTGCTGCCCCCGCGACCCGGCCCCGGATAAGCGGAAGAAGATGGATGGATGGATATTAGTTTAGCATGGCACATGAGTGGTTCTGCATTTATTATGGGAGTCGCAGAGGAGGATCTTGGCCACCAGTCCAAACTCCCATCCAGCGACGTCTCCGACATCTCCTGTCCGAGACCAGCGCAGAGACTAGCAATTTTAATTAATGCATTAACTAAAATGTATGAACATCGAGCAATTCATTTGTCATTTATTAACCTTTGTTAACATTAGGCAATGAAAATACAACTGTTCATTGTTCACTGCTGTTCATGCCAGCTTTAGTCAATTAAATAATATGAACAGATACACATTTTAATTTGAATAATGTATTAGTAGTCTAAATGTTGATGTTAACTAAGATTAATAAATGCTTTAGAATAATTTCTCATTGTTAGTTAATGTTAACTAATGTAGTTAACTAATCTTAACAAATGGAACCATCAAGGTTAACAAATCTTCTTTTCAAATATAAAATATCTTTCTGCCCACAGATTATTGACTGGTGATGTACGTGTTCTGTAAATTATATTTTTCTGTAAATCTTCTTGGAAATGTGCACTGTGAAGACTGCTATATATCATACTATATTTTAAAACTTACATCTTGGTTTATCCTGAGCAATGAAACGATTAATGAGTGGCTTATGAACTTTCATAATTAATTACTGCTTTCACTGAAGCTTCAACTTTTCAACCTTTGCTAATCGGCACACGTTGCTAATAAGTGTTATTAGTTAGCATTTCTTGACCTGGGGGGACTCCTACAGCTGAGCAAGCAGTCCAGAGGAAATGGTCTGTTAAACATCAACATGTAGTTCACAGAGCTAGAAACTGGTTACACGATTCAGTGTAAGCTATGATTGGCTTGCATATGAAACTCCTTCCCTCAGTTTGAGCTGAGCGATGTTCCTTGCACGGCAAATCTGGTAAGAATCTGCTATATCAGTGGAAATAACTTATATATCTGCTTATTTTAGTTTTTTTTATCTCCTTATCGCTGTCTTTTCTGTCTAGCATGGGTTACAAAACAAGGCCAAGTACAAATTAATGCAGGTGTTTCAAGGTTATTTATGGGCTTATAACAAGTGTACTTGTGTTAAACATTTAATAGCAACCTTTATTCAGTGTGTGAAAGTGATTAAGTTAAATTTGACTTAAACAATTACATTTTTTTGAGTTAATCACTAGCTCCAGATTCACATAATCCTTATAAAGGAACATGAACTGGAGTCAGGAGTTTAAACACCGTATACATCACGTTTTATTTTCTTAATAGCACTAAACTATTTATCCAGAATATATATGCACTTGGAGGGTTTAACCAAGAAGTGCCCATATCCGTTTTGTTTATACATACAGTAACTGTCAGTATGTTGTATGCATTATCCAAATAATTTATATTTGGCAATCAAAAGTTATAGTATCACTATTGGAAAAACTGCCTTTAGAAAAGCAGCTCACATCTAAAGATGTTCAATTGACTGAAAACTGCCTTTCTTTGCACATGCTCAACAATGGGAGCGAGGGAGCTAAAAGAAAACCTCATTAAATTGTATTTGTAAGTGAGGAGCATGGGAAAGTCAAAGTGCATTGTGATCATTGTGTATGTCATTTGATCAGTCTGGAAATGTCACTTATACCACAGTAACCAAAGAATCGTGGTGTGCATGAATTTAACAACATGTCAACATTTATCAACATGTCTGGGACATTTATCTGCTTACTAAAATGACAAACCATGTTTTCAAATGAATGTATGAAAATGATTTTTGATTTTCAAGTTTGAATGAGAGGGTGTGTAAATTATGGTGGACTGATCCAACGCGAATGTTTAGTTGAAATTTTATCACATATTGTAGGGTGTACATTTGTATAAACACTCAAATAAAACTGAAATGGTAAGACACTGCAATGTATGTATTAATGTCAGTTCATCTTTACAGTTCCATCAGTTCATCTTGCTTGGTCAGCACAAAGAATGTTGTAAGCTATGTCATAAGTGAGAGAGAAAGGGAGACTAAGAATAAAGCTACAAAAAGTGAATGGAGAAAAAGTGGGAGAGAATGAGATCAGGAATACTGTACAGAATACAAAGAGATGGTTCTGAGATCGGCTTTAGAGAGTTGCACAGTATACTATACTATACTGAGCTGTTGGCTCAAAGGGACTCGAAATTCAACCTGGGTCATGTCCCAATTACACTCTCTCAACCTACTATTCTGTCTACTCTCAACTGTCCTACAAAAGAAAGGCAAAGTGTCATATATCATTCTGGGATTTGGTGTTTATCTCCATATAAAGTACAGGATTGTTAAAAAGAATTGTTCTTGTGTCTCACTTTATGCTTTAGTTATTTACCTTTTCAGTCCTGTGGCTTCAATTTCATTTAACAATGACAATGCTTCAACTTTTATACGGCTTAAGCAATGCTGTCCGGGTGACCCAGACATCATTGTTGTATCTCCCAATGGAACCGCAACAGAGAGAGAGAAAGGAATATCCCACTGAACAAACATATCAGGTTTCTCTAAAGACCTGTTTTGGGTTTTCATATTCCAATTTAAAAGGGGTTTTACAGATCATGTTAATACTATGTGTGTGCATTTATCTGAGTGTATGTGTCTTAAAAACATACTTCAAACAGTATGTGTCAGTAGGAATGTTGCAACCAAAAGAGATCTATAGTGGTATGATGGGAAAAACATTACATTAGGATTAACAAAATTATTTTGAATGGTGAGGAAAAAGTAACAATATACAAAATAACTAAGGTTTAATAAGTTGGCGTTTAAGTACAAAGTGCAAGATGGAAAGTAGTAAATCAAATTGAAAATATGCAAAACGTATACATTATACCTTTCAAAAGTTTGGGGTCAATAAGATTTTTTTTTTTAAATCAACATGTAACTAGTAAACCAACTAATGCTTATTTCAATCAAACATGGCAAAGAGTTATATAGTTATATAGAGTTAAATATTTCTGCACCCCAAATCACTCAACTTTTGCGATCCTGCAGCCAACACAGGAATTCTCATGCAAAGAAATAGCTTGACCCTTTCACTTTCTCTTTGCTTTCACTCACCCTCATTCTCAGTTAGGCTCGTCAACCATAATGTGTAAATTGTTCATCTGAAAAAGGAAATGTTGCAATGAATCCAATGAGTTACATGCGGTACAATTTACAATTTAATTTACAATAAACACTTTTAATCAGCATTCAAAAGATAATTTGAGTCAAAGTGCAAAGTCATGCTCTCTGCCTCTTTGCTGCTGTCTTTCACATGATATTTATCATCTAACAACACTAGCTAATACTTCCTTGTTGACACACAGTTAGATTCTCAAAGTGCCATGCAGACAAATTAATCTCTAGACTGGAGTTTTCAGTCATGCAAAGTCATTCAGTCTTCAGCACTTCACCAAATCCACAATGATTAGATTAGCCTGGCATTTTCTCACAGTATGCAGAACAGCCAAAAGAGAATGCAGCGCTGGGTTGGCACTGGTTCTGGTGACTGTGCAAGCTCAAGCCTCTGCAGTATCCTGGCAACAGTAATTGGTGCTTTCTGGTATGGAAATTGCTGAAAATCCAGAAGGAGGATAAATAAAATGTATTTTTCATTTTATTCTACATATATCATTCTATATAACATTATATCTCAGACCCCCTCTCAAAGTTCGATCTCAAACTCAGAGTATAATGATTAGTTCACTTCAAAATGAAAATTTCCTGATATTTTATTCACCCCCATCTCATCCAAGATGTTCATGTCTTTCTTTCTTCAGTCGAAAAGAAATTAAGTCAAGAAATTGACTTCCATGGCAACCAAAATGTTGAAGGTCCAAATGAAGGCAGTTTCAAAGGGCTTCGCAGGGCTTTAGAGGTTCTGCGTGATCCCATAAGAGGAATAGGGTCTTACCTAGCAAAACGATCTGTCATTTTCAAGAAAAAAAAAAAATTAATACAATTGCTCATCTTTCGCTGCTCTGCGGCGTGCCACGGATTGCGCAATCACGTAGAAAACATCACACTAGACATAGGCAGAAGTACCGCCCCTGTGTTTACAAACCACACATGCGAAGACTAATACAAACGCCCTTTAGCAAAAAAAAAAAAGGTAAAACAATGATGTCGGACGATTTGGAAGTTGAAAATTGAGTGTTTTTTGGTAAAGGGCGTTTGTATTAGTCCTTGCATGTTCGTTTGGTACTTCCACCTGTGACGTTTTCGACGTGATTGCGCAATCACTGGTGCACGCCGCAGAGCAGCGCAAGATGAACAATTTAGGTTAAAAAGTATATTCTTCTTTTCTTTTTTTTCTTTTTTTTTAAAATAACCGATCGTTTCGCTAGATAAGACCCTATTCCTCGTCTGGGATTGTGCAGAGCCTCTGAAGCCCTTCGAAGCCCTTTGAAACGGCATTGATTTGGACCTTCAACATTTTGGTTCTCATGGAAGTCAATGGTGTGGAGAAAAATCCTTGAATGTTTTCCTCAAAAAACATTTTCTTTTCGACTGAAGAAAGACATGAACATCTTGGATGAGATGAGGGTGAGTAAAATATCAGGAAATTTTCATTTTGAAGTGAACTAATCCGGGACCAAATTTTCCCAACAATACTATTGCCAAAACCCCATGCTGTCCTGCAGAGTTTAGCTCAAAACCTGATCAAACTCACCTACTTGTAATTTTCTAGTTACTGAAGACCTTGATTAGCTTGTTCAGGTGTCTTTGATTAGGGTTGGAGCTTAACTCTGTAGGGCAGTGACCCTCCAGGTCTGGTTTAGAGGAACCCGGACCTATATGCGATCCACTATCAGTTTCTGAAATATGAGAAGCCATCAAATGACTACAGTGCAGCAAAACCCTGGGTTTTGAAGGGTTTCCTGTTGGATTTTATAAGACGTTTTCTATATCCCTTGGACCAGCACTACAAAATATGTACACTGAGGCTTTTTCTAGTGGCCACTTTGTCACTGGTATCAATCACAAAGAAAGACCCCTTGTTATGTAATAGTTTTTTTGAATGTTAACTACAAAATTTTAGTAGTTTACTATGTAGGTTTTTATCCCTGCATCTGCAGCAAGTGCTACCCAAATTATTTGTACTAATCAAACCGGATTCATGATTCATTCTTCTGTGTAAAGGGAAAATGTGCATTTCTCTGATCAAGTAACTATATGTTGTTCCAGTGGCATCAGTGGAAACTAGCAGTGTCCCCTTTCTCACTTCATTGAAGCAGTGGGCAGGGTTCACATTAAGAATCTCATGGGTTCCCAATGATATTAACATTTTATGCATTTGGCAGACACCTTTAGCCATATTTTTAGCATACATTCCCTAGATATTAAACCCATTACCTTGGTGCTGCTAGTCATGCTCTCGCTGACCTACAGGAATGCCTATTGCATTGACATGACTAATGAGCACACACTAACCTCTTTCCAGGGTGAATAAGAAATCATTCATCTAAATCTGAGCGAAGCAGTCAAGCAACAGTAGGGACAACATACTGTAAGTGTACAGTATTTGTATCTTCTCATATTTGATTTTAGCGCAGTTGTCATTGCTTGGAAACATTGTTTTGTTTACTGTGTTCACGTGCGGAAGTCGCGTTGCTGAAGTCGCGTTTGTTCTTATTTGTTTACGGTTTTGGTCTGTTAAATAGTAAGGCCTGGCCAGTTGTATTCAGTAACCCTGCATCAAGCGGATATATACAGTTGTGCTAAAAATTATTCATACCCAGGCAAAATTGTGAGTTTCAAAAGGTTACATGGGTATTTGTGAATGGGCGAATGGGTATTGTCACAATTCACCACTGAGAGCATAGTCCTGCACGGGTTTGGGTACCCGCGAATATTGCTAAAACGGGTGAAAAACATCCTAACAGTGTTGGATACGGGTGCGGGTCGGGTCAGACAAGGGAAAAACACAGGTCTAAACACGGGTTTGAAACAGTCACGTGCAAATGTAAAAATGCATGTTTATTGTAGATGTGTTCCTAAAAAATATATGCCATGCCTGTATTTCAAGTTGATAAAATTTCAAATCCATATCGGTTTATTTGTGCGCGCGCCCTCCCAGGAGAATCAGAACCGCACCCACACGATCTTGCTGCACTGCAGTGGAGTCGTCGAGATGGATCCTGAGGAGTTGAAGAATAAAGAATGAAGAATATCTAGTGGAGATTGTAAAGTTGTCGACAATACGTCATCAAAAATCAAGTTCAGTGTGTGGGAGAAATTTGGAGTTATCTCAGATGAAGAAAACAATATTGTAAAAGGCTTTGCTGCATACAAAACCTGCCTTAAAGTTTTCGTATTGGATAGCTGCAAATGTGGAACTTCATCGGTGAGGAAGCACGCAGATAACTGCGGTAACAAACCAAGCACAGTTCTATCGATCAGTATATTTCAAAAGTGGACAGAACTGAAGGTGCCTCGTAGTGATGATAAGGACACATAACCATGTTCTTCATGATGTAGCCTTTTGACTTTTGTCAAAAGAGAATTGACACCTTTGTGTTAATGGTCGTGTAATAACTTCTGTATGCTGGCAATAAACATTTTTGTAAGTGTGTCTATAATGTGATATGCTAAACTGATTTTATTTCGGGTGCGAGTTCTATTTTAAGCGGGTCGGGTCGGGTGCAGATTTTAATTAGTGCTGCTGTCAGAAAACGGGTCGGATGCGGTTTTAAGCACTGCGGGTACGGGCGGGTGCGGATTTACAAAATCGGACCCATGCAGGACTCTGAGTGAGAGTGCCTGTGATAACCACCAGAGGGCACTCCACCCCGGACTGTCACTCCATTAAGGACTACATTACCCATAATCTTTTGCCCCTGTCCCAGAGAGGTAATCCACAACCGTAGTCAAGAGTACAGGCAAAAGGTCATACACAGGCAAGCAAACAAAGCAATAGAGAGTAAAAGAGGCAAAAGGGTAATCCACAGAACAGGCAAGTAATCCAAGACCAAGAAACAAGAAACCAGGGGGAATGCTTAGAAATGCTGCATAACACTTAACAAGAATTCGATATGAATGACAGGGTGAACAGGCTATATATAGAAGAAATTAGGTAAATGAGACACAGGTGTAAACAATGAGTGATGATGAGTCCGGGCAAAGGATTATGGGTAATGTAGTCCTTGATGGAGTGACAGTCTGGGGTGGAGTGCCCTCTGGTGGTAATCACGGGCGCTCTTACTGATGAATCGTGACAGGTATCTTCTGACTGGAAATGACACAAGACCCTGCTGAAAAATCCAGCATTGCTGGTCACCATAAGCATAAGGTATGTTTTGAAGACTGGATCCCAGCATGGGATGCTGGTGTGCTGGTGAATCAGCATAAGGTATGTTTTGCATGCTGGCACCAGCCTGGGATGCTGAAAGCCCAGCAAATGAAGAGTTCAGATGCAAAAACCTCTAAGTCAGTCTGACATTGTTTCTATTAAATGCACATTTTTTATCAGGCTCCTATGTTTAGGTTCAGTAATTTCACTTTAATGACAATGAAAAGGTTATTAGTCGGTTATTGAAATGCCTTACTTTCAAAAATTTCACTTTAGTCAATTTCATGTGTGCTTTTTTTGTTGCAAAAACCTCCAAGTCTACCTCTTTGGACAACAAGACATAGTAAACAGTTGCAAAATCACTAAAGATAACTGCTTGTAGTTGTTTATTGTCCCCCCGGTCAGATAGGCAATTTCTTGGAGGAGTTAGATGTGTTACGCTCATCCTTGCCTGAGGATGGTACTCATCTGGTAGTTCTTGGAGACTTCAACATTCACACTTTGCTTGCCTCGTTTGACCTTAAGCGAGTATCTACTGCGGCTACTCACAAATTAGGTAACCAATTGGACCTTATTTAAACATGCTACTGCTCCACTGGCCATACGCTGGTCACTCTACTGCACATCTGAGATCACTTCCTCCTCACTATAAACCTCAACCTGGCTCAGGACACAACACACACTCCTCCACAGGTCACCTTTTGGCATAACCTATGCACACTCTCACCCTCTCACCTATCCTCTTTGGTCTCATCCACACTTCCTCCCCCTAATCAGCTCTCATCACGAGATACTAACAGTGCAACTGATACTCTTTTCTCCACTCTAACATCTTGCTTAGACAACTTCTGCCCCCTTCCATCCAGGCCAGCCCACGCCATCCCCTCTGCCCCCTGGTTATCTGATGTTCTTCGCGAGCATCGTTCTAACCTTAGAGAGGAAGTGGTGCAAATCAAAAGATCCAGCTGACCTTGGTTTGTATCAATCCCTCCTCTCTTCCTTCTCTCCTGCTAATTTGACTTACTACCACAACAAAATTACCAATTCTTCTGACACTCACACGCTTATTAAAACCTCTCTTCTTAACCCTCCTCCTCACCCTCCTTCATCAACCCTAACAGCTGACGACTTTGCCACATTTTTCATAAATAAAGCAACAACCATCAGCGACCAATTTTCCACACTACAAATCAACATGCTCATCTTAACAGCTAACACACACATTATCCCCTCCTTCTCTCCGCTCTCACAGGCAAACATCTCCAAACTCATCCTTTCCAATCACCCTACTACCTGTCCCCTTGATCCTATACCTATTCACCTCCTTTAAGCCATTTCCTCTTCAGTTGTACCCGCACTCACTCATATCATCAACACCTCTTTTCACACCTTTCCCACAGCATTTAAGCAGGCTTGGGTAACACCACTGTTTAAGAAACCCACTCTAAATCCAGCACATCTAGAAATCACAGACCGGTATACCTTCTTCCATTCATTGCTAATACACTTGAAGGAGTCGTTTTTCGCCAAGTCTCTACCTTTCTTACACAGAACAACAATCAATCTGGTTTCAAAAGTGGCCACTCAACAGAGACTGCCCTGCTCTCAGTTATTGAAGCTCGGCAAGAGCAGCTTACAAATCCTCAGTCCTCATCTTGCTGGATCTTTCTGCTGCTTTTGACACAGTTAACCACCAGATCCTCCTGTCAATCCTCAAGACAAAGGGCATCTCAGGAACCGCACTCCAATGCTTCAAGTCCTACCTCTCAGGTACGTCCTTCAGGGTGTTGTGGAGGGGTGAGGTGTCTAAGTTATAACATCTAGCTACTGGAGTGCCTCAATGCTCAGTGCTTGGGCCACTTGTTTTTTCCATCTACATGTCATTAGGTCTTTCAGAAACATGGATTTTCCTATCACTGCAATGCTGATGACACACAACTATACCTCTCATTCCAACCAGATGATCCGACGGCAGCTGCTCGCGTCTCTGCTTGCCTGACAGACAGACATTTGTTGCTGGATGAAGGACCACCACCTTCAACTAAACCTTGCGAAGACAGAACTGCTTGTGGTCTCTGCCAACCCAACTTTTCATCACAACTTCTCCATTCAGCTAGGCTACTCCATCCAGGAGAGCTAGGAACCTTGGAGTTGTGATTGATGATTAGTTAAACTTCACAGATCACATTGCTAGAACTGCCCGGGCCTGCAGATTTGCCTTATACAACATTGGGAAGATCAGGCCCTTCCTATCAGAGCATGCAAATCCTTGTCTAAGCTCTTGTTCTATCCAGACTGGTATATTGTAATTATCTCTTGACAGGCCTTCCAGCATACACTGTCAAACCCCTGCAACTGATTCAGACTGGTGACAGTGCGTGCAGTGATTGGTGTGAGAGCCTGGCAAATCCATGACAGCACACATCAAATTCAAAGCACTGATGTTTGCCTACAGAACAACCACTGGCTCTCCTTCCCTATACCTAAACTCATTACTTCAGACCTACGTGTCATCCTCTCCTCATTTGTAAGTCACTTTGGATAAAAGCATCTGCTAATTGATTAAATGTCAATCACCTCTACATTAGTTTATGGAAAAAATATAATTTGTATTTTAGCTGTTTGTAAGGAAGAGGCTGAAGCTGTGTTAGAATCCATGTGCAGAAGTTTAATAGGACAGTCCAGAACGAAACAAACCCAGGCAAAGTGTCAAAACAAAGTAAAAGTCCAATAGGCAAACAGACCAAGGGATAATCCAAAAAGCAGTAGTCGAGAGGCAGGCAAGATGATCAAACACAGTAAACAATCCAAAAAGGCTATCAAGTCCAAAGGGTAATCCAGAAACAGTGATCAAAGTAAACAGACAAATGGTAAACACAAGGCAAACAGCCAATATGTTGAGAATGCTCTGTAAGGCAGTAGAACTGGGGGGTATTCCAGAAAGCAAGGTTAACTTACCGTAACATATATCTTGAATTAACCCAAACCTTACTTACTCGAGGTATGCTGGTTCCAAAAACGTGTCCAGGAGTAAGTTCAGACAACTCAGAGTATGTTAACCGTGAACAGACAAGACATTCTCAACAGAGCAAGGAATCGATGATTCACCATGGAAACAGACGCTAAGAAAAAGCGCTCCATTCTACTTCCTCTTCTTCTTTTGTTTAATGCCGATTTACATAACCTACTTAATGCACATCGCCACCTATCTGGTGGTTATGCAATCATCTTTTCGTTTAATAAGTAATCTTTAAAAAAATTATATTGTTTGTTTGATGCTAATTAATTGAAAGCAGATCCATGTGTGAGATGAAAATAAATAAATAATAAATATATTTTAATTGAATTAACATTTAAATGTATTTTTTATTTATTTTTTATTCTAATTCTTTCAAATTAATATATACTATTGTATATTATATAACTGAATCAAATGTGGTTATATTAATAACTATATTAATTATACACTCACCTAAAGGATTATTAGGAACACCTGTTCAATTTCTCATTAATGCAATTATATAATCAACCAATCACATGGCAGTTGCTTCAATGCATTTAGGGGTGTGGTCCTGGTCAAGACAAACTCCTGAACTCCAAACTGAATGTCAGAATGGGAAAGAAAGGTGATTTAAGCAATTTTGAGCGTGGCATGGTTGTTGGTGCCAGACGGGCCGGTCTGAGTATTTCACAATCTGCTCAGTTACTGGGATTTTAACCCTCAGAGCCCGACGGCATCGCCCACAACGTCACACGGCACCTCCGATAAATATCTATATTATTTCATGAAACTTTTATCGATTTTCTTACCGTTTTTTCCAGCAGAAAGCTAACGAGCTAGCCATCACGGGGGTGTCTTTGGTGTCTTTGTAGCCTTTACAGAAGGTTTTCTATCCAGCCTGGAACATGTGCATCTTTTTGGAGTTGTTCAGCAATAAATCAAAATGCTTACATCCAAGATATATCCACTTGATGTCCATAATTTATAAATTTTCCGTCATTTTTGCCGCTAGCGCGATGCTAGCTTCCATTTTGGATGAGGGTTTGACCAATGACAGGCTGATCCGTCATCCACGTTGGTGTGCGTCATTGCGCATGAACCACAGCTCTGTTATTGTGAAGAGAGAGAGACGCACGGCTAGTGTTGAGGATAGAGAGAGAGACGCGCTGCAGTTTTTAGTAGTTTTGTGGAGAAAGTTTGAGGAAAAAGTTTGAGGAGAAAGTTTGAGGAGAAGTTCCTGATAGGAACTGTTTTGAGGCTTGGCACCAGTAAATATCCAAAATCCAAAGAGGCCAAAAGCGCCTGGACTTTTTTTGGAAAAATGTAAATAGTTTTGGTTCTGTATAAGTTATCATCTTTATTCCTGAGTTCCAGGACTCCAAAGACTTGAACAAACTGTTTTCCAGAGGAAATATGCTTAGCTTTTATTTATTTGTGTGTGTTTTCAATAAATATTTGAGTGATTCAATTTCCGTTTTATGTTTTCATTTGTCTTTATGGTCCCATAACTTATTTTACATTCAGGTGACATCAATGCAACACAAATATACTGACAGTGCAACTTGTCTTGAAAAAAAAGAGGTGTGTCAATTGTCTGTGCACAACAGGGTTGATGTTTTACAAGCTTTTTTAGTAAATAACACCAGGCGGAAAATTAATTGTAAAAATACCCTTAGGTCTTAAAGGGTTAACGCACAACCATTTCTAGGGTTTACAAAGAATGGTGTGAAAAGGGAAAAACATACAGTAAGTGGCAGTCCTGTGGGTGAAAATGCCTTGTTGATGATAGAGGACAGAGGAGAATGGGCCGACTGATTCAAGCTGATAGAAGAGCAACTTTGACTGAAATAACAACTTGTTACAACCGAGGTATGCAGCAAAGCATTTGTGAAGCCACAACACGCACAACCTTGAGGCGGATGGGCTACAACAGCAGAAGACCCCATCGGGTATCACTCATCTCCACTACAAATAGGAAAAAGAGGCTACAATTTGCACAAGCTCACCAAAATTGGACAGTGGAAGACTGGAAAAATGTTGCCTGGTCTGATGAGTCTCGATTTCTGTTGAGACATTCATATGGTAGAGTCAGAATTTGGCGTAAACAGAATGAGAACATGGATCCATCATGCCTTGTTACCCAGTGTTGTGCCAGTTCACAGCTTTTCTGAACTAGTTCAAGTTCAGTTCATACATGCTCAAAGTGAACAGTTCACGTTCAAAGTTCACAATTTTAATTCTGAACTAGTTCAAAGTTCAGTTCATTTTACTTTTTTCGTGAGATATTCAAATAAATACTTTTTTTCACACTACGAGCTAGAAATCACTATACGTTCCTTGAAGCTGCTCATTGTAGACATTTGCTCATGACACTGCAATTGTGGGTTTCTTACCAGGTGATGAAACTTGCAGCAGTACAGACAAGGTAGACCAGTTCTATACTTAGTGCAATGAAATCTACCAGCATTTAATTAAAAAAAGAATATATAATATGAAATATGTATAAATTATATGATATATATGATATTATATATACATATGTGTGTGTATGAAATAAGCAAAACTCTTGAATGAAGGTAATGAAGGCAAAACTCAAAGGCACAAAAAACTTCCACTAGCCATTTTTTTTAAAATTGCAGCGCTTTCTCTCACTCTCGTCTTTGGTCTGTCTCTCTCTCTCTCTCTCTCCTCTAGCCCTCCGCGCTCTCGTCGTTGCCTGCTACGCGGCGTTGCTATGCCTACCCCGCTCTGCTGCAATTCATCACGGGTAACGTTGTGCGGAAGCCAGTATGCTATTCAACTATTCTCAGCCGGACACTACGTTGCCCGCAATGCATTGCGCACACAATGTCAAAACCATTTCTGTCTGGTGATACATGATTTAAGCGGCACCAGCGAGAATACAGGAGGGAGGAACTTTCTCTCGTTGCGTTTCAAAAGAGAAAACAGATGTCACTCAGTTTTCAATGGAAAACAAATTCCAACGTTCATTTACAGTGATGTCTGCCGTTCATGACACATAATGTGAACTAATTCACGTTCAAGTTCTTTATTAAAAAATGTGTTGCGTTCAGTTCAACGTTCACGAAAAAATGAGCGTGTTCAATGAACGCGTTCTTTTGAACTCGTTCACGCACAACACTGTTGTTACCACTGTGCAGGCTGGTGGTGGTGGTGGTGGTGTAATGGTGTGGGGGATGTTTTCTTGGCACACTTTAGGCCCCTCAGTGCCAATTGGGCATCGTTTAAATGCCACAGCCTACCTGAGCATTGTTTCTGACCATGTCCATCCCTTTATGACCACCATGTACCCATCCTCTGATGGCTACTTCCAGCAGGATAATGCACCATGTCACAAAGCTTGAATCATTTCAAATTGGTTTCTTGAACATGACAATGAGTTCACTGTATTAATATGGCCCCCACAGTCACCAGATCTCAACCCAATAGAGCATCTTTGGGATGTGGTGGAACGGGAGCTTCGTGCCCTGGATGTGCATCCCACAAATCTCCATCAACTGCAAGATGCTATCCTATCAATATTGGCCAACATTTCTAAAGAATGCTTTCAGCACCTTGTTGAATCAATGTCACGTAGAATTAAGGCAGTTCTGAAGGCGAAAGGGGGTCAAACACAGTATTAGTATGGTGTTCCTAATAATCCTTTAAGTGAGTGTATAAAACACATCTGAATACCTCTTAAAGGTCCTGTTCTTCGTGATCCCATTTTTCAAACTTTAGTTAGTGTGTAATGTTGCTGTTAGAGCATAAATAATACCTGTAAAATTATAAAGCTCAAAGTTCAATGCCAAGCGAGATATTTTATTTGACAGAAGTTCCCTTTCAAAGCCTACAGCGAACGGCCGGTTTGGACTACATCCATGTACATCCTGCTTTAATTACTGTTCAGTAGAACAGTTTGTCGACTAACCTCCGCCCACAAGAATACGCGAAAAAGGGGGCGTGGTCTTGTTGCTCCCTCGTGGAGAAGAGGAAGTTTGCGTTCGGTTCGGTTCGGTTCGGTTGCGTTTGTCGCCATGTCGTTCAGACGCTGTTATTTTCATCCCGGAGTCAAATCACCTTTGTTTGGCCTTCAGGGGCTGTAGTTTGAGCGCGTTAATCTCCCCGTTATGGTAAGAGGCGTGACCTTTCCGGGCAACGTGCCCTAAGCTGCTGTCGAATCACAACACGGGAACCGCTGGCACAATCAGAACTCGTTACGTATTTCTGAAGAAGGGACTTCATAGAACGAGGAAATTCTCAGGCCGTTTTGAGGACAGTGAAAACAGCAGTATACAGATAAGTAAATTGTGTGAAAAATACTCTGTTTTTTTACACATGAAACATGAACACATGTTATATTGCACACTGTAAACACAATCAAAGCTTAAAAAAAAACACGAAAAACGGGACCTTTAAGCAAACTAACCCTGGAACACAACCTGGTCCGGAGCAAGTTATGTTCAGAGAGTGAGTTGCCATGGTTACTTACATACCCTGAAAGTTACCTCCGTTTTTGGAAAAGAAAGTTGAGGTTATCTGCTAACTTACTCTTAAACATACCCGGGTATGTCACATAACCTGCTTTCTGGAATACTGGCAACACTTCGCAAGGATTGTTTGGTCAGGCCATGCTTAAAATGGCTGCCAAACAGGAAGTGAGTCTAGAGTGAACAGGGGGAACGGCACACAGTCAGAATTAAGGCGAGGGCTCCCTCTGCTGGCGTGGCATTACATTGTTGTGTTAATCACGAAGTCAAATTTATAGCGTAGAAATTCTCCAGTTACAAACATTGACTGTTAGGAATTTATTTTTTCCTATTTCATGTTTTTATAGCCATCAGTGATGCAGAATAACCGTGTTAGTCAGGCCATGCAGGTCTGCTCTTGAATGGATCTCTTTGTTTTAAAGCAATTAGCTAAGGGCAAATGTGACCTCTTGAAATACACGTGTCATGAACTGAATTGATGGTTATAAGGTTCCTTGTTGAAACAACAGAGTGTTCATGGGGTTGGTCAGTGACCTCAGCAGTGATGCACTGCTGTCCAGAACTTGCATCATATGTATGAGATGAGAGATATTTCAGAATATTAGGAGCAAAGGTCAACAGCATCAACAGTTAAGAGCTACAAAGGTCATTAGCTCTGCACTTCCCAATACTGTTTATGTAAGTCTATGACTTTTATACACTGAAAATAGCATGATTATTGATTGCTCAAAACCTGTATTATTTATAACTGCAATGCTAAGCATTGGGTGAATTTGAATGGATGATTATTTGCACAATTGGATTCATCACCCAAAGAGTCTGTTCGATGATAATCAATTATGCATATCTTTGTTTTCTGTTTCTTTATTTTGCATTTGCTTTGCAGACAGTCCAGATAAAAAAAAATACAACAATACACTAATACACTTGTTTAGATTAAGCCAGTATTAGAGAAAGTAGCTTTTATAAATGTGCCTTAGAAAAAAAAACATTACTGGTGTGCATCTTGAGACAAAACAATGGCACTGACATATTTTAAGATAGTCTAGGACTAGGTTTTAAGGGTCATGAAACCCTAAACCAAATTTTCTGAGATTTTAACAGAATTATGTGTGTTGAGCATCATGGCAGACAATGTTGCCATCTGTTAGTTTCGAATGTGGGAGAAAACAAGTTAATTTGAAACCTTTTTGCTCTTTTTTTCAACTTCCTGGTTTAAATTCGTCATCATGTCAAAGTCATAGGCTGTGATGTTTTATCGTACTATAGTACGGCGATGACTCATCGGTGTCTCATAATTATTCATGAGACTGCGTGTCTTTATCCTATGAGAAGACACGTTGCCAAATTCATGACAGCACATGCTTAATTATTCATGACAGCATGGGTTGATAGACATTTTCCTCTGACTGGCGCTTCAAACAGTGAGATCGCATACAGTAAGTGAGAGATACATTAATGGATCAAAAACGAGTGTTTGTTTTTGCATTGCATACGTTCTCTTCAATAGATCCTGAGTCTTCACACTAATGCAATTCAGCCACACTGTTGAGTGTAAACTGGCAGTGGCTCAATTACGGCCATTTAACTGACCAAACAGCTTATAAAAACTCCACCAAATAAGCCTAAAAAGTTATCAAAGTTATGCAACAGCGTGTTCATATATATTTTCGATGCAGAGAACAAATTGCAAATGGCTGTGCATTTAATTGTCCATTGAATTATAGCTGTCACAGGATATATATGTATTTGTGTAATGGTGAGCTTACAAAATCATGTGTATATTGTGTTGTGTGTAACTTAATGGTCATTTGCAGCATGCATTTGTGGGAAGCTTTGATGCTTTTAATGAAAGCGAAATAAAATTGTCTGAATCAGAAGCCGTTAATGTGCTGTCAGTCTTCCGGTCTCCCCTCGTCCCCCTCCACTCTGCCGCTAAACCACGCCTGCTTTTATAGCATTTTTCAAAACTGTGGTGAGAACTGACTGCTGCTGAAACAGGGGGTTTCATGACCCTTTAAGCCTTGTCTGTGAAACCGGGGGTAAGATTTCTAGAACATATGATGCTTAAACATATGGTGTAAAATAGGCTAGATTGATTAGCTTATAATCTAATATTTACACTATCATTTTATCTCCTACTGTACCAAATGTCCTACTGTGCCACCCCCACAGCCCACAAGAGTGAAATAATTAGAGTTGGTGCATTCAAGCATCTCTTCTCAGACTGTAAGAATTTCCGGCATCTGATCACGTGTAAACAAATGGCAATGATCAATGGCAGATGTGAAACCTTATGTTACACACGGAGTGCCCAGGGATATAATAGGACGCCTTAGTTAAACATCATTACATTTTTGTCTTCAGGAGCCGCTTTGTTTGTATGCGCGTGTGTAAGATGAGAATCTGTTGGAGTGTGCTTGTCCCATTTTTAGAGGATTTGAAATCTTGCTTTTCAAATTCTTCTGATTCAAAATGGAGATTTTTTTTAAACACCATTGCTCTCATGTTGGCTCAGGGAGCCGCTCTACAGCCACTTCTGACCTGGATGAGAGCATAATAATGTGGCGTGTCTTATTCTGAGGAATTAGATATGAAGAGGGTTGAGGTGTTATTAATAATCTGCCTCATCCGCTGCCCCGCATATACACCAATGAGCCATTACATTATGACCATAATCGGTCAGTTGAGTGTTCAGTGTCAGAATAGGAAAAGCTGTCGATTTATTAGAGTTTGAAAAAGGACAAATTGTGATGGCACAAAGCCTCTGAACTTCAATCTCAGAACGGTGCGCCTTCTGGGTTGTTCAGGTGCCTCTGTAGTGAGTAGCCTACATATTAAAAGTGGTGCATGGAAGGCCAAACGATGAACCGTGTCCGCGTTATTATAATGTAATTGCTCATCTGTACAAGTCTCCACATTGAGGTGTCGATATCATGGATGAATCTGTATGCAGCTTGTATAGTGTCTCCCATGTAGTGAAACTATTGCTGTGTGAGCAGCAATATGCAAGGAAGCTTGCTTGCGAGCTATCTCTCCCTTGATGCTGCATCCTCTTGGAAAGCTCCCACCTTGCCAATGGGAGTAGAGTGAACGCGTTTGGCTCTCAAGGGAGCTGAATGCACTCACTGTTATGAGCCACCCTCTCGCTTGACTTTTTTTCTTTAAAATAACAAGAAAAGAGAAGTCAAGTGTTCAGGCCCCCACGTCTGCTGAAACTGCACGGCAGCTTTGATCATGGGGTTGCAGGTGTATCTGTGGTAAGGAAATTTAAAAAAAAAACTATTCATGCTCTAGTCTGTGACTTTCAATGCTCTGATCTCACACTCTGGCCTCTTCGGTCTGCCGGTGAGGAATTTGTGGAGAAATGTACAGAGTTGGGGTCTCAGTCAGCAGATTTCAGGAGATATATCCCTCCATGGGAATTCCTATAGAGGATTAAAGGATTAATATTTTTAAGAGATAGAAGAAACAAATACTGGCCTGAGGAGCAGAGCCTCTGTGCACCTCTTGCACAAGTCACTTAGGATGTGCCCCTGGGTGTTGACACACTCTTCTGACTCCGGTATGATCCGTGGAGTCACTTAAGTGCTATGCTCACTCTGTTTGCACACACTCACAGCCTAGGCATTTTCTTCAGCATGGTGTAGTGGGTATTGCATTCCCAGCGCCAACACCAAGACGCAGCATCAAATTTACCTTCAGAAGGGAAGTGTGTCTCCTTCAGACAAATTATGTATTAATGTATAAGGGCACCTGAGTTGATGACGTATAACTCAGGCACCCTTTTATATTCCTGGGTGCTTTGCATGTGATGTAATTTGTTTACACATGCATTCACAACCTGAGACGTTTCCTTAGCTACTGACTATGTTCACCTGTGTCTAGTTTAGTTTATCATAATCCTTCATTTATATAGCCCTCTGTTTCAGTTTAGCATTGTTGCTTTTCATTTTAATACAGTCTGTTTATTTAGCAAGTTAAGATGTTACAGAAAAAACAGAGACACTGGTCAGGTTGTGATAACTTAAGTCAACCTATACAAATATTCATACTTTAGCATACAATTCATTTTTTACAAGTGAACATAAAATGAATCAAACATTTTTTTTCCAAATAATATTCCTTTGTATATTGTTATTTCTTTTTACATTGAAAAACAAAAGCTCAAAACGTACACTGACCTGAAAATGACTGATTCGTGTGCAACATCAATACCTTAAATTCGACATGAAATGAAAGTTGCAGTAGTATTTTCTTCCCTATGTGAAGTATATCCAAATGAAATGGCTTCACAAACAAGAAAAGATGTAGGACATGACTTGAATTTGTGTATCAGGACTTGATTGGATTGTTGGATCATTGTCATTTGCTCTCCTGTGAGTGACAGGTTGTCAAGCCCACGCATCTAGAAACGTCATCATCTAAATAAGGTAGGAGAGGAAGTTATAGAGTGCTACAGTAATTTTTGTAGGCCAATCCAGAAGTTAGCATCACCCTGGTTCCCTTGACAAAACCCAATAGGATTATTGAATTGGTTTTTGGATTAGTGTGACTAACAAAAGCTTATGAATCTTCCATATTTTTTTCATCATGATATTCAGAAATGAACACATATTTTATTAATTTTGAATCGTAAATTCAATCAGCAGAAGTCAAAAACAAACTACACCACGGTCTCATGACTTAATTGTCATGATTAATTAATTTAATTAATTAATTTAATTAATTTAATTAAAAATTGTTAGGATATGCCAATCAATATTTGGCCGAGACACAGCAATTTGAAAATCTGGAATCTGAGGGTGCAAAAAAATCTAAACATTTAGAAATTCGCCTTTAAAGTTGTCCAAATGAGGCTTAATTTTCTTTGTTTAAAAACATTTTCCCTGAAAGTTTGAGTTATAATAGTTTGCAAAAGCACAATTATAAACATAACGAGGCTGTACAAAGCAGACTAGTCAGTAGATGAGTTTACCTGTTTGGCTGATGATGTTTAATGTCCCCGACAACCTTTGTCTGTAGTCCCATTTAGCCTTGTTAGCAAGACAAGTAGCTTTTTTGCAAGACAAGTAAAAGCTTAAAACACAAGATAACTTGATGTATTTTCTGTCGTAGAATAAAACGTGAAAATATCTTAAGCTTGTGTTCACCATAGACGTCATTTCAAGCAACAACACACAAAAAAACTTTTGGAAATGAAAGTGCTAAAATGCGAAATATCCCTGCACCACTCTATTTTGTTTAAAGATTACAAGGGCACGTGGTTTAAAAACAAAATAAACAATACAAATGATATAATCAATTATATATATATATATATATATATATATATATATATATATATATATATATATATATATATATATATATATATATATATATATATATATATATATATATATATATATATATATATATATATATATATATAAACAAGAATGGTCCCTTTTGATTTCATGGTTTAAACTTTTTTTTTTTTAAGACAAAAAAAATTACATTAAAAAAAACACTTAAAGTAATTCCTAATTGTACGTCATCATTTAATATGTCATCTTTGTAGTATTCAATTATTTTTTACATGGTTTTGTTGTTACCATGGTTCACTTAATCTAAACCTACGCCGAATAGCACAGCATCACTCCGGGATCCGCCCAAGAAGCACCAGAACCTTTAAATGAAATGAAGTGCGCCTCCCTCCACCGCGGTTAACGTGAACAGAGACTCATGCTGACAGCAGCTCTCCGGGGTGACCACTGTTCGTTTGATTAAGCTGCAGAACCGGCACATATTAATTTCCTTTTTGAATATAGAGGTGAATGTGTTGACTACACGTATTTTTGAGGTCTGCGCTTTCCCCCCGAATTCCATCCCATTTCATCTCAGGACATTGCCTTTTAATTATAGCCTCATGTCTTATATGAGCCATTGGATTCTTCTACCAAGAGGTGAGAGGATTGATAATTGCTATTTTTAAACACCGATACACTCCCCTTTAACCGGACGCTACTTTCGTTCTCGGACATCTCAAACGAATTCGACTAATTCAAGGCTAGTGGAAAAGGTTTTCTGCAATAGGGCCATGCTGTTAAGTTTGTATACTCTGATGACATTTGTATGGGGTCTACCCGGCTTTTTTGCCTCGTACGTGCCATGTGAGCCGTGCGATCAGAAGGCGCTGTCCATGTGTCCACCGGTGCGGATGGGGTGTCAGGTGGTGAAGGAGCCGGGCTGCGGATGCTGCTTGACCTGCGCACTGACCGAGGGGCAGGCGTGTGGAGTCTACACGGGGACATGTGGACAGGGACTGCGCTGCCTGCCTCGGAGCGGAGAGGAAAAGCCGTTACACGCTCTGCTTTACGGCAAAGGAGTTTGCATGAACGAGAAACTAGGTCTATACAAACCCCCTCATATGCCGAAGGGTAAGTTTTAATGACATGCTATCTATCTATCTATCTATCTATCTATCTATCTATCTATCTATCTATCTATCTATCTATCTATCTATCTATCTATCTATCTATCTATCTATCTATCTATCTATCTATCTATCTATCTATCTATCTATCTATCTATCTATCTATCTATCTATCTATCTATCTATCTATCTATCTATCTATCTATCTATCTATCTATCTGTCTGTCTGTCTGTGGTGAATTATATAGGTCAGGACATCTATAGCAGAAGATCTTGTAGGATTTATTATTATCTTGATTAGTTTTTTTCATTTATTGAGAACAGAATTGGTATTCAAATCAAATTCTTTCCTAGCAACCCCCACCCACACACCCGCAGACCTATCTCTCTTGTCATCCTCTTTATCTCTCTGCCTTTCACAGGCTTTAGCCTCCCCTGCCTTTCTTTGCAAAAATCTGCGATTAAGTCAGCTGTCAGCACCCTTAAAACTGTGATTATGCGATCTCATCACATTTACTGAAAACAGCTGCTGCAGCTATTTCATTCTGAATCATCATCTTTCAAGTCGTTTTAGCCTGGAATGGAAGAATTGAGAATGTACTTTGAGAACCACTTGAAGAATGGAATTTTAAAAAAGAAAGCTAAGGTTGACACACCTAAGCTCTACGAATTCTGTGTAAAGATGCAATGGTGTAAAACGGTAGTATTAGAGCTTTGACCCACCTAGTATCAAAAGTAATAATTATACTAATCATTTTTATTCATATTGTGTCAGGCATAAAAAAATATATTGTTGCAAATTAAACATTTGTAATATGCACGATTAAGACGAATCTATGGCCACTTTTATATAGGCAGAGACAATTTGATTGAGTTCTATTTTAGGTTGTGAAAACTCAAACCATGCATATGGAATTGTTTCCGGATTCTAAATAAAACTAATTTATCTTGCAAACTGTCTGCCTATAAAAACACTCATAGATGTGTCTCATCACTAGACACTGTAAAAGGAAAATGCAAATTTGGAGGGCATGAATTGAAGAAAAAACAACATGGTCACAATTTGCTAAAACGTAAAACTTAATGAGATGTCACAGGTAAAGGTAAAATGAAAACAACAAAACACGCTCACATATTAATCAATTGTGGGATTGATTTATTAATTTGTGGCCACAATAACCTTTGGCTCTGTATTAAACAGTTTGTGTAAATGCACTCATTTGTGACCCTGGACCACAAAACCAGTCATAAGGGTTAATATGTATTGTTAATATTTAGTTAATATGTATACAACAATCTGAAAGCTGAATAAATAAGCTTTCCATTGATGTATGGTTTGTTAGGATATGCCAATCAATATTTGGCCGAGACACAGCAATTTGAAAATCTGGAATCTGAGGGTGCAAAAAAATCTAAACATTTAGAAATTCGCCTTTAAAGTTGTCCAAATGAAATCCTTAGCAACACATATTACTACTACTAATATATATATTTTTAATATATTTATGGTAGAACTAATCTCTACTTAATATCCTAATGATTTTTGGCATAAAAGAAAAATCTATAATTTTGACCCATACAATGTATTGTTGCCTATTGCCACAAATATACCCATGCGATTTGTGACTGGTTTTGTGGTCCAGGGTCACATTTGGTGCCACTTTTGTACTGTACAAATGAGTGATGAAAAGCATGTAACAGAAGAAACAAGACAAAGCAGAGAGAAAGAATGAACACATCCTTTCTCAGGGCTGCACAGATCTCAGATTAGCATGTATTCCCAGAACAATAACCCCGGATTAGGAAACATGGAAGAGCACTTGTAACATCACTGAAATAAAATATACTGTAATATCCCTCAAAAATAACATCCGGTTAACTAATGCTTGGCAGATGATAAAACAACAGATTAAGAATGCGTAAGCACCATGTTGATTTATTCAATGATTTCAAAGCTTTGCTGAGGCTTTTTCTCTGATTTGTCAGTGATGTCGTCACAAATGGCTTGGGAGATTTGCTCATCTGTTGTGACCCTGGCTGCTTAGCTTTTCCACAGAAGACGCAGAGGGGCGAGGAAGGGGTCAAGCCCTTGAATCTGATTACTCACGGTACAGCTGGGCAATGCAGTGACGTGTAAGGGAGAAGAAGAGAGTTGGCATCTGGCATCTCTGCTTTCAATTAAAAGAAAGAGCTGGTGGTTGAGTTCAAACTGTTGAGGACTTATTGTCGTGTTTGATTTGTAACTTCCAAAACTTTTATGATAGGTTTTCACAGACTGTGTATTCAGAAATACCTGGCTTTCACTTGGGAATTTGAATTTGAATAACTTTTCTAGGGTACATTCATGTTTATGGTTGTATTGTTTGGAAGGCATGGCCAGTGAAATATGCATGACAGCTTTTTTGTATTTCCGCTAATAAAATTTAACAATGAGCTACTGTATGAGATATTATGAGACACCTGGAGTAAGCCAACAGCTAAAACATATCTGTTGATCTGATGTCTCTTCTGAAGAGTTCTGGTTTGCTTTCAGATGAGTCCCTTAAAATCAATGGACCAATCACACAAATAAACTGAGCCGCAGCATTCTCAATGTTGATAACCCTTACAAAAAATAAGTATAGGCCTACTTCAAGTTTATTTTATTAAGTATACTTGAGTAAAGTTCAAGTATATTTTGAAGTATACTTTATGTAATAAGTATACTAATATCAATGTACTAGAAGTATACTTGTAAGTGTACTGTTTCAATACTACTTGGGACTAAATTGGCCCATTTTTTAGTGTATAAAAGTAGGCCTTTACTTTTAAGTATACTTTATGTGTAACAGTTGTAAACTTTGAATACACAACAAGTTTTTTATTTGTACTTATAGGTATACTGATAGTTTACTAGTTACACTAAATAGTTTTAGTTTATGAAAGTTCACTTTGAAGTAAACTCAGTAAACTACTAGTTTAGTAGTTTTATACCGCAAGTATACTTGTAAGTTTTCTTTAAAGGGTTTCTTCAGCGATTTGAATGATCGTGCTTCCCCCCCTCATATCCCCCTAAGACGAGAGATTTATGTATTTTATGTCTGAAAAAAAGCCTCAGATGACGCAAATATCGTCATTTAACACGGACATTCATAACGGAGCGGTGCGGAGCAAAGCGAGTGTTCTCAATTAATTCCTATGAAAGTTAAAGGTGCTCTAAGCGATGACACGCGTTTTTTAGGCCAAAACATTTTTTGTCACATACAGCAAACATCTCCTCGCTATCCGCTAGCTGCCTGTCCCCTGAACACACTGTAAAAAAACGCGGCCTCTGTAGTCCGCCTAAGCTCCACAAACTGCAACAAAAACAAACTGGTGCAGGCTGGACCACGCAGCACAACAAACAGTGCTCCAGCCAATAGCCGACAAGAATGAGTTGGGGGTGGAAATCAGTCTTGCCTAAAAAACGTGTGACATCGCTTAGAGCACTTTTAAAGGGTTAGTTCACCCAAAAATGAAAATTGTCATTAATTACTCACCCTCATGTCGTTCGAGACCATCTTCGGAACACAAATGAAGATATTTATGTTGAAAGCTGATGGCTGAGAAAGGCCTCAGATAGGCCTCCATTGGCATTCAGTACATTCACACTCACAGACCCATAAAAGGCACTAAAAACGTAGTTACAAAGTCCATCTCACCACAGTGAGACAATAACTACAATAATTTTATGATGCAACGACAATAGTTTACAATAGCACTATGTCATATTCTTGCGCATGCGTCATGGTGCTTCGTGAGTTCACGGCAGAGGCCAAAACGGAAGACAAGAAGAAGTTGAATAAAGTCGTTATTTTGATTTTTTTTTGCGCACAAAAACTATTGTCGTCGCTTCGTAAAATTATTGTAGAGCCACTGTGGTGAGATGGACTTTATAACGACGTTTTTAGTGCCTTTTATGGGTCTTGTGAGTGTGAACGTACTGAATGCCAATGGAGGCCTATCTGAGGCCTGTCTCAGCCACCAGCTTTCAACAAAAATATCTTCAATTGTGTTCCGAAGATGAACGGAGGTCTTACGGGTGTCGAACGACATGAGGGTGAGTAATTAATTACATAATTTTCATTTTTGGGTGAACTAACCCTTTAAGCTTCCATAGGCATGAACTGAAAACGCGCCAGACTGGACACACACCATGAATGACTTTGAGGCTGTGAATGAATGACAATGCGGCCGTGAATAAATGCCGGTCGGCCGTGCTCATTTTAGTTCAAAATTAGCGCCAATTTGGTTGCTTGTGGGTTCATGAACACACAACAACAGAACGGTACAATGACAAACTCACTTAAATCGGCGCATTTCGCTTTGAAACCAAATCTTGCGTGATCATCTGGTCTGTCAGCTCCTCACTCTCTGATGAATGAAATCGGACTCCTGCTATGTTTCTGCGGCGACACTCATTCGGCTCGTGCTGTATTGAGCAGACACGTTCAGTTTTTAATTGCAGTGTCTGTTCTCTAACTGAACTAAATTATTTTATTACTATAAAAAACAAAACGACGGTGGGGTGGTGCTGCGGTGGGCAAGAGATGTAACCGGTAGGCGTGGCTTGGGAGTGACCTCATAGGGCAGCAAAGCAAGTGCATTCTGGGAGTTGTTGTCTTTCATCAATATGAGCCAAAAAATTAATTTTCTGGCTTTTCTCAGTCTAGAAGGCACCAACTTCTAAAGTAATTTCACATTTCTACTACATAAATAACCTAATTTAAATACACATTCATCTTTCCAGCGGTGAAGTACCCCTTTAAGTGAACATAACATCAGAGTTTACCATTTATAAATTATATTTGCGCTTTAAGTATACTACTATTTTCACAAGTCTGTTCAGTTTAGTTGGACTTTCAGTTTTACTGTTTCCGTTCATCACATGTTTCTTTGTTCTATTTCCCCACCACTCATCAGTCACCATGGACACTAAATAATCATCACAGCTGTTCTTCATTTGAGTTTATCATCAGTGTATTTAAGTTCCTTTTCTTCTGTTCAGCGTCCGGTGTTGTTTGTGTCAAGTGCATGCTGTCTTGAATACCTAAATAAATAAAAAAATAGGAATACTTAAATAGGAACATAGTTGTAATGCTTAAAGGGTTAGTTCACCCAAAAATGAAAATTCTGTCATTAATTACTCACCCTCATGTCGTTGGACACCCGTAAGACCATATTCGGAACACAAATGAAGATATTTTAGTTGAAAGCTGATGGCTGAGAAAGGCTTCAGATAGGCCTCCATTGGCATTCAGTACATTGACACTTCCAAGATCCATGAAAGGCACTTAAAACGTTGTTACAAAGTCTATCTCACCACAGTGGCTCTACAATAATCTTACGATGCGACGACAATAGTTTTTGTGCGTGAAAAAAAATCAAAATAACACCTTTATCCAACTTGTTCTCGACTTCCGTGTATGCCTCCACGACGCATGCGCGAGAATATGACGCAGATCCGGCGTTCGGACACATGACCCAGAAGCGTTTTGTTTACGAGCAGAGGAAGACGCGGGTGTCTAACCTGTTGGATTCTACATTGATCGTGCTTTAGGTCTCGGCGTAGTGCTCAAAATGGGGCTTAAGTGTGTATTTCATGGATTCCCGAACACTGGCGCTACGTCATATTTGCGCGCATGCGTCGTGGAGGCATACACGGAAGTCGAGAACAAGTTGGATAAAGGTGTTATTTTGATTTTTTTTTGCGCACAAAAACTATTGTCGTCTCATCGTAAGATTATTGTAGAGCCACTGTGGTGAGATAGACTTTGTAACGACGTTTTAAGTGCCTTTCATGGATCTTGGAAGTGTCAATGTACTGAATGCCAATGGAGGCCTATCTGAAGCCTTTCTCAGCCATCAGCTTTCAACTAAAATATCTTCATTTGTGTTCCGAATATGAACGGAGGACTTACGGGTGTCCAACAACATGAGGGTGAGTAATTAATGACAGAATTTTCATTTTTGGGTGAACTAACCCTTTAAGTTCCAAATAAAGACAATGATGAAGATTCAATAACAGCGTATTTAAAACGTGATAAGCCAACATTATAAATCTGTGCTGTGACTATGGGTCGGCTCACGCTGCATTGGGCAGACATGTTCAGTTTTTAATTGTGGTGTCTGTTCTCTAACTGAACTAAATTATTTTATTCCTATAAAAAAATCAGAATGATGGTGTCGTGTTGAGCAAGTGATGTAACGGTGTTGCGGCTGAACACCGGTAACACTGTCAACACAGACTATTGCAGCAAACCTACTATATAAACTGAATCAATAATCAGTTGTAAATGTATTCAGCACTCTGCAACAAATATTTGTTGGATTTTCAGATTAAATTTCTTATTTTTAGTTTAAAAGAAGTATACTAATAGGTCACTTGAATAAACTTCTTTTTCATAAGGGAAGACCAGTGTAGGAAGTCTTTGTTGTACACAGTTGATGAGAAAAGTGAATTATCCACTCTAAGCACACCAATCCAATGTGGCCTTAGATTGAGGTTGTTTATGGTTTTGGGACTGACATTCAGGAATCTTGACAGTGCGAGCATCCCTGGTGAATTTGTTGCGTGAACAATGCCAATCTCAGTATTTGACTATTGTCCTCTTCTTAGATCAAGAGTCACATGAAGATACCCTGGTTACAGAGGTAACGGAGGATCTGCTTCCCCAGGCTAAGGTTCCATTATTCCAACGGGACCACATTAACAGCAAGAAGGCTCAGGCCATGCGAAAGGATAAGAAGAGACAGCAGGCTAAACTCAGGACAAGGGGCCATATGGACTACCCGCTCTTCGGAATGGAAAAACATCAGTCTGACATTGTACGTTTTTTTTAGCCAACTTTCATCTGAAAAAAACTGTAATGTTTTCATGACGTTTGTGTTATTGTACTGTTTCTATAAATGCCTGACACCTTTTCCATACTGTTCTATTAAATGATGTGTGTGCTGCTAACTGCAGGGTCCATGCCGAAGAAAGCTGGATGGAATTATCCAGAGGATGAAGGACACCTCCAGCGTCATGGCTCTTTCACTGTACCTACCCAACTGTGATAAGAAAGGCTTCTTCAAGCGCAAACAGGTTAGTTTTGCACTTCAGCATGTTTATAGATACTGGCAAGCTTAGTTGTCGGAAAGTTTTCTTTCCTATAAACACATGGCTCTTGGCTGAGGGCATGGTCAAATTACTTCGCTTACTTTGCTTTGTCCATTTTCGATTACAGTGCAAACCCTCCAGGGGGCGCAAGCGAGGCATCTGCTGGTGCGTAGACAAGCACGGAGTTCAAATGCCGGGCACTGATTTTAATGGAGGCAACATCCAGTGTAAAGATCTTGAAAACAACGGCAACAACAACGAATGAGACAACTTAAATTCGGTCACGTAACAACAACATCACTCACTCACTTACTCTCATCTACCATATTATGTGATTTGCCAATCATTTCTAATCTGAATCTTAACGAGTCTGACTTTTGTTTTTTGGAAAGTTCATAGTCTCTTTTAAAGCACAATACAAGTATCAGTTATTGAATCCTGCAAGTGTCCTCTTTGATCTTCATGGGTTGGTGGGATCTATCAAGTATCATTTGGGAGTCATGGACTAGTTTCCACTGTATCTTATGACATAGACACCTTAGAAAGTCTTATGAGCTTAAAGAGCTTTAAGGGATAGTTCTCACAAAAAAAAAAAATATATAATTCTGTTATCATTTTCTCACCCTCGTGTCATTTCAAACCTATATGACACACTTTGTTCTGTGGAACACAAAATAAAAGTATTTAGAAAAATGTTCAGTTTTTTCCCATATATTGAAAGTCAATGCGGTCAAAAACAACACTGGACCCCATTTTCTTTCATTGTACTGTATGGACAAAAAACATATTATTATTTTGTGTTCCATGGAAGAAAGAAATGCATACACGTTTGAAATGACAAGGTGAGTGAATGATGAAAGGATTTCAATTTTTGGGTGAACTTACCCTTTTAATATTACTGTTTCATATGACTCTGTTTTTGTCCATGGCACAGCACTTACTCACAGAAGAGTACTTATACACAGACTCTGTTTTTTAGTTTTGTAGAACCCTACAAATATTTCAGGAAATTAGTTTTGTCTTGCCACATTGTTTTGCAAACCTGAACAACATAGGGAAATTTATATCCTAATAACCACTGTTTTTGTGCACTGGAAAACAAAGAAGAAAAGCCTATTAAAGAAAGATAAGCACAACATTTTAATAATCTTAGACACATGCAGTTTATATGAATAGAATGAGAAAGACTCACCATTTGAATGCACAATGGTGACAAACCAACCAGCCATTTTCTAGTTTTTCAAACTTTAACAGATCAGGGTCCTTGGGTTCTTATGGAAATTTCAGTGCCTTTTTCTACTCAAATATTTGAATACTGATTTACATCAAAGGCATCAAAGGGGCCACAAAGGCAAAACACAAACACTGAAAATGCTGACCTTTAGTTTGCAGGAGTGTAGATTCAAAAAAGCAAATTCAATGTTCTTAAAAAGCAGGCAAATTGAGATTATTTGCATTATGAAAATGCCATAGTAGTACAATACCAAAGGTACTATTAGGTTTTGGCCCACAGAATTGAATTTGGTGCAACCAGTTTCCCTCCTAATGGTATACAATATATGTTCTTTTGTGCTAATGAGATTATTTGGATTGCATGTGTTACTTAGTGTCGGATCAGAGGCTGACAGCAGTTCAGAATTGTTCCCTGATTGTGGTTGCAGAAAGTCATCAACATCAGCATCAGAAGTAAATCAGATTGACTCAGTTTATTTTAGCCTCAAAGTTTCTTGGCACATTAGTGGTTCTGTGAAATTTTTAATTTAATATCCCTCTTCTCACTATTGAGTAACATGGAAAGAATTCTGAACAATACCACTCCATGTGGGGAAGTTGGGCTCACTGTAATGAGACAAAAATACAACGGAGACCAGTGTGACAAGTTTTGCAAGGTGCCTATCTAATAATGGAGTGACTTTTTCAGTTGAAGATTTTAATTCTTTTTAATTTAATAACTTTTAATAACTCATTTAAGTTGAGTCCAAATCAAGAATTATGGGTGGTTCGATTAGTATGAAATCTAAATATCTGTGTGCAATATTTATTCGCCATGTAATTTATGTACTCATATTTTGGTCTCTTTTGTAAAGACAAAACAGTTATTTAATAAATATATATAAATATAAAGATATTCAGATACAAGAATAGAGACTCTGTTTTTATTTTGTGTACTGTACTTATCAAATATTATGAGCACACTTGAGGGGAGTCATTTCAAATATTTCATTGGTGAATCACTAATTATATTTTCCTTTTATAAAAATGTGCAGCATTTCTCTTTTTATATTACAGTTTTAGTACACATCATTTTCGTGTGATTATTCATTCAGTTTCTTGCTACAAATAATACCTTGAAATACTTCTTTATTTGTGTACATGTAAAACATAGGGTCCAGAACAGCAAGTGACAATGACACCTAACAGAAATGTTGAATCGTGTATAAAATTTGCACAAAGTAAATCACAATGTTAAGTTAAAACAGTTAGTGAACAGCTCTCTGTATTAAATCTTTTTAACACATCTTCTAAAAGTTGTTGTGCAGTGTTATAATTATGTTTTCTCTTCCTTAGTGTGACCACCAGATGTCAGTAGTTACATGCAATTGTAACAGAACATCAACTGCATTGGTATAAACTGCGTAGTCTTGGGCTGCATCTGAAATCGCATACTTCTCTACTATATAGTAGGCGAAAAACAGTATGTGACAAAAGTATGTCCGAATTCAAAGCACTCAAAAGAGTAGGCAAAAAGTTCCTGGATGACCTACTATTTCCGGCAAGATTCTGAAATGGAGACTTTACTATCCCATGAGGCCACAGGAGAGGATTTGTGAATGACAGTGAAGCGACGCAACTGCCACTGGTAGGACACATGATAATGACAACATGGTGAATGTAGTACATCCAGATTATATTCATACTACACACACTCATACTATATAGAACATACTTTTTTAGCAGTTGTGAAGTAATTAATTCCTACTCAAGAGAGTATGCGATTTCAGATGCAGCCCTAGTACTAAATGGTTTGAATACCCCCGATGCATTCACATAAAAATGAAACAGACAACTTTTATTTGCATACATCAAGTTTTTTAAAGCCAAAATATTAAGACTTCATAAGCAGCCCCATATATTTTATTTCTGTAAATCATTTAAGGTAAGAAACTAGCTCTCTGTAATGTAACGCTTCAGTGTGTTTGTGTTCAAAACTAACAATGTCCTATCCTGTAAAAAACCCTTACCTTAGCATTTCCTCATGAGAGGGGGGCAACCTATTAAAGAAATGTATTGAAACGAATAGCACCAGCAACATAATGAGAGAAATACAACCGTACACATTATGATTAGCACAAGATACATACTAAGTATGTAAAAGTGTTAAAGATAATTTTACAATTCTAGTTAATTTCCTACAGAAAAGTAGTATTATCAGCCTGCTAACATCAGTTCTCTGGTCATATGTCATCACTTGGATTAAATTTAAGTACAATCAGTTATATCAGTACTTTAACTGTAACAATACTGTTTCAAACCATCTCAAATCTACAAGCGCAAAAATGTATAAACAAACAAGGTATATTTGTAGCTTGTTTAGAGAGTGTAAAACACTGACTCTTTGGGGGGGCATGGTTGTGGGTGTGTAGGCTTGAAGGTCAAGATGGGAGGGGAGGGGATGGGAAGGTTCAGGATATTTTTAGTTTTGAGGGTCCACAGAGGGATCTATCTCTACGCCATCAAGGTACTGGCTGCAGTTGGGATCACCCCTTATCAGTGGAGCGGTGGGGATGAGTTTTCCTGTGTGTGGATTCACACACCAGCACTCACCACGATGCCCATTCACTGACATCTTACACTGAAACATATGAAAGAGTCCAAATGAGTTTTTAGAACAAACATTTACAAGATACTTTAAACTCAATTGATAGCATTTGTGGCAAAATGTTGATCAACACAAAGACATTTTAATGTATTTTAGAGCTTGATAAAGGGGAAACAAATTGAACACCATCAATTAAAATGGGGCTGAAGCTTGAATGTTAAGACAATGAAGCCTCAAGGTTAAGAAAAAAAAAATGGAGATGGGGAGAAGGAGGGATGCCAGATGAACTGTCACCGGAGTGAAATAAGATTAACAAGATTAGATAAACAAGATCCTCCTGAATTTATGTTTGGAGCCTATTTAAATTTATATGAATGTAAAAGTAACATTTATTTAAATTTGTATTTATTTATGTACTTATTTTTACCATTTTTGATCTCTGGCTAGGTTATAGCAAATGATATAAAAAAATAATTTTAAAGGGGAACACATATTCCATGTAATCTATGAGTTAATATCAAGCTGCCTGCATGCACCATAATTATCAAAGAATTACCACAATGCTTATTAAAATAGGTTTATGTGGATTACAGCAAATCAGATTTATTTCATGTCAAATACCCAAATCTACAAAAATGTGTGTTGCTTTGAACCTCTAAAAAAAGAATGAAATACCTGTTTCAGGTTGTACTGCCCCCTCTTGTCACAGTTGGGTATGTGCAGGGAATAAAGGTCCTCCAGGGGACCCCTGTTATCTCTGAAGGGTATTTTTGAGATTCTTTCCAGCACCTGGTCCAGCTCCTGCTGACACTGGCTCTAAAATATGTAAATAAATATTTATGAATGTTTGTTTTTTAATGAAAGTGTACAATAACAGCATTGTGTCTTGAATTGTTCAGAATATTTAGAAGATACACCGATCAGGCATAACATTATGGCAGGTGAAGTGAATAACACAGATTATCTCTTCATCACGGCACCTGTTGGTGGGATATATTAGGCAGCAAGTGAACATTTTGGGGAGTGAAGGCTGGCCCGTATGGTCCGATCAAACAGACGAGCTACTAGCTCAAAGTGCTCAATAAGTTAATGCTGGTTCTGATAGAAAGGTGTCAGAATACACAGTGCATCGTAGTTTGTTGCATATGGGGCTGCATAGCCACAGACTAGTTAGGGTGCCCATGCTGACCCCTGTCCACTGCCGAAAGCGCCAACAGTGGGCACGTGAGCATTAGAACTGGACCACGGAGCAATGGAAGAAGGTGGCCTGGTCTGATGAATCATGTTTTCTATTGCCTCACTTGGCTGGCTGGGTGCGTGTGCATCGCTTACCTGGGGAACGCATGGCACCAGGATGCACTATGGGACGAAGGCAAGCTGGCGGAGGCAGTGATGCTTTGGGCGATGTTTTGCTGGGAAACCTTGGGTTCTGCCATCCATGTGGATGTTACTTTGACACGTACCACCTACCTAAGCATTATTGCAGACCATGTACACCCTTTCATGGAAATGGTATTCCCTGGTGGCTCTGGCCTCTTTCAGCAGGATAATGTGCCCTGACACAAAGCAAAAATGGTTCAGGAATGGTTTGAGGAGCGCAATGAGTTTGAGGTGTTGACTTGGCCTCCAAATTCCCCAGATCTCAATCCAATCGAGCATCTGTGGGATGTGCTGAACAAACAAGTCCAATCCATGGAGGCCCCACCTCGCAACTTACAGGACTTAAAGGATCTGCTGCTAACATCTTGGTGCCAGACACCACAGCACACCTTCAGGGGTCTAGTGGAGTCCATGCCTTGACGTGTCAGGGCTGTCAGGGATGTTATGCCTGATCGGTGTTTTTTTGAATGATAACAGTACTCATAAAGTGTGATTCTCAACAAGCATGTTATCAATGACTATAAGTTATTTATTAGGCCAAGATGATACACACTGAATCATCACACCTGAAGTGGAAAATATCTCAGTGAAAATTCTATTGATAGAACATAAGTAGTGGTCAGGTTGCCAAGATTCTACTGTCATATTTAACATTGATTTCTTAAATTAAAATAACGTCAGAGCTACTTTTACCCTCCAATGATGACGTGGAAGTAGGCTAAGTAAATTTGAGCTATTCTCTAATTAAAAATCTGCAATGCATACAGCTTTAAAATGACTTCATCTTACCTTACTAATGCTTCTGTGAGTGTTTGAAGTTTATTCAAAGTAATAAGACCTGAAAATACAACCTGCAAAGCATCTGTGTATGTGTGTACTGAGCCTGAAAAAAAAGCTCTTTGCACATGTTACAGTGCATTTGAAGTGTGCAGATTGCTCAGATTCAGCCCTCAGCCAAGATAAATAAGCTCCAGAGACAATTATTAAGCATAAGTCAATTGGAACAACGTGTTTTGTCCGGGTTTGGAACAGCTATGGCACATTTAGACTTTAGACCTACAGCTCACAACATTAGAATGCATAAATGAGTATTCCACTCTGAGAAAATATACACTTTAGGCAAATATAAACTTCTGCAATTCCACATGACCTAAGATACAGTACTGTTGAGACAACCTCAAGAGAAGATCAACAATTTTTTATTGATTTTATTGTTTGTTTTCATCACCTACCTGTTTGGCATGTGGCGCTTTAGGGTCCTCTACTTTGTGGTACTTCATCTTGGTCTTCAGCTGCTGGCGGTGTTGATGGACAGCACTCTCCTTCCATGGACTGTCTTTGGTGGGCTTCCTTATGGGAGGAACCTCAGTCAGACCAATGTCCAAAGGGTCCTGTACTTCCCCTGACAGGACACAAACATTCTTGAAAGTAAATTTTTTTGTTAATATTCTTAAGTTTTAAAGACTCATATTTATAAAAAGAAATGTCAGCATCTATGCATCTAGCTGTCTGTTGTCTGAAAAAAACAAAAGCTGTCTGTTGCCTGAAAGTTATTTTTAACAAGTTTGTACTAATGTACTAAGACAGTAATGTTAAAACACCAAATTCAATATACACCTTATTAACAAAACCTACTATGCACAGGCAAGCAGACAAACCCATAAAAACAGGCCTGTGCTGCAGCTTTAGTTTTTTTTTCCTGGAGGTTAGCCATTTTGAATGATCCAGGGTCAAATGTTTTTGTTCGTTGTGACAACAAACTTTTAACTTCACATTACCCACAGCTTGAGCTACAATTCTCTTTGTATGATTAATGAAATTTACCACAAAATCTGTCCCGCCAACTTTAAAATATAAATATTTATTATAGGTTTTCCAAGTGCATTTAGGTAAAATAAAGCCGTGGTTTGGAAGATTTTTTTCTCCCAAAATACAACTCACAAATACCAATTACTATTAACAAAATACAATTTACAAATGAAAAACATATTTCAGAAATGCACAAGTATACACATTTTTCTAAAAACTGCAAATTGAATGATGAATCTGCAGTCTCAAATTGTTAATCAATAGGTGTTCAACTTGAAGCAGCGCCGCACAGACCGATTGATGTATGACAACAAATTACTGTGAGAGTGATTAGAGAGCAGACGGCTCTGTATGCTTTCAAATCGCTCTTGATGTACTTTGATGTCATACACTGATCAGTATATGCAGAGCCGCTTTAAAGGGGTGGTAAAACACGATTTCACTTTTCTAACTTTAGTTAGTGTGTAATGTTGCTGTTTGAGCATAAACAACATCTGCAAAGTTACAACGTTCAAAGTTTAAAGCAAAGGGAGATATTTGCTTTTAAAGAAATCAATTTCTAAGGACTACAGCAAACGGCCAGTAGGGACTACAGACATTCCTCCAGGGCTGCTGACATCACCAGTCCCAATATTTACATAAACCCCTCCTCCGAGCATAAGGGGGACGAGGCCATTTTTTATTGCTGTGGAGAAGAGTTGTTGTGGTATTCTTAGCTTTCATGTGACGTCACACAGTGGCGCGGGTGCCATTTGTAGGACTGAATTGCAACATGCCGTCTATCTGCTGTGGTGTGGGCTGTGAACAGCAAATCTGGTTAGTAGGCTGGAGTGTTGTTGCCACAATGCCGTGTTATTTTCATCTGGATTGCACGTCCACTTTGCTCAGCCTTCCTAGGGACGGGGGAGTTAGGGATCAATGGTTATCTCGCTCTCTTTGCTGCACATTTTACGGAGGAAAGCTTCCACAATCTTCGCGAGTTCAATGCAGGATCCGCACAACGGCTTGTCCTGAAAGATGGATTTAAAAACAGAAGCTGTTTACGGGCCACAACCTGTAAGTATGATTTATTTTTCGTCTATGTGTTTTCCTGTAATAGTTCGTATTGTACGTTGTAGCAAGAAAGTAAACAAATGACAACGCTGTTTGGCTCTGCAAACCAGTTTGTTAAATGCTCATTCATACTTAACGTTATCCAACAAACACCTAACGTTCTCAACAGCGAACTTGGAATTAGTGTAAATTATTCTTTTCATTAGAGCTTTTATGTGTTTATCTACATGCTTGTTTATCTACTACAGGCATGCTAAACATGGTTCTGTGTTTGATTTGGCTACTATACTAAAGCCAATGTTTAGTGTTCGTTTTGGGTTAATAGTTCTTGCGACAGATATTTGACTATAATCGTTCTAAAAATACAAAAGTAACGGTGCCATTCAGTAGCGATCACTATAGATCCGCAGTCTTTACTCAAAAAAAAATCCCTTTGAGGACTGTAGTAGGCTATACAACAACAACAAAAAACAAACCATTCTGAAACGTCGTTTAACAGCCGTTCTTGAACAGGTTCTGCTCGATCATCTTCACAAAAATGTTCTGGGTCCGATTTGGGCTCAAATTGGTATGGTTTTATTGACGCCATTGTTTCTAATACTACCAAAGCACAGTCTACCGGTAAAGGTAAGGGATGTGACTAGGGCTGTGCTCAGAATATCGATACAACGATACATCGTCATGAACTCCTGACGATGCGCGTATCGGTACAGCGGCTGCCGTATTGATACTGTGTGCTTTTGAATGTAATCAACGTGACGCGAGCAGCAGTGCAAGACATTCAAAATGGAGAAGAGGTTTTCAGTTAATGAATGAACGGCACATTGCAGTGCGCCTCACATCCATTAAATAGCAATACTCTTTGTGCTTTGTTGCTATTGATATAAAACAAAGTCTCAGATTTCAAATGACGTCCATTTTATTACGAAATTCAAAAACATAAATACAGTTTTGGCGCCGTGGCATGAGATCGCTTTGGCGCAGCTCAGCTCTAGAGAAGGCCGCGCGCAGCCCACGTGAACGGAACGGACCTTCTTCCGCCTTAATACTTAATACCAGTTACAGCGCAAAATAAACATGAATGAGCATCTGAACGTGTGTTAAAGATACAGGACAACTTACCGAAACCCGTATCATGTCACATGGAATCGCTCAATCAGTGTTTCAAACGCAGAAAGGCGTCAGTAAAACAGCTTGTAAACAATGTCATGTAACGTCACATTTACCTCAGAAAAAAACATATCCAGTGTCCATAAACTCATTAGTCAGCCAGAAAAATGTACTCTAGAGAGGAGCATTTTGCTAAATATATGCACCATATTCCATATTCATTGTAATTTTTTATGTTCTTCAATATTTAATGCATGTTTGAATTAAGCTGGCAAGTTTTTATGACAGCCACCATTTAAATGTTGATATTTCAAAAAAGATATGATTATGTAATTTGTAAAGTTAATATTATAACTTTATTATTATAAAAAACAATGTAATTTAGTGTAATTTAAGTGTTTGTACAAATAAGTTCATTTTTACCTTTCATAACTGACTCCCATAGTTACAGCATTAGTTAAGAGATTTGTTTTCCCAAATTTGTTTTAGATTTTTTGATTTATCGCGAGATTTGTTTTACATTCCAAAATTTGCCATGTATTGTACCGAATCTATATAAAAAATAATCAAGAACCAAGCCTTTCCAAAGTTTTTGTTTGTGAACATTTATTTAATTCATTTATATTAATTAAAAACTTTTTAATGACAAAAATGAAATAGTTTTTCAGTTATCACAACTGTTATAACACTGGTTATTCAATAAACAGATATTACTGTTACTAAACTCTGCTCAAAAGAAATGTAATTCCAAATTGATCCATATTGTGATACGTATCATATCGTGACTTCAGTATCGTGATGCGTATCGTATTGTGACATTGTTGGTGATACACAGCCCTAGGCGTGACGTTTCTGACAAATGTGCACTAGGCGGTTAGCGAATCACAACACACTGGGCCAGCAAACCAATCTGAGCCCATTGCGTATTTTTGAGGGACTGGCTTCATAGAACCCGGAAACCATCAGACCGTTTTTAAAAGGAGGGACAGAGCAGTGTAGAATAAAGGTAAAATATATGAAAAATAATGAATTTTTTTTTAAAACCAGCATGAACACATGTTACAGTGCACCCCACAAACACAATCAAGCCTTCAAAAGAATGTGTTTTACCACCCCTTTAAGTCGAACACACCTTAGAGCCCCGTTTCCACCGAAATTACCCGGAACAATTTGTCCCAGGAGCTTTTTTCCCAGGAACTATTTTTCCCCTCAGACCTGCTGCTGTCTGCGTTTCCATAGCAGTCTAAAGTACAGTGAAGATTAGTCCAGTGACGTAGGACTGCGCGCAACTTTCCAAAGCCCACTGGATTTCGTCCTCCGCAAATAAACTTAAAGGATTAGTTCACCTCAAAATGAAAATTTTCTGATCATTTACTCACCCCAATGCCATCCAAGATGTCCATGTCTTGCTTTCTTCAGTGGAAAAGAAATTATGTTTTTTAAGGAAAACATTTCAGGATTTTCTCCACACAATGGACTTCAATTGCAACCAAAATGTTGAACATCCACATAAATGTAGTTTCAAAGGGCTTCAATGAGCCAGGCATTACGTAACGTACGTTGAAAAGGTCACGCTGTACGTGGGTGGAAGTACTGCCCCATTGTTTAAAAGTGTGGAAAAGGACGACAAATTTTATTGTATGTTGAATCACATATTTATTATTTCATTTATCATTGTTTTACCTGTTTTGTTAAAACAGCATTTGTATTAGTCTTCGAACGTTCGCTTTGTAAACAATGTGGCAGTACTTCCGCCCACGTTCGGCATGACCTTTTCAACGTACGTTACGTAATGCCTGGTTCGTTGCAGACCAGCACAAGATGATCAATTGTGGTTAAAAAGTATATACATTTGAATTTTTGTTTTTGTTTCGCTAGATAAGACCCTATTCCTCAGCTGGGATCGCGCAGTACCATTTGAAGCACTTCAAAGCCCTTTGAAACTGCATTTATGTGGACGTTCAACAAAAATCCTGAAATGTTTTCCTTAAAATTTTTTATTTCTTTTCCACTGAAGAAAGGAAGACATGGACATCTTGGATGGCATTGCGGTGAGTAAATTATCAGGAAATTTTCATTTTGAGGTGAACTAATCTTTTAATAAAGCCTGAACCTCATCGTCGGCCCATCGGTCGTATGTTTTAAACTCCATTGTTGATTTGAATAGTAAACAACTCCCACTGCACGCACTGCAACTGACTTTTAGGTTGAAATAAAATGCTGTGTGAGCTCAACCAATCAACATGTTCAGCACTCAGGTCCCACCCCCGAAAGTTCCTGAACTTTGAAAAAGTACTACTTCGCGAGCAGGGCCATTTTGAGGGGGAAAACTTTATTTAGACCCCGGTTCCTGCTGTCGAAATACACAGGGTACCACCCCAAAGTCCCTGGGGAAAGTTCCCGTGGTGGAAACACGGCTTAGGTGTACAGGATTACTAGAAACTTCCAGGCAAGTGTTTTTTTGAGCCGGTTGGAGCTACACTCTGCAGGATATTAGCCCTCCAGGAGCGGAGTTTGGCACATGTGCCCTAGACAATCCAAATACTGACTCCATACCGATTGCTCTCTCTCTCCATCTAATAACTACCACCTTGGGTGAGTCTTTTAAACTAGTAGTGGGATATTAATCAAGATGCATTAGATGTGTAAGAAAGTAAGTATACACGCAAGAATGTTTTGAGATCAGAAACCAAATGTGTTTGTGGAATAATTGAGTCTGGACAGTTGAATTGAAAATTTTTTAAATAAATGTACACCCCCAAGGTGGTAATATCTCAAAAGTATGCAATAATTGTTGAATGGCCATTTATTTCTTACACAATAACAGGGGTGGGGGAAAAATAAATTCAAATAAATAAAATATTTAGATATTATAAATTGATTGATGTAGTAAAACAATAACATGATACTTGAAACTTATACACTCACCTAAAGGATTATTAGGAACACCATACCAATACTGTGTTTGACCCCTATTCGCCTTCAGAACTGCCTTAATTCTACGTGGCATTGATTCAACAAGGTGCTGAAAGCATTCTTTAGAAATGTTGGCCCATATTGATAGGATAGCATCTTTCAGTTGATGGAGATTTGTGGGATGCACATCCAGGGCACGAAGCTCCCGTTCCACCACATTCCAAAGATGCTCTATTGGGTTGAGATCTGGTGACTGTGGGGGCCATTTTAGTTCAGTGAACTGAACTCATTGACATGTTCAAGAAACCAATTTGAAATGATTCAAGCTTTGTTACATGGTGCATTATCCTGCTGTAAGTAGCCATCAGAGGATGCGTACATGGTGGTCATAAAGGGATGGACATGGTCAGAAACAATGCTCAGGTAGGCCGTGGCATTTAAACCATGCCCAATTGGCACTAAGGGGCCTAAAGTGTACCAAGAAAACATCCCCCACACCATTACACCACCACCACCACCAGCCTGCACAGTTGTAACAAGGCATGATGGATCCATGTTCTCATTCTGTTTACGCCAAATTCTGACTCTACCATCTGAATGTCTCAACAGAAATAGAAACTCATCAGACCAGGCAACATTTTTCCAGTCTTCAACTGTCCAATTTTGGTGAGCTCGTGCAAATTGTAGCCTCTTTTTCCTATTTGTAGTGGAGATGAGTGGTTCCCTGTGGGGTCTTCTGCTGTTGTAGCCCATCCGCCTCAAGGTTGTGCGTGTTGTGGCTTCACAAATGCTTTGCTGTATACCTCGGTTGTAACGAGTGGTTATTTCAGTCAAAGTTGCTCTTCTATCAGCTTGAATCAGTCGGCCCATTCTCCTCTGACCTCTAGCATCAACAAGGCATTTTCGCCCACAGGACTGCTGCATACTGGATGTTTTTCCCTTTTCACACCATTCTTTGTAAACCCTAGAAATGGTTGTGCGTGAAAATCCCAGTAACTGAGCAGATTGTGAAATACTCAGACAGGCCCGTCTGGCACCCAACAACCATGCCACGCTCAAAATTGCTTAAATCACCTTTCTTTCCCATTCTGACATTCAGTTTGGAGTTCAGGAGATTGTCTTGACCAGAACCACACCCCTAAATGCATTGAAGCAACTGCCATGTGATTGGTTGATTAGATAATTGCATTAATGAGAAATTCAACAGGTGTTCCTAATAATCCTTTAGGTGAGTGTATATATATATATATTGAATATCAGCAACAATATGTAATTTTTCGCCGCTAGAGGTCACTTATTCAAAACAAAGGCCAAGCTTGATGACGCCTTGATTTCACAGAGCTTTTATTATCCCGCAGACAACCGTTTCTGCTTCTTCCGGTCATGTGTATGCGTGGTAACGCAGCCCTGTTTTATCCTATTAGATACATTTGAGTGTGTTGAAGTTATGTTATAATGCTACTCTGTGCGTTTGATCGATGGCTACTATAAGAAACTTGTTGCACACTGCAGTAAACTAGATCAATATTATGCATGGTAAAACATGGTACTCACGGTAAATCAAGAAAACGAGATTTAGGGCCCTATTTTAACGATCTGAAACGCAAGTGTCAAAACGCGAAGCGCAAGTAACTTTGTGGGCGGGTCTCGGCGCTGTTGCTATTGTAAGAAGTGAGATGGGAAGGTTTAAATAAAGTTAGACTGTGCGCGAGATATCGCGAGAAGGAAAAATGGGTGAAGGAGAGGAGATAACGCACGAGGTAATCGGGTGGTACGATGTAGAGGCACAGTAAAGATTGTTGGAATAAACACTGAGTTCTGAGCACAGAAGTCTTGGTCTGACTCCTCTATCCAGTGGGCACGACAGATATAGGAATAGCCAAGAACCCACGCATAATACTCGGTAAGCACGGATTCCTCAAGACCTACAGATCCGAGTATTACACTGGTGGCAGCGCTGGTTGGCTATTTATCTTTATGATTTCTGTATGGACATTTGCTGTTTGACTCTGAACAACGTAATATAGCCACATCAACCTGCAGGCACGTTTATATTATTCATAATAATATTTTTGGTGCTATTTTTTTGCAAGTTCGGATTACGTGCAAAAGGAATTTTTTTCCTTATCCCTCCTCTCGCCGTTGCCCGAGCACGAAATGGCGGATGATGAGAATGTTATCGTGGAGCTGCCGCAACCACATAACGCGATGGCTGGTACAAATGCACATGTGCCCTTTAGAATTGATCTTCCTGCTCCCTTTTCGGGTGATAACGCTGAACCATTCGGCTCATGGATACAGAGATTTGAAGTTGCACTTAATGTTTCTGCCATACCACCAGATAAAGCTAAACTTCTTCCTGCTAAACTCACGGGACCCGCATTTGCATATTGGCAGTCGCTCTCCCCTGCTGTTAAAGTGGACTATGATCTGACTAAGGCCAGTTTAGGTGCTGTTTTTGGACGTGCAACATTTTTGGCCACATTCCAAACGCATTTGAATGCCCGCCCCCGCAAACCTCAAGAGCCTCTCGAAGTTTACGCAGCTGAGCTCACCAACTTGGTGTCGGAAGCTTTTTCTCAGTATGATGTCACAGCCCGAAATTGTGAGATTTTTCGTAGATTTGTGACTGGCTTAGATCCTGCACTTCAATTGAAAATACACGAGCATGGAGCAGTGACTTTGGACAATGCTTTAAAAATAGCCAGTCAATGTGAACGTGCACAGTTGGCTATCAGCATAGCCAATCCAACAGCTATCATGCCAGTGACTGTGCATCAGCAACCCTCAGCTGCCACAGCGTCGCCAACGCCTGTAGCAGATCTGGCGTCAGCCATTGCTGACCTCCGGATGGACCTGCATACTTTACGCCAGTCCCACCAGCGTCGGACTGACGAACGTCTGGACTTACTCTCACAGCAGATCACCAACCTTCAGCACAAGGTGACAGAAACTACACACGCCTGCGCAGCTGTTGACTACAACATGACACCACGGACTCACCACCCTGAGTGGGACAACTATCACCATTGTTGTCAGGACTGCCGCCGCCCGGCACAGCACTTGCAGAGAGAACGACAGCAACAACCCTATGATGACTACAGCTCATCGCAACGCCGCCGCTCTACTCACGATCACACTGCATCTTATGAAGACCCCCGTCATCGGAGTCGTCGCAGCTATTCCCCCACTCCCCTGTATTGTGAGTCACATATCCATAGCCACGGTTACACACACCCTGGACCAGACCGCTCCCCTTCGAGAGAGCGCCGACCCCATTTAGTCTATGATGACAGACCACGCGCCACTCGCTCGCCCTCCCCAAACTCACAGTACAGACATTTAGGTTATCGCACCCACAGCTCACCGTCACCACCCCCACCCCCACACTACAAACAATCACCACGTTCTCACACATCCCCTACCCGTCATGTACATTTCTCTCCAGTCAAAAGAGATACAGCCCCTCCTTCGCCACGTCAGGGAAACGAGTAGAAGCTGTCATTGGGGACCGAATGTCAGCTGCAACACACTTAATGGTCCACTCTGATGATATACACTATACATCCACCCCACCTACACCATTCATTCAAGTTACACTGGCTGGCACCGAAATCTACGCTCTAGTCGATACCGGTTCGGGTTTATCCCTCATTACCGACGACTGTCGTAGATCGATCCCAGCATTGGCATCTCAACCTATTACTAAGTCGTTCGTGTTGGCCTCCTCAGTCACAGGACAACCATTAGACATACTTGGCTCTGTAACAGCCCCTGTGCATATTGGAGACGCCACATTTCCTCACATTTTTCACGTGACACGAACAGCAACCCATCCGGTACTTATCGGATGGGATTTCATGGTCAAACACGCAGTTACGGTCGACATACCACACAAACAGCTACGATTGTATGACACTACGGTATTTCTTTCACCGCCACAGTCCTTCATTCCAGTTCAGAGTGCAGCGATCACTATTGCACAGGTAACAGTACCACCAATGTCAGAAATGGCAATCTCAGTCTCTATTAAAGACGGTGCTGTCGCAAACCCCTTAACAGACTCATATGTGGGTATTTTAGAGCCTCAGTCTCCTCAGACTGTGTCCTTAGGCATCGCACGCACTCTAACATCAATTCAAAATGGTAGAGGCATCGTTAGAGTCGTCAACCCGACAAACCAACCGGTCTCTTTAGAGGCGGGATGCCCCGTTGGCCAGTTTTTCTCCATAACGGGAAAAACACAAGACGAATACGTCCTAGTTTCAGCTGTACCCACCTCCACTGACGATACAAATTCTGTTCAAGACACTCTTTTAGCGGACACCTGCTTAAATGAAGACCAACAGTCATTGCTTAGGGATTTGCTGACAGAATTTTCCGACATTTTTAGTTCGCATCCACATGATTATGGAAAGACAGATTTAGTCACACACACCATTAACACAGGAGACGCTGCGCCAATCAAACTGCGCCCATATCGCACATCACCAGCGACACAGAACATAATGCAACAAGAGGTCTCTAGGCTTTTGGAGCGTGGCGTCATTGAGGAGTCACAGAGCCCATGGTCGGCCCCGGTTGTGCTCGTTCGAAAGAAAGACGGTACACACCGGTTTTGTGTTGACTACCGAAGACTTAATGCGGTCACGATTAAGGACTCGCACCCACTTCCGCGGGTCGACGACACGCTAGATAGGCTGTCTGGAGCGCAACTGTTCAGCACGATTGATTTGACTGCTGGTTATTGGCAAATACCCCTTAACCCAGCAGACAAAGAAAAAACTGCGTTTTCGACAGGCGCAGGGCTTTATCAATTTTGCATGATGCCCATGGGTATATCAAACGCACCACCTAGCTTCCAGCGCTTAATGGAGTTGGTGCTCCGCGGTCTTCATTGGAGCATTTGCTTGATCTATCTAGACGATATAATAATTTACAGCACGGACTTTGCACAACATCTGAACCACTTGCGCGACGTCTTCAAACGCTTTCGTTTCGGCCGGTCTCAAGCTCAAGCCGTCTAAATGCCATCTGGCACGCCCCTCAGTTACGTTTTTAGGTCATCGTGTCTCCAGCGCCGGAGTCGAGCCTGACCCATCAAACATCGTGAAAGTTAAGACGTGGCCAATTCCAACATCTGCCACGCAGGTCAGGGCTTTCTTAGGCTTATGTTCGTATTACCGACGGTTTATCAGAAACTTCGCTCATACGGCAGAACCCTTACACCGGTTGACACACAAGGGTGTTACATTCACTTGGTCAGTTCAGGCGGATGAATCGTTCCGCGTGTTAAAGGAAGCATTAACGTCGCCGCCTATAATGGCCTTTCCAAATCTTTCGATACCCTTCTTACTTTACACAGACGCGTCCCTGTGTTCGGTCGGCTCTGTACTCTCACAACAAGGGAATGGCAAGGAGCATGTTATTGCATACGCCAGCCATGTGCTGTCAGCGTCGGAAAGGAAATGGTCCACTTTCGATCGAGAATTATTCGCCATTGTGTGGTCGGTGCGCCATTTCCGCCACTACCTTGCGTGCCACCCATTTATTATCATCACTGACCATAAACCTTTGGTTGGACTCAAAAAACTCCCTTTGGACCATGATCCAACAGGCAGACGCGCACGTTGGGCGGTCGAATTAGACCTCTATGATTGGTGCGTGCGCCACCGCGAAGGTGCCAAACACTTGAACGCAGACGCAATGTCTCGGAGGCCACAGGTTGAGGTTGTTCAATATGAGAATGGCAATATACGGGAGTCCGCCATGTCTTCGGTCGCAACACAGACCCCATTGTGCGAGCCACAATCAAACCTGGCGGTGACACCTCCGCAAACACACAAGAAGGATGTTAATTCTCTCGTAGTCACGCCTAGTCCAAATTATGTCACAACGAACTTAATCCAAATTCAAAGTGACTGGAAAGTAGCAGAACAACAACGATCTGACTATGACTTAGCCACCGTCCTTTCGTGGGTGGAAGCGGGACATAAGCCCCCTTTGTGGAGGCTCCGAAACTCGTCACCGTACGTTAGGAAACTGTGGTCACAATTCAGTCGTTTAACTACACATGAAAGTGTCTTGTGTAGACTGTCGCAGAACTCTTCTACTGAAGACGTCCTGCAAGTTATCATCCCGGCGTCCTTGGTTCCAGACATATTAGCCCATGTTCACGGCAATCCTTCAACTGGGCACTATGGCCATGCTAAAACGCTGAATAGGGCTAGACGATTCTTTTATTGGCCCTACATGTCTGCCGACATATCTAAACATTGTTCTCGATGCGCGGCTTGTCAGTCACGGCGTTCGCCTGTGCCCCGTCCACAGGCTCCACTCATTTCCATATCTCCCGAACGACCATTCGAAATTGTCGCCGCAGACATAACAGAACTACCTCCGTCAACTAAAGGCAACCGTTATGTTCTAGTGATGATGGACCTCTACACAAAATTTGTAAATCTGTATCCTTTGAGGGATCAGACAGCTATCTCAGTGGCAGGGTGCATTTTCGACCATTATATACCGCAACATGGGATTCCAGATGCCTTACACTCCGACCAAGGCAGACAATTCGAATCAGATCTCATAAAAAATCTCTGTAAGCTAATGAACATAAAAAAGCTCCGCACATCTCCCTACCACGCCCAATGCGACGGGGCTGTGGAGCGCTTCAATCGCACCTTAAAAGATGAGCTCGCCAAATACCTCTTTGAGTCTGGTAAGGAATGGGACGAACACCTACCGCATGTTGCATTAGCCTACAACACCATCAATCATTCTAGCACAGGGTTCACGCCATTTTTTTTAGCACACGGGCGTGAGGCCCGCGTTCCCTTGGGTGCGTTGTTTCAAGATGGCACATCTGTCACTTCAGCCACCACGGGTACACCCGCAGCGTTTGCTAACTCGCTACGACAAAGATTGTCCGCTGCTTATCGGTCGGCAACTGCCTTTCGGGACAAAGCGCAAGTACAACAACGGCATTACTATGACCGTCATGTTAAATACACACCGTACAAGGCGGGTGACTTGGTACTCATTGATGATCCAGCCAACAAACATAATAAGCTATGCCCTCGATGGGTGGGTCCTTATGAAGTCTTACACTCAATAGCACCCCCTGGTAGTTTGACCCCCGTGGATTTTGCTGTTCGTGACGCTTCCAAACCACAGGCCAAAACCAAAGTCATTCACTATAACCGCATGAAGCCATACATTACTGATCACTTACAAACACGCACACCCCCCACACCTCAGTTAACTACCAAACCAAACACTCTGAATACGCTATCAGGGCTAATCCCACCTCATGTTACACCAATGACCCCAGAACCTTCCGTTGGACCCCCCATGCTGCGTTTGTCGCCAGCACACCAACCTCGGCCGCAGTACGGACCTTTACCGGAAGTTTCAACAGACAATGCAAGGGCCATTTGCCCCACACCATTCTTGGGACAGCCCCCCCAACTGCCAACTTCAATGAGAGTGGAAATACCCACTGGTGTCCCAGCGTCCCCTGTCGAACAGTCATCCACACCACATGTACGTCCAAGGTCACGTCGGATGCCGGCTTACTTAAAAGACTTCCAATTGTACTAAACTGGTGTACTTTGAATGCACCGATGTGACTTGTTTCTGCCAGTATACAGTAGGCAGTATAATGGGTTCATTGTTCTTATGTTTGAGAAGAGAAAAAAAAAAAAAAAAATGTATGTAAGTTTGGTGACATGCAACGTTATCGCTATGTTCTCTTATACGGGTTGGTGTCTACATGCATTAGAAATGAGGACATTTCTTATAGGAAGGGGAGTATTATGTAAGAAGTGAGATGGGAAGGTTTAAATAAAGTTAGACTGTGCGCGAGATATCGCGAGAAGGAAAAATGGGTGAAGGAGAGGAGATAACGCACGAGGTAATCGGGTGGTACGATGTAGAGGCACAGTAAAGATTGTTGGAATAAACACTGAGTTCTGAGCACAGAAGTCTTGGTCTGACTCCTCTATCCAGTGGGCACGACAGATATAGGAATAGCCAAGAACCCACGCATAATACTCGGTAAGCACGGATTCCTCAAGACCTACAGATCCGAGTATTACACTATTTTCCCGGCGGGATAAATGGCTCTTGCGCCCAGCGCAAATCTAAAATGGGTTGGTCTGAAGTAGCTTCATTATTCATAGGTGTGGTTTGGGCGTAACGTGAATAAACCAATCCGAGCGTCATCCAACATTCCCTTTAAAAGCAGGTGCGCAAGTTCCATTATGGATTGCTATTATTATGGCGTATTTACCAGGCGCACGCCAGGAGCGGTTCACAGCCGAGGAGACTGATGTTCTTGTTAGAGCAGTGAAAGACAGAGAAGTGAAGTTGTAATGTTGTACATTATGGTTAAGGTGATTTCACAGTCTTTTTTTTTTCAGTCTTTCAGTTTTTTCAGTTTTTCAGTCGATTTTTTTTCCTGGTTCTTGACGGACAAACCAATTTGTCAGATGTCCTTATATACATATATGTCTTGCCACTATTGGGCAAACAGTTCTTATCCTTAATTATTACAATTAGCCTGAATCATTTGTAAGCTAGATTTATGCCTATTTTTTCACATCTTCGTGGCACACCACAATGATTTCCGTCATCTCATGTGTTAATATTTTTTTAGTGTAACAATTTATGATTTGCAAAAATAACTGTTGCATCTGTGTAGATTACATGAGCAAAGTGTATGCGCGTTGTGCACGCTATACATTATGGTCAAGCATGCGCCCTTAAAATAGCATAATGAACAACGCGCAACGCGCCACTGACTTTAGACTAGGTTTTTTCTGGTCATTGGCGCAATTGTTTAATGGAACAGCAAAATAGCACCAGGGATTGTTTGCGCCGGAACACGCCTCCTTTTTTGCGCTGAACCGCCCAGGTAGCGCAAGTTCATTCACTAGTTTAGCGACTTGCTTCTGTGGAGGGAAAAGCGCGCTTTGCGCGGGTGCAAAATAGGAATGACACATGCGTCGGTGTACAAAGTCAATTGCGCTGGGTGCAAGATAGGGCCCATAAACTAACTGTGTTGAGTGTATTTGGTGTTTCCATGGGTTCTACTAAATAAATCCGGAAATTGAGTGTAACGCGGGTATGATGTCATTGATAGGCAACACACGGACATGGCTTACTTTTCTGGATTTAAACATTCTTGGAAACATTTGGGATAATGTAAGTACACAAGTCAACAAATCTATATAACATTGTTATAGTGGTTTTTGGATATTTTAATAAAAATATCTTACATGGTGTGACTTTAATTGCACCTATGTGTAATATTTAATTTCAATCAATTGTAGGCATTTTTTTTCTTATATAAGCTTCCAGGACAAAAGATTGTAAACCACTGTTACAGTTCATCAATCATTCCACACTGACACATCATTTAAATTAAATGGATTATTTCCTTTTAATTTGAGTTAAAATAAATAAAAATAAGATTCAAAATTTAGAAGAAAATCTAAAATCAAATCTATGCATTTATCGAATCGAAATTTGATTCAAAACTGATAATCGATTTTTAATCAAATCGTGACTCAAAGAATCAATATGAATCGAATCGTGAGACTCCAAAAGATTCCCACCCCACACAATATAAAAATAATTTTAACAACAAAAAAAGGCATAAAATGCACAGTTAAAAATTTTGCACACCACTGCAATAAATAGCCTGTACAAGACTAAAAACAGCAGGTAATAACAAACACACTCTTAATTTTCCACTCGTCATCACTTCTTAAGACCTTGCTGATTAACCTCAGTGGTGATCTCTTTGAAGCTAGTATCCCAGCAGGTCCTACTGAAGTGAAATGAAATCAGGTGTACAGTATGCAAGAGACAGGATTTGCCACTCCAAAGGTAAAGAAACTTCAGACACAGTCTATTTTGGAATAAAGACGGATAACCCCACCAAGCAAAAGGCCACTAGAGTCCTGCACATGGTGTCCCTTCTTATCTAAACACAAAAGATTAGTGCACTCTCCCCTCCTTTCGCATTTGAATGACTTAGCAAAATTGCACTAGTTAATATAGATGGTAACACTTCACACTAAGGTTTCATTTGTTAGCATTAGTTAACATTATGAATAATAATGAACAATACTTTATTTCTAACATTTACTAATGATTTTTTTTTAATCAAAAGTTGTATAACAGTTAATGCATTGTGAACTTGTCACTGTTGTGGCGGTAATCCAACATGTTTGACGCAGATAATAACAAGGAGACTTTATTAAACTAATTTAAAACATAGGAGAATCGCAAGAGAAATAGTTTAGCGAACGCACTCGGTTACTAACGTAACCTCGGTTCCCTTAGATATGGAACGAGTACTGCATTGTTCGTCTTATTAAAGGGTTAGTTCACCCAAAAATGAAAATTCTGTCATTAATTACTCACCCTCATGTCGTTGGACACCCGTAAGACCTCCGTTCATATTCGGAACACAAATGAAGATATTTTAGTTGAAAGCTGATGGCTGAGAAAGGCTTCAGACAGTCCTTCATTTGCATTCAGTGCATTGACACTTCCAAGATCCATGAAAGGCACTTAAAACGTTGTTACAAAGTCCATCTCACAACAGTGGCTCTACAATAATTTTACGATGCGACGACAATAGTTTTTGTGCGCCAAAAAAAATCAAAATAACACCTTTATCCAACTTGTTCTCGACTTCCGTGTATGCCTCCACGACGCATGCGCGAGAATATGACGCAGATCCGGCGTTCGGACATATGACCCAGAAGCAATTTGTTTACGAGCAGAGGAAGACGCGCGTGTCTAAGCTGTTGGATTCTACATTGATCGTGCTTTAGGTCTCGGCGTAGTTCTCAAAATGGGGCTTAAGTGTGTATTTCATGGATTCCCGAACGCCGGCGCTATGTCATATTCTCGCGCATGCGTCGTGGAGGCACACACGGAAGTCGAGAACAAGTTGGATAAAGGTGTTATTTTGATTTTTTTTTGCGCACAAAAACTATTGTCGTCGCATCGTAACATTATTGTAGAGCCACTGTGGTGAGATGGACTTTGTAACGACGTTTTAAGTGCCTTTCATGGATCTTGGAAGTGTCAATGTACTGAATGCCAATGGAGGCCTATCTGAAGCCTTTCTCAGCCATCAGCTTTTAACTAAAATATCTTCATTTGTGTTCCGAATATGAACGGAGGTCTGACGGGTGTCCAACGACATGAGGGTGAGTAATTAATGACAGAATTTTCATTTTTGGGTGAACTAACCCTTTAAGATAAATAAGACAAGACGCTAAGGGGAAAACTATTTTTTCTCCGATTCTGAAGCCTCTATACAATCACGCCGTGAAACTGCATGTCGATTGGTTCATAAAGTTAAAGAAAACGAACCAATGGCGGTGCGGTACGCCTGAGCCAATGGTGAGCAAGCCCGCTTGAGCCCGCTGAAAGGGGCGGGGGCCCTGTCGCACCAGAGGGGGGTGGCACCTAGCAGAGCGCGAGCGCCGCCTGTGTTCAGAGCTTGGCGCTGGCTTGGTGGCTGGTGACTTGTCCCTTGGCATCTGCTGCTGAGCTGGTGCTGATTTAGGGCGGCTCGGGGCAGAGGAAGTGGAGCGTTTGGGCAAAAAGTGTTGCATAGCCTAGGACGACTTTTGTGCTGCCATAAAGCGTTTGGCGAAGCCATCAATGGCGGGTCTGAAGAGACCGGTGGAGGAGACTGGCGAGTTGAGGAAAACGTCTTTATCCGCATCCTTGATCTCAGTCAAGTTAAGCCACAAGTGGTGCTCCAACACCACCAAACTGGCCATCGAGCGTCCAGTGGCTTGAGCCGTGGTCTTTGTGGTGTGCAGGGTCAGATCCGTGGCACTGCGAAGCTCTCTGAGTCGTGTCCGGCCTCATCCAATTCCTTGAGCAGCTTCGCTTGATACACCTGGAGAACCACCATAGAGTGTAAACCAGACGCTGCTTGACCAGCCGAGGTGTATGCACGTCCAGCGATGGCCGAGGTGGTACGATAAGGCTTGGATAGATGAGCTGCCTTAGTTTTCCATCCAATGGCGGCAGGCGGATACAGATGTGCGCCCACAGCTTCGTCCAGAGGAGGTAGCTTTTCATAGCCCTTCTACCTGCCGCCGTCAAAGGAAGTGAGAGCGTGAGAGGCAGAAGAGTGAAGGTGGCCTGAGTAGGGAGCGCGCCATGATTTTGTCAGCTCATTGAGCACATCTGGAAAGAAGGGCGCTGATTGCTGAGAGGGAGCTTGATACATCCAGCCAGGAACCACTCGTCCAAGTGACTGCATGTGGGTTCCTCAGGCCACTCTAAACCAAGCTGTTCGACCGCTTTAGACAGCATGCAATAGAGCTCTGAGTCAGTAGAAGCTCTGGTGTTAATCGGCTCCAAAGACGGCAAGGGGGTGGGGTCATGTTGCGAGCCCTACCACTCCTCGGCCTCCGACGCCGCTAAAGACATGCTGTCGTCCTGCGGCTCGTCATCAGATCCTCCGAACGAGACCAAGTCACTCGCGGCCGCAGAGGGACGTTGGTCTGGATGGGAGAAATGGACGGGGGAACCTCTTCCTGTGGGCAGAGTCACGCGGGGGCTGAGCCCCGCTGTTTTTTCCTTGTGTGTTCCCGGCAGGAAGAAAATGGGAGGGCGTTCTTCTGAAAAGAACGCTATCCGCAAGCACAGAGAGGCGAGGTGAGAGCAGGTCGAGTCAGCGAGCGCGGCTTCTTCGTGGGACTCGCCCAGACATTGCACGCACTCACTGTGCCCCTCTTCAATGTGCAGAGGGGCTCTGTACATGCCAAACTCGTGGCGCATTTGCAACACCATCGCTAAAATGTACTCTTTTTCTCTTTTAAAAGCTCTAAAAGAATACACTGAAGTGCACTCACTCGGCTGCAGGTGGCTCGTGGGCGAAGTGCTGACCAGGCTGCAACACAGCGGCGTGAAAACAGTGCTGCTTGAGAGCGGTGAGCTGATCTGGCTGCTGCTGAGCGGCAGGCTATCAGCACTGCACGTGAGTGGCGGTCTGAGCGGCGAGCTGAAAGGCAGAGAGTGCCAACGAAGAGATGTAATCTGCGTTGCTGAAGGAAAATTAATCGATTTGCCATGGTGAAACAGCTGCTTTTATAGCCCGAGTCTCCTCCCCTTTCAGCAGGCTCACTCACCATTGGCTCGCGTGTACCATGCCATCATTAGTTCGTTTTCTTTAACTTTACAAACCAATCAACGTGCAGTTTCACTGCCTGATTGTATAAAGGCTTCAGAATCAGAGAAAAAGGAGTTTTCCCTGTAGCGTCTTGTCTTATTTATCTTAACCCTTAATCGCCCCTCAAGTAGGGTTTATTTATCTTAACCCTTAATCGCCCCTCAAGTAGGGTTTACGTTTGAGTCCCTTGGGGTCAGATAGACTAAACTTTTACAGAGTGATTGCATAAGGAAATATACATGTTTGTGTGTGTTTGTGTGTGTGGGCATGTTTTTGTGAAATATCAGGACACAAATGTGTATAATGACATGGGTATGACATAGGTATTACAAAAAGAGGGTGAAATATGAGGACGTTCCCCATGTCCTCACTTTTCAAAATGCTTATAAATCACACAGAACAAGTTTTTTTTCACAGAAAGTGAACTGCACAGTCTCCTGTGATGGGTAGGTTTAGGGGCAGGGGCAGTGTAAGGAGGTAGAAAATATGGTTTGTACGGTATAAAAACCATTACGCCTATGGAATGTCCTCACATTTCACAAAAACAAACATGTGTGTGTGTGTACATGTGTGTGTATGAGATAGAAAGTTCGTTCTACTTTGTGTTTATGCTCTAGGACCAGACCTTGATATAAATGTAGAAATTTTCAGATTTATACTGGATTTAGTTAATTTTTTTTGACAATAAAAGTGTTTTTTTTCAATGTGGGGTCAATCTGACCCCGAGGGACTTAAACGGTAATTTTTTTTTACACACCTTTAGAACAACCAAATCAAGCCCAGATTTTTTGTGCATGTTTAGATTCATGAAAATTCACAGAGTCTCATGGCCCTGAGATGAAGGGAACACTTTTTAAAAATGGAGGTTAAGTCCAGTGGGGTCAGCTGGACCCCAAGGGCCGATCAAGGGTTAATAAGACGAACAACACAGTACTCGTTTAGTATTGCAAGGGAACCACAAATACCAAAGACGATGACCTACACACAAAGAACTGAACAAAACAGGGAGCATATGTCCACAGGAGCAAACAAGGGAACTAAATGAGACATGGGTGTAACTAATCAGTAACCAAGGAAAACTAAACTGAGGGTACAAGAGGCTTGGTCGACCAAAATTGCATTAGTCATTTAGTTGCAGAAAAAAAACCTCCACAGGAAGTGGCAAAATCACGCAGCCTGTGATGGACAGATTGTTAATGGTAGGAAATCCAAACATTCGCCCATCATTTATCGACCTCAATATGGCTTATCACTTGAAACATGTAAGTAGTAGCAACTTTACAAGTCCACTTGCTCTAACGTTAACCAAGATAAATGTGTGCTTTTCAAAGATTGAAATGTCTTCTTTTAAATAAACCAATTCAAGTGGAAAACAATATTCTCAGATTATGTCTGAAACGTGCATATAAGCGTGTCCTCTACTGCAGAGATGAGTCAGCATCATCGACTTAATCTCTGTAGCCGAAAACACAGAAAACATTATCAATAAATTATACGAGTTTAAACAGTCTCCTTGCTGTTTTTTCACGCCACATTCATAATCATTACATTTGTCGGTGCGCTGTGGCAAGCTTTATGCGTGCGTTTGTGCGCTTATTAGGGTCGCTATTATATAGGCAATTAAAAGCTCATTATTATGATTTATGGCTTAAAGGGTTAGTTCACCCAAAAATGAAAATTCTGTCATAAATTACTTACCCTCATGTCGTTCGACACCCGTAAGACCTCCGTTCATCTTCGGAACAGAAATGAAGATATTTTAGTTGAAATCTGATGGCTCTGAAAGGCCTCCATAGGAACAATGGCACTTTACACTCTCAAGACCCTTAAAAGGTACTAAAGACGTCGTTACAAAGTCCATCTCACTACAGTGGTTCTAAAATAACTTTATGAATCGGCGAGAATAGTTTTTGTGCGCAAAAAAACCCTAAATAACGACTTACATAGTGATGACGATTTCAAAACAAGGCATCATGAAGCTTCGAAGCGTTATGAATCAGTGAGCCGAATCATGATTCGGATCGCGTGTCAAACCACCAACTGCTGAAATTTGCCGATTCAAACCGCTGATTCGACTCGCTGATTCATAACGCTTCGAAGCTTCATGATGCCTTGTTTTGAAATCGTCATCACTATGTAAGTCGTTATTTAGGGTTTTTTTGCGCACAAAAACTATTCTTGCCGATTCATAAAGTTATTTTAGAACCACTGTAGTGAGATGGACTTTGTAACGACGTCTTTAGTACCTTTTAAGGGTCTTGAGAGTGTAAAGTGCCATTGTGCCAATGGAGGCCTTTCAGAGCCATCAGATTTCAACTAAAATATCTTAATTTCTGTTCCGAAGATGAACGGAGGTCTTACGGGTGTCGAACGACATGAGGGTAAGTAATTAATGACAGAATTTTCATTTTTGGGTGAACTAACCCTTTAAGTGCGATTAGTCGATTGGCTTAAATTAACAACTACTAGTCGACTAGAAAAATCTTTAATCGAGGGCAGCCCTAGACTGAACACATAATACGCATGCGCATGATGTCACCGTTTTCACAAATTTGTGTTTTTTTTAGTTTACACGGTGACGATAACAGTGTACCTTGAAACCCGCTTCCAAAAGTTTGTTTTCAGGCCTCCAAAACGCTGTTGTCATGTAAATGAATGGCCACAATGCAATGAAAACGATGTTGTGTAAATTATTGTAAAAAACGTACATAAACAAAAATACAATTAAACTCAACATAACCCTGACAGAACTAACATGAACAAACGACAAACAATTATATATTTTATTAACTAACATAAATAAAAATGAATAATGACTGTAAATTATATTCAGCTAATGCTCTAACAAATTATCTATCTTTTCTTTGAACCATGCATAAAAACCACGATTTTTGTATCACACTCTGTAAATGTTAGAATCTTACTTTGGGCTTTACATCTTTCTTCATGTTTTCCATGTATTTGTGTTTACAAGCCACCCTTAATAAGCTGCAGTGGCCTTTAAGGATGTCTTCACATGTTCCCCAAGTACAAGCATTCAGTGGAAAGTGGAAGCAACTGTTTTAATCTGCAGATGTTTTCCAAGTCCTTCAGTAAATAAATAGGGGGAGGGATACATCCACAAAGGATGGCAATTTTTAAAATAATCCACATGGAGGGCCAATCATCACTGTCATGCAGGAAACAATTGAATGCAAAACGAACTCATTTCTGACGATTCATTTTTTACAAGCTTGTTTTTATTAAGTTGTTTCCATTACCTTTACATCTACCATGAGGATATAACTGCATGGATGCTCAAAATGCATGCTGGTTTGAATGGGTAAAGAACTTACAGTGCTGGAAGGGATGCCAATTTGTTGGCGCAGGGTCATGCCAACAAGCTTAATCACAACCATCTTATCTGGCATCATCCAGTGCAAACTCTACACTGGAACTCTGGCATGGTAGTCAGCACTGATGGTACATGGGAACTACACACTCCTTGTCTTAATAAAAAAAAAATTCTCCTCTCCATCTGTTTGGGATCAAAAATCTCTGTTTTACTGTCCACTGAAAGGATGGCAGTGAAAACCATAAGATAGAGATCTGTTCCACTCCTTCAACACTAATTCAATATCCTATGTGCTTTACAAGGCAAATTTTTTTTGCTTTCCCAGCAGAAGAAGAGTACATATTTTGATTGTTTCTAGGTCCTCATCAGTATGCAGATCGGGAAGGTTTATACATAACTGTTATGGCACAAATTTTCCTCAATGGCCAATTTAATTCTACATTAGGATTGCTAATGTAAGCAGACAAGGGCTGATGACAAGCTTCCTATATAGCTTCCGATGGATGCCTTCCGTATTCAACTTACTGGCGCGACGAAGACATCGGACGTAGCGTAAGCGTTTTGAACTGCAAGAGGCATTACACTTACTTCATAAGTTAAATATTTTAATTTAAGTGCCCCCCCCCCCCAAATTTCAAAAATTTTCAGGTAATTTGGATTTAAGTTTTTGTTTTGTGGATATAGATCTATTTCATTTTTATATATGTTAGTTTTACTAATATAGTTTAGTAGTTGCTGTTTTCAGGACAATCATTGAATTAACTGGTACAGCACTTGGAGTGATGAACTTGGGGTCAAAAGCAGCATTAAAAGGTTTAAATGTTGTTGAATCTCAAAGTTAAATTTATTATATTAATTATATGTTTGTCGTCCAAACCTCAAATGTTTGGAAACTCAAGGTCAGAGTCAGCCGCTACTAGCACATGCAGGCTCATTATAGATGGCACTCTTCTTTTCCACACCTTGAGTCATAAATAATTTTGTACTCCTTGCTGTGATCACTTTGCTCTATTAGGTTTGTGGAATTTTTTCCTTTTAATTTTAACGGCACACATCTTATAATTGGCTGTATAATGCCGTTGCTCTTTCCATTTTCATAATTAAACTCAAAATAGTCCCACAAAGGGCTGTGCTGTTTCCTACCAGCCATCATGTCCCCGTCTTCATTATCAGTATCCTGACCTCACATGCCACATCACCATCTGAAGTTCTTCACCTACACAGCCACACAGGTCAGATTATTACACTGTGATGAGATTGCAAAAACAGTAAATGTTTGAATAATTATTCTTCCTTTAATTTAATTCATTGTCTTCACAACTTTTGTCATTTAGTTTTAGTCATCTTGGCAAAATGTATTTTATTTATTCAGTATTTTAGTTTTATTTCAGTTCACGAAAATAACCCTGGTGTTAAAATCATCTCAAACTTTGCTCTGAATAACGTACAAGAAAAATGTATGTACTGATTATGCTTAATACTATGCTTAATAATCTGACAATGCATGTGGTCACCCTAGTTAAAAAATAAACACACCAAAATGTATTTGAAATAAATTTATTATGTATACTACAAATACATTTACATATTTATGTACTTAAAATATAAATACCATGCAATTGTACTTTTGGTATACTAAATTAATATACTTAAGGCCCCCATATACTCATGGCAATGGCAACTCATTCTTCGTTTAGGGGTAAAACAAAGTTCGAAATACGTGACCAACAAAATACTATTAGCGAACACCCACTTTGCTGAGAGTGAAGTTTAGATGAATATGTAAATATGTACTGTGCTCTTTCCTCTCAATAACTAAATAAACACACAACAAAACAGCAAGCATTTTTTTTAAATAAAGCATAAGAAAAGCATCTGATCATAGCAACGTGGAAATGTTTGCACAAGCTCTGCAATTCAGCACTCTAGTAAAGTCACGTCTGTAACAGTTGCTCTGCAGATGAAGGCATGAAGACGATGGTGAAAGGTTCCAATGATGTTTAATAATATTCCACAAAGTAGTAACATAAAGACAGGCACCGCAAACACAACCATACACGTACGAGATCGGACAATGAACATAAGAAAAGCAGGAACTTAAGTAGTGCAGATAACAAGGTGATAATTAAACACAGCTGAACCAAACAAACTCATAATGATGTGTGACCATGGAGATGGAAGGCAGGCGGGATCTCAAAGGAATACATGTGATGAATAACAAACTAAGACCCCATCCACACGAAGCCAGAGCTTTCCCTATCCGATCTTTTGTCCCCCTCGTTTCAAGAAATATCCGCGTAGGCTACACACGAAAGCACTGAAACCGACTCAAAACGATGTAGTATATGCCAGGCCAATATGTGTCGCTGTAATTCTGCCACAGAAATACACTAAAAACGGAGAAGAGTTGTGGCTAGAAGGGGTAACGTTACAGCAATGGTAGGAAGTGAGACAAAATCTCACAATTAAATAACAATAAATAAATTTGCTACTTACCAGATGTGTTTTATTAGCCTGGATGCCAGCCGAACTTAGCCCCGCCCACAACATTTTTACTCTGGCAGTTCGGTCTGGAATTGATCGGTAGATAAGTAATTATGCCCGAACAGAAACTGTTCGGACCAATGAAATTGTCAGGGCGGGCTTTAGACGATGATGGACAGATGATCAACAGTAACGTAATCATCTACGTCATCAAAGGCGCTTGGGTTGAGTTTGTTCTAATCCTAAACGGAGAACTTGTTCGTATGCATTCACCTTTACTATTTCTCTCATAAATGATGATCGTGTTGGTAAGTACTCTGTGTATCCTAAAATTATTTTTTTACAACACCGGCAAAGATCGTTTACACTAATCTTGTTCTTCTTACGTTAGGCTACTTATTCCAGTGTGCGTGCAGACAGGGTTGCCAAGTTTTTACAACAAAACCCGCCCAATTGCTAACGTTCCTCAAAACTAGCCAAAAACAAGCCCAATAGCTTTCTAGGGGGGGTTCTCCGGGAAAAAAAAGGCATTTGGGGGGTAAAATATGTGTTATTTTGGCAGGGCTGGCAGCTAAAAATCGCATTCCTGGGTTTGTATATCACATAATTGGGGTCGCTTCAACCCGCGGACATGACAACACAGTGCAGTTGAGTTCTGTTGACATTTGACAACTAACGTTATGCGTCGCTCCGTTGCTCTGATTGGTTGTAGGTCTATCCAATTGAGGTCTTTCCTGGTTCGGTTGAAACACGCCCCATAATCACAGCCCAACGGAGCGGTCTCAGACTCATATTCTGACTAGAATTGAGTATGACGACGTCAGGCTAGTGTTTTATTAACGCCTACACCTACCCCAACCCTAAACCTACCCTTACAATAATGCAAATACAGTAATTAAATTACGCAATATTGATGTGCGCATGCCCAGTGCCCATATTTGTATTCCTTTCTAGTCTTTCCCATGCTGGACGTGATGTGATATATACTCTGGGACCTGGAGTTTCGTAAAAATATCGGATTCATGCTCCCAAAACGCCGGATCCGTGTGGACGAAACGCTGATACGGTAATTTTTTTTTAAAGTATACAGCTAAACTCATCTCCGTGTGGACAGGGCCTTCATTTATATAGCACTTTATACAATAGATTGCTTGGGGGTGTTGTCTCCTGTGCAAGGTTTGAACTTTGGTTTGAAAATTGGGGGGTTGAAGTGTGTGCCGTTTAACAGGGTCCCAAGGCATACTGAAAAGGTACTAATATGTACCTTTAAGGTACTAATATGCACTCTTAAAGTACTGATATGTACCTTTTAAGGTACTAAAATGTACCATTTAGGGGTGAGTAAGGTACAAAGATGTACCTTTTCACTTTTGTACCTTAGGGTACCGCCCCAGTGACAGCCATGTACCTTTTTTTCTGAGAGTGTACTTAGTATGAAATACTGTAAATATATTTTAAATACATTTTGGTATAGGTTTTTTCACTAGGGCATGTAAACACGTTAACCCCTTTTTTCTTTATTGTAGTAAGGTCATAAACGGCTTAAGCTTAAACCGATTGTCACAGCTAGATTTTTTTCCCTTACCCCGATTTTCCCTGGCATGTAAATACATTAACCTGCTTTCTGTTGAGGTGCGCATGTATGATATGTAACAGGAAATCATTCAGACAAAATGAAAACTAACTGAAGTTGAAATAGTGCTTATTTACTGCTTACATCATGTAACAAATTGAGTAACAAAGGAATGTGATTTTTTTGAGTCTTGTAAACGCTGTTTACTTGCGTTACCAGGATCGGTGTAATGGTGTGTAGGTAAACATGCTTAATGATTAGAGACAAAGAGGTTTGCTTTACAACATGCAAGCAAGGTAGTACAAGCTTGACTAAAAGGTGTTGAGTGACTAACAAGGTTAACCATAATCTGGGCCTTGGGGAAACAATGCTGCCCTACATCCTTGCCCCAGACCAACATGTATGAACTATAACTATACCATGAAAAATCCTGAAAGAAAACCCACCACCTCCACAAATTCCAAAGAAGTCCTTAAACCATTGCTTGCTCCCACCCCAAGCGCACTCGCCTCAACATTTCTCACATTGTTTGTGTTATCTCCAAGCTGCTCCAGGGAGCTAGAGAGTTTATTCTGGACATAGACACAGTAAGATTCTTGGCATTTGAGTTGCTGAGTAGCCCTAGGGGGGGATGGCAGCCATACCCGCTCTTGCAGAAAACTGGGGGATTAGTTTGCTCTATTTTAGTCCAACGGGTACTGCTTTTCCACAGTCCTGTAGGAACAGCTTATAAGCAGTCAGTTTATTTTTGAGTCCCTCTGCCAGGTGCTGAGGGCTTTGTGAGGCCTATTTTTTCGGGTCACTGCAAATGGGAAGAGGGTCACCAGCCAATTTCCCTCATGGTGAAGATGAGACAATATATGAGGACCTACTTGCTCTTTTCCATCAGCACTCTCAGTACTTTCCATTGTGGCCAAAACTCCACACTGGGGGTTTTCCATGACCCATTTTTAACTTTAAAAATTCTCACAAACAAACCTACCACTCCACTCCCATCCATGTCATATAATTAAGCTATACACTTTAAGATCTCACATGCAAAAAAAATGTCTTAACAATAACAAAACAATTTCCTTATTTACTATTTTACTGTTTTTTAAGCATGCTGTGCAATGAGTGCAACACTTTTAAGTTAACAGTATATCAGCTAATGCAAACAAGTGCACCAGAGTGTTAGCGACAGCTGGATCATTATACACAAGGCTGAAAAATGTTTCCTCTGTAGGCAGCATTCGAAGGTAGGAAGACAATTAGCCACGTCTGAATCCAATGATCGTGTCGCATTCTGTCTACGGAGATACCTTCATATGATCTATTTTTGACGGCAGCATAGATGTATCCTTCACTGTGATATCATATATACCAGAGACTGATTGAACTTAGACAAATCATATATGATTATAATTGTGTTTTTATTTGGTTTAATGTTCCACCTGTCTCTTTGTTGATACCGGATTTCTGCATCTGCATAAGTCATAAATTACATAAACTCTGGCTAACTCATTAAACTCTTGTTTTCTGTCCGTGAGCTCCCTCTGTTGCTATGACTGAAAGGACAACAGTATGGTGAGACCACTAAAACATCCTCAAATCGCATAATTCTGTGGAAAATGAATAGAAATGCTTATTTCTAAAGAAATGTAATGTAAACATATTATATTTGATCAAATTTTTTTCTAAATGTGTAAACCATTGGAATTAAAGGCCTTAATGGAGTTGTTTCGTGCATTCCTGTGCTAACAAATAAATGGATAGGCAAGACTGCCTGTATGTATGTATGTATGTATGTGTGTTCTCTTTGATTCAACATGATTGATGTGCACTTGTGACACAAATTAATAAATTATTGTCAAATCATTGGTCAAATATCGATACTGGGGTCTTACGTCTTGTCATCACTCTAGCTAGCTTTCAGTCAGGTAGCCCCGTTTGTTTTCCTTTCTCAGTTGCTGACTGTTACCTGCCGCACCTGTTCCTCATTTCCTCCCCTATAATTCTCCCTTTGAATGCTGTGTTGTGTTGGACTTGACTGTCTTTAGCCATTTTACCTTGCCAGTCCAGCCTTTATTGTTTTTGTCTGTAGGCTACTACCTGTCACCATTCTCAGCTTGAGTTTGCCCTGTCCGTGACTTAATGAACCCTGACAGCATTGCACATTTTTGAATGAATGGATGAATCGTTCTAATTATTTATTTCCTTTTAACTCTCTTTTTAAATTTATGTTTATGTTATGATTGTAAATGAACAATATGTTTCTTAAACTGATCATTTGTTACTCAAAACTTATTAATGCAGAAGATATTTTATTAATTTATATTTAATGAATGTGAATACTATCTTGTATGAGTACGCAAAGTCCCTTTCAAGGCAGTTCACTTGGCATTCATTGACTGTTTTATTTAGAAGCTCCCTGTACTAGAGGTGCCATATGAGACATTCCAATTTTTCCCATTTATTTTAATAACAGTGGCCGTCTTATCTATATACTGTCTCTGGAGTCTACATATTCTTAAATGAGTAATTCTGTATTTCAGTAATTCAGTAATTCTGATTTAGTGGCATCCATCCATCCATCCATCTATCCATCCATCCATCCATCCATCCATCCACCATCCATCCATCCATCCATCCATCCATCCATCCATCCATCCATCCATCCATCCATCCATCCATCCATCCATCCATCCATCCATCCATCCATCCATCCATCCATCCATCCATCCATCCATCCATCCATCCATCCATCCATGCATCTATCCATTTTCTAAAACATTTGTCATAATATATTGTCGTAGAGATGTTGGAGCCAGGGTCTCAGGCCTGCAGGGAAACATGGATGGCCAGTAATTGATAACATATTTTTTTGATGATTTGTTTTTGGGCAGGACATTTTTGTAAAAGGAGAAAAACATAGAGCAGATGGCTACCTTCTAACCTAAACAAGTAGGATAAGGACTCCTGTCCAAATAGACATAAAATACAGAGCATTGACAGACCACCTGCATGCTCCCAATCACCCTTCACACTGTTTAGCTTTCAAATATCATATAATAACATATTGCTTAACTTGTCAAAATTGACTTTAATAGCACATTATTTACAGTATTTAATATGTGTGTTTAAAATGACAATATTAAATGAGGCATTCTGGTGCTATATGCAGCTATGCTTGTCATTCACAGGAAGTGTGAGTTTTTTCCTCTCTTTCATCCGAAAACCTTCCGGCACAACAGGATTTGGAGAACACTTGTGTAGGGCTTCAAAGCACCAAGATCAAATATTCTGAGTGAATGTTCAATATATATAAAAAAAAAAAAATTGATTCCTATGGACCTATTCACACATGGGCACTGACATTTGCCCACAGACAGACCAAAGTTGTTTGTATTTATAGAGAGCTTTTGGTCACATTTCCCAAGTGCTGCTGCATATTCCAGTATATTGGTTCCAGTATATATTCCAGTATAAAGTTATGTTGGCATATGATGTGGAGATGCTGTACAGTTCATCAACCATCTGAGCTACAAGCATAAATCAGAGCTGTTTTGTGTATGCTAATAATGTTATATAGTATATACTACAACAGTGCTTATTTTCCCGTCTCACAAAGAAAGTGGTAAACAGTCCTTTTGATATTTTCTCTCATTATTCTCCCTCGTTTCACACCAGTGATTCTTAGGCCTGGTTTCACAGACAGGGCTTTGATTAAGCCAGGATTAGCCCTTAGTTCAATTGACCTATCGGTAAGCCCCTCCCCTCGAACACAGATGAGCCAATGGCAGTTGAGTATCAGTCGCGCTGGGACCGGAACTCGGACATCTTTAGGTGTCAGCGCTATAGAGAAACATTGGAAAATCCAAAGCTCTCATCGGTTTGATGGTGTTTATGCTACAAAAATGCTAAAATGTCGTGCCTGAGGTACTGTAACACTGATTCCAGGGATCCTGAGAGGATTTTCTGTTTGTCATACTCTCGTTAAAGGGGTCATAGAATGACATTTTTGTACAAGTTAATATGATTCTTTAGTGTCTAAATGAAAAGTTTGTAATATACTTTAATTAAAAATTCTCATTAGTATTGTAAGAAAACACTCAATTTACCTGGTCAAAACCAGCTCAGTTTTCAGTAAGTCATTTCAGTGTATGTGACTTTAAATGATAATGAGCTTTGCTCACCCCGCCCCCTCTGCTCTGTGGGGCGTTCGGTTCGACACGACACAACACCACAACACACGTGGAGTGTTGCCTTGACAACATTTGAGGGTATATTTTCGAGAAATAATGACAACGGGAGTCTCTGAGGAAACATCTAAGCAACCTTATCAATTTGAACCGGAGTCGGACCAGGAACAGATGACGAAACCATCGAAGTTCGAACAGGACGTTTCTGAATGGTTGGTTAACGTCATGTCACTTTGATCTATCTTTGTACTGGCAGAGTAGCATAGTGAGATACGAATGCTATGTGTTTACTGATGTGTTAGTTCATTGACAGATTGATGTTATGTTATAAGATTTTTTTTTTTTGACATTACTTCTTAATCAGTAACAGACACCGTTATAAACCATGTACAAAAGTAAGCTTAGTGTAGTGTTACCACGTTAACTTTATCACCCGAGTACACAGTTTGTAATAACAAACATAACGCGTTGTTCATTATAAACGTGGGATTATGAATTATATTGAGAACGTCATACACAGAAAGCATGCCGTAATGTAACTTACCCTGTAAACTTTAGCCTCATTCATCGTGAAGCGTGCAAGCGATTTGCAAAGATTAATATAAAGGTTAATAAAACGTTACACTCACACATCTTCGATCTTCCTGAGGTGCAGCAGGAACACAATCCTTTTTTCAAGAGCAGCTTATTAGCAAAACCTGCTTTATACTGACCCTCGTTTATAAAGCAGTCTGCTGAGAAATGATTCGCGCAAACATTGACGTTGATGGGGGGGAATATTCCCTTCTAAAACAAAACTCAGCAGCCACTGGGTCTTCAGCGGTTCGGATTTAGGAACATCAAAATGACTGCTGTGTTCGTTATTACACCCAACAACACAACACCACAATCGCTTAGACGCCATTCTGCTCCAGAGTATCAACAATGGCGGACTGATGACAGCTCGCTCAGGGCGGGTCTGTGTTGAAACGCTGCTGTCAATCAACAATCTTAGGAGGGGCGTACACCGTGTAACGTCACACGGTCAGACGGCTCGATTTGAGACAGGGGAAAATATATAAGGAGATTAAAAAAAAACACTGGATGTATTTTTATCATTATAGGATGGTTGTGTACAGGCACTGCCAACACACATTTCCGTATAATCAACTTGTAAAAGTGCATGTACCATTCTATGACCCCTTTAAGGTACAATTAAAGTCCCTGCTAACATGCAAACCGTAATAACTAACTGTTCTCATGTCATGTAACACTGTAGGTCAAAAACACGAAGGTCTACATTCCAGTGCCTCTCCAATTTAAACTGGTTATATGTAAATTAATTTAATTTTAGATATGTTTAAGGTCTGCATTATCTGTCCTACTAAGGAGGACTCCTATTTTGATGGGTATTATAGTCTACAGGTAGTGGAAGGGAGAGCTCGCACGCAGTTTATCGCAGTTGTTTTGCAGATACAAAGTTTACCAGTTATTAACTGCACCCTCGAAAAAGGCATACGGTCTGGGTATATGTTTGTTTACTGTTAGTTGTATGAGAGTTTTTGTTTAATTTGCTGTGTATGTTAATGCTAATGCAACGGAGAGAGATAGTTTGAGAATGAGACGTTAATGCGCACTTCTTAAGCTTTGTTTGTTTGTTCAGCTCTTACAATGATTTTTTGGAGTGAAAAAGGACATAATAAACTTGATAAACCCTCAGTAAAGTTTGGCCATCATTCGGAGGGGATATACGCTACATTCTGTGTCCAAAAACATCTTGGGATAAGGTTTTCACACTGACAGCTGTCATTGTAAAATATAGCAACTCCGTTTGTTTTTTCCGAGTTAGCAACAGTAACTAAGGGGGGGCGGGGCTTACCGATAGGTCAATTAGGGCATTTAAGTAGCTTTTATAAATGTGCCTAAGAAAAAAACATAACTGGTGTGCAGTGCATCTTGCGACAAAACAATGGCAGTGACATGATTTGATATGCCAGTGCGATTTGCTTTCAGGTAAAACAGCTCAAAAGTGCATTTTAGTCTGGGACTAAGCATAAGCCTTGTCTGTGAAACCGGGGGCAAAACTTATAACTATCACCTAGACACCATCTACTGATATACCTTAGTCAGGGTAGATTGCATTTTACATGAAAGTGAGGCTATGAGGGATATTACACAGACGTACAGTCTTTATAATGGCACTGTGGGCACTGTTACATGTAATTCTCAAAACTCATATTTTCTTCTTTTTTTTAACTGTTTTATGACATCTTTCTCAATTGAAAGTTTTTTTGGAAAAATGTTTCATCAGCTAAACAATTGCCATGTTGTTAAACAACACTAAAATCCATTAAACACACTGTACTTCCAATCTGTCCATCACAGCCTCTTGACTGGTCTTTTGCAGGCATGTGGAGAAGGCCATTAATATGTCATATAAACAAGCACACATTTACCACAATCAAAATTTCAGAAGCTTTGCAGCTGAATTCAAACTAATTATTTTGCAAAGGATACCAAAGTCTGCAATCAAATTCAATCACACTAATAAATAATAATAATATAGTTAGGAATTTGGCCAGTGTAGTCAAAAACTCTGGTCCGTTTAGAAGCACTTCAAACTGTCATGTCCTGTTTGATCAATCTCATGATCAAAAGTGCAAAATCCATGGTTTCAAAACAGTCAATGGAGTCGAAAGCAGACTGCATGGAATATTGCTTTTTTTTTTAAAAATACAAAATTGAAGTGCCCTCGTAATCAATTCAATCCAATGATCCAATCAACTGAATTCTCGATGGACAATCAAGTCCCGGTGTAACGTGGATCCACTGGAGGCAAGTTGTTGGACCCAAATGCAGCTTTATTTCCAACAATAAACATAAATCTTAACATAAATCAAAACATAAAACAAAGACTTGACTTGATCCAAACATAAAACAAAGACTTGGCTTGGCTTGACTTGACAATAACTAAACTCACCGACCGCGGGTTACAACATTCAATACTCGACAAAGACACATGGCAAACATGAGGGCTTAAATACACACACAGACTAATGACAAGACAAGTGACACCTGTGAACAGTGATGAGACAATGAACCAATGACAGGACAAGACACAAGATCACATGAGGGCATGGGAGTCACATGACAAGACCAGGAAGTGCACGACAAGACTGTGAACATGACAAACTCAAACATAACCATGAACATAAACTGAAAACCGAACCAAGAACATGAACCATCACCAAAACACCCTGTGACAGATCCCCCCCTCTATGGGCGGCCCCTGACGCCCAAACAATACCAAACACCAATGGCCTAACAAAGAGTCTTAACAAAAAGTCTTGGGGGGCGGTCTTGGGGGAGGGATGGTGGGCCAGGCCCGTGCAGGGGCACCGGACCCAGACATGACCTGGACGGGCCTGGGAGCATGGGCGGACCTGGACCCTGTGGCGTGGGCGGACCTGGACCCTGAGGCGTGGGCGGACCTGGACCCTGTGGCGTGGGCGGACCTGGACCCTGAGGCGTGGGCGGACCTGGACCCTGTGGCGTGGGCGGACCTGGACCCTGTGGCGTGGGCGGACCTGGACCCTGTGGCGTGGGCGGACCTGGACCCTGTGGCGTGGGCGGACCTGGACCCTGTGGCGTGGGCGGACCTGGACCCTGAGGCGTGGGCGGACCTGGACACTGGGGCGTGGGCGGACCTGGACACTGGGGCGTGGGAGGACCTGGACCCTCGGGCGTGGGAGGACCTGGACCCTCGGGCGTGGGTGGCCATGGCGGCAACGGCAGTTCACCGGGCCATGGCGGCAACGGGAGTTCATCAGGCCATGGCGGTAACGGGAGTTCATCAGGCCATGGCGGTAACGGGAGTTCATCAGGCCACAGAGGCGGGGCCTTCATGGCCTCCATGTACCCCTTGCCCCCCCCCCAAATTTTCTTGGGCGGGACAGCGGGGCCGTGGGCTGGAGCCTGGACGGGGCCTTGGGCTGGAGCCTGGACGGGGCCTTGGGCTGGAGCCTGGACGGGGCCTTGGGCTGGAGCCTGGACGGGGCCTTGGGCTGGAGCCTGGACGGGGCCTTGGGCTGGAGCCTGGACGGGGCCTTGGGCTGGAGCCTGGACGGGGCCTTGGGCTGGAGCCTGGACGGGGCCTTGGGCTGGAGCCTGGACGGGGCCTTGGGCTGGAGCCTGGACGGGGCCGTGGGCTGGAGCCTGGACGGGGCCGTGGGCTGGAGCCTGGACGGGGCCGTGGGCTGGAGCCTGGACGGGGCCGTGGGCTGGAGCCTGGACGGGGCCGTGGGCTGGAGCCTGGACGGGGCCGTGGGCTGGAGCCTGGACGGGGCCGTGGGCTGGAGCCTGGACGGGGCCTTGGGCTGGAGCCTGGACGGGGCCTTGGGCTGGAGCCTGGACGGGGCCTTGGGCTGGAGCCTGGACGGGGCCGTGGGCTGGAGCCTGGACGGGGCCGTGGGCAGGAGCCTGGACGGGGCCGTGGGCAGGAGCCTGGACGGGGCCGTGGGCTGGAGCCTGGACGGGGCCGTGGGCTGGAGCCTGGACGTGGCCGTGGGCTGGAGCCTGGACGTGGCCGTGGGCTGGAGCCTGGACGTGGCCGTGGGCTGGAGCCTGGACGTGGCCGTGGGCTGGAGCCTGGACGTGGCCGTGGGCTGGAGCCTGGACGTGGCCGTGGGCTGGAGCCTGGACGTGGGCTGGAGCCTGGACTTGGGCTGGAGCATGGACGTGGGCTGGAGCATGGACGTGGGCTGGAGCATGGACGTGGGCTGGAGCATGGACGTGGGCTGGAGCATGGACGTGGGCTGGAGCGGATGACTCTGGCTGGGTGGTGGTGGGTACTGTGGGGTTGTGGGGCCCCTCCTCCACAGTCCCCACTGTAAAAGAAGACCCAGCCAGCAGAAGAGCAAAGTCAATATATTGGGCCAGGGAAAAATGGATCTTCTCCCCTGGCATCTGTGAGCGGATAGGGTTGTTTAGCCCAAACCTAAAAATGTCCTTGAGGGCCACGTCATTAAAGTCTACCTCATGACTGAGTTCACAAAAGTCCTGAACATAATTTTCAATGGCCTGATGGCCTTGACGAAGGCGTAGGAGGGCAACTGCTGGGTCCATTGTTGACGGTCGAGTATTCTGTAACGTGGATCCACTGGAGGCAAGTTGTTGGACCCAAATGCAGCTTTATTTCCAACAATAAACATAAATCTTAACATAAATCAAAACATAAAACAAAGACTTGACTTGATCCAAACATAAAACAAAGACTTGACTTGGCTTGGCTTGACTTGACTTGACAATAACTAAACTCACCGACCGCGGGTTACAACATTCAATACTCGACAAAGACACATGGCAAACATGAGGGCTTAAATACACACACAGACTAATGACAAGACAAGTGACACCTGTGAACAGTGATGAGACAATGAACCAATGACAGGACAAGACACAAGATCACATGAGGGCATGGGAGTCACATGACAAGACCAGGAAGTGCACGACAAGACTGTGAACATGACAAACTCAAACATAACCATGAACATAAACTGAAAACCGAACCAAGAACAATGAACATGAACCATCACCAAAACACCCTGTGACACCCGGCTAGGGGTGTGCCATATCATACCGTCCACGATAACACCGGTATTCATTTTTACATGATAATAAAGTGTCATCTTGCGATATCAATGTTATAGTGACGCGATGATGTATGGCGCATTTACGTTCCCTAGCGCGCACAACAACAGCACCTGTCTGAGAGTATGAACAGCATGTCAGCCTCCGATGATGATTTAGTACCTAAAAAGGGAGCTACTTGGTTACAAGAGGTCAGACCTCTTGACAACTGACAAAACATTTACAACTTAAAGCTGATATTGATGTTAAATTGAACAAAAAAGGACGGTTATTTTCATCAGTTACGGCTCTTGAGATCCAGCATTCTGGTCGCTTTGAATCAGACAGAGATAGTGCGTAAGATTACATTTATTTGAATTAATGAATCATATTATTTATTTGAATTAATTATTAAGAGAGAGAGAGAGAGAGAGAGAGAGAGAGAGAGAGAGAGAGAGAGAGAGAGAGAGAGAGAGATTCGTACCTGCGTGTCTGCGTCTGTTCAGAGTCTCTCTTAACAATGCCAAGATGCACGTTTATTACTTAAAAATAGCGATGCAACTCCATCGTTGCTGAGAAATATAAAGTAGTGATCCAGTAGCTTAGCTATTTTATTGCTTAAAGTCACAGGGCAGCGTTGATAACAAGTTTCTGTGCTCCTGAATGCGATCTCCGCTCTCTGTATGCGAGTGAAGCAGGCCTATGTGTGTGTGTGCACTTCAATGAAAACAGTGCATTAATGTAGAACGATGATTCAACTGACTTGGAACTACCTGTGCAGTAAACAATTTTATTGTACACCTTCCAGCCAATCAGAATCGAATATTCAGACAGACCATAGCATAAATCAGGTGTGCGGTTATTAGTTATTGTTAAACTACAATGTTAAGGCTTTATGTTATACTTTTACTTAAGATTTCCAGTGAAAACACTACCAACTTGTACAAAGGCTACTTTTTTACTTTGCTTACATTTGTCTCGTGCTGTCACAACTATTGTACTATAATGCTGCTGCTGCCAACTTATGACAATAGATTTACACTTCGAATTAAGTATTCTGTTATCAATGACAGTAGCTCATTGGAAAAGGATGGAACATGCCCTTCATTTTGTTTGCACTAATAAATGCTGCTGCCGCCTGCCTACCAGATGTAATCACCAATAAAACTTTGTTCCATGTATGTTTTTCTATATCGTCATAAATATCATTATTGCAAATATTCTTACAATATTGTGATATAATTTTGAGGCTATATCGCCCACCCCTAGTCCCGACTTAATTTTTTTTTATCCTTGAGAATCCGTTTCACTTGGATATACGACAAAATAGGGAAGAAAAGACGATTACAACTTCCATTTCATACCGACTTTAAAGGATTAGTTCACTTCAAAATAAAAATGTTGAATCCTGATAATTTACTCACCCCCATCTCATCCAAGATGTTCATGTGTTTCTTTCTTCGGTCGAAAAGAAATTTAGTTTTTTGAGGAAAACATTCCAGGATTTTTCTCCACATAATGGACTTCTATGGCAACCAACTAGATGAAGATCCAAATCAATGCAGTTTCAAAGGGCTTCTGAGGCTCTGCTAGCCTAGAAATCTAGACGCACCGTAGCGGCAGCAAATCTAATTTGCAGCCAGGGTAGTCTAGCAACCCTCCGTTGGTGTGCGAGCTGGAAAAACCAAACTCTAGTTAGGCCATTCACATCGTGTACAGAGTCGGTGGGCGGGCTTAACATAATGACGGCAGAGTTGTTGACGCAGATCCGCGTTCTATATGTAAACAAAGAAGCTGGCGAACAGCGATCTTTCGAAACGGCTTTGGCCGCGACTCTGGAAGACTTGGAGTTAAGCTTTTCTTTGAGAAAAGAACAAAGAACGGCACTGAAGTCATTCTTAAAAAAGTGTGTTCTGAGTTTTGCCGACCGGATACAGCGAAAGTTTAATCTATCAACTAGCTCCGCTTCACCTTCTTCGTTGCTCTGGTTGGTTGTAGCGCTATCCTATTGCGTGCAGAGGGAATTTGAAAGACAACCGCTTATCCCGCCCTCGGATTGAGCCCTGCCAATGGTGAGTTCTGTGGGTGATATGGGTCTGGCTTGTCAGGCTAAGGCTCTGCACGATCCCAGCCGAGGAACAGGGTCTTATCTAGCGAAACCATTGGTCATTTTAAATAAATAAAAAAATAATAATTATATACTTTTTATTCTAAATTGCTCATTGTGGCGAGCAGCGAGGCTGAGGGACCATGAGAGCGGGACGAGGCCGCGGTCATTAGTGATGATGAGCGCCAGCTGCGTACCGCATCGGCCTCGTGTCTCACGGAGGAGTGACGGGAGTATAAAGGAGGAGCGACGACAGTGAAGGACAAGAGAGGACCAGGCCTGGACTTGTGTTTTGTTTACGTTTTGTTATGTGTGTGCGCGGCAGTCGTCCGTGAGGGGCTGCCGCTTTTACTTTCATTTTGTGTTCATTTATTTTATTAAAGTTCATGAATGTTCGCCGGTTCCCGCCTCCTCCTTCCCACAGGAACAAACTCCGTTACTCTCATCTTGCGCTGCTTTGCGACACACCACGGATTGCGCAATCACGTCGGAAAGGTCACACTAGATATTAGTGGAAGTGCATTGATTTGAACCTTCAACCCCCTGGTTGCTATTGAAGTACAAGAAAAATCCTGGAATGTTTTCCTCAAAAACTTAATTTCTTTTCGACTGAAGAAAGAAAGACACAAACATCTTGGATGAGATGGGGGTGAGTAAATTATGAAGAAATTTTCATTTTAAAGTGAACTAATCCTTTAAGAGCATTAAGGGCAACCAATGGCAACGTAAAAATAAATCAGGCATTAGAAATATAAACAAATATAAAGCTGCAAGCAGTGTTGAAAGGGCCCTCGCACCCAGGGCCACCACAACCCGGTGGCCTTGGGAAAATAGTGAATAGTGGTAAATATAGGAGAAATCTGGCAAAGTCACTTCGATGTGCTACACTACGCTTTGACTATAACTGAATATTGCCGTGCAGATGTCTTCAGGCCAGCTCTTTTATCAAACATGTGGAGTTTAAGACAGATCAGACATTGTATGCCTGAGTTAAAACAATTTCCTGTTTTGTGGCGTTAATCGCATATATTAGCAATGAACCAAGTGTTGCATGATTTAACGTGTTTTTAGCATCTTTGGTACTTCGTGGCATATTTAAATGTGTTTCCAGGAGTGAATACAGTGTAAAGCATGCCATTTCCTGTTGCCAGCAGGTGGCGCTATGACTAACTGAATATTAGCAAGTAGATGTCTTCAGGCCAGGGCTCTAATCAAACATGTGAAGTTTGGGGCAGATCGGACATTGCATGCCTGACTTACAACAGCTTCCTGTGTCATGGCGAAACATCAGATTTCCTGTTGGGTTTTCAGATTTTGCCTCCAGGGACTTTTTTGTAGGTATTGGACATGTGTGTACCGAATTTCATACTTGTATGTGAAACGTATTGCGAATGACGCTTAATTGAAATTTTGCAGGTGGTGCTATCGAGCCATTTTGCCACACCTAATTCGGAAACCCATATCAGATGTAGATTTCCACCACTTCTGATGTGTGTGCAAAGTTTCATGTCGAGCATCTTTAGGCCCTTAAAAATGTGATTAATTTCGGAGAAGAAAAAACAGAGCAATTCTATAATACCATATTGATATATATTCTGAATTAAAAAAATATAAGAAACTAGATGTAACCAAACACCTACACAACTGAACACCTACACATTACCATCCATTCAAAAGAAAAACATAGGAATAATATTGTACTGAAATGTAAACATGGACTATGTAACATCAACTGCAGTAAATTTTAAGCCTTGTTTATACTCAACGCCTCCGCACGAGCGCGAGGGAGTGCGCTGCAAAAATGACGTCATTGCGGAGTGGGCAGTAGTGCGCATTGACTGCGTGAGGCCCCATTTCACGTGGCGGTTCTAGGCAAATCTAGCCGAGCATAACGTCTCATCACACCGGCACCTTGTTTGCACATATCAATTAGTTGCTTATATTTAGAAAATGAGCCTACAAAAGCATAAATAAGCCCTTTTATTGAAAATAAAGATCCATGTTTAATAAAAAAAAATTCACAAAACTAAATGAAAATGTTTAGTGAAATTAGGAAATATTTAAGAGATTGTTAATTTAGTTGTATACATGTGTGCATACATTTTGTTCTCATGTCACAAGTAGTAATATCAAGGTTTAATGAGTTTAACTTTTTTAAATTTCGTCACCTGTAGCTACATTCTTCTACTTCTTCTCTCACTGCTGTTTCCTGATGGTTTATAGAACAATTACTCCGAGTCGCCCTCTGTCGTTTCACAGAATAGTACAACGGCGAGCGAGTCAAGTATAAACGCCTCGTCCGTTAGGGGAGGAGCGCGCGCAGTCAGCAGAGGCCTGCGCTGCGCAGCCAGGCGAAAGTATAAACAAGGCTTTAGGCTATAAGCAGTAGAGAGTGTCATTCTAGTTTTGTAAAGAAATTTTATAGAAATAATCTATAAAAATAATAATTGAAATCATTGTATAATGCAACATGACATTAGTGTTTTTGGGGGTTTGCGTTTTATGATTGACAAAGTGTGTTTGTTGGTTGAAAACCTTTGCTAGGTAAAATAATTGTGTTTTAGTAGTTTTAGTGCATTTTGAATGTGAAATTATCTGCTGTGCCAAACTGAAAGCTTGTTAGGAGAACTGTGTGTAGAGTTTTGAAAAAGTGACCTAAGTATTGAGAAATGGGTCCTAGCAAGTGTATATAAAAACAAACAAACAAACAAACAAACAAAAACACTGTAAATGGCAAGAGGCATCCTGCACATCAAAAACAGGCAAAGCAACAAATTAATATTATTCAACATATCCTAGCTTTTTACAGAAAATATTCAGATGTAACCCCCTCTGTAATAATTAACATTTTCATAAGTAACTGTGATTTAATTACCCTTTTTTATCAGTAACTGTAACTGATTACAGTTACATGTATTTTGTAATTAAATTACAAAATCTAGTTACATGTAACTAGTTACTCCCCAACACTGCTAAGTATATATGAGTAGACACGTCCCCTCTGTCATAATCAAGGAGTCGAGGGTCTGTCCATATAACCTGTCACCTCTCTTCTCCACTTGTGGAACACTTCAAAGTGGCGACAGGGATTGCCCTGAGGGGGAAGTGCTTAAGGAGGTTTGTGAGTGTGTTTGGAAATTTGGAACTATAGACTACTCTTACTATTTCTGCCATATAAAGATATTGTAAAAGTAGTAATGCTAGTTAATATTTCTGCATGTCTACAAGCAAAGCGGAATGCACCAAACATCTACCCAAAGTACTTTGGGCAAGCTCCAGTAGCAAACCTGAGCCTGAACCTTTTTATTTGTCTTCAATATGACAAATCTGACTGATTGGAGTCAAGAAACATCAAATGCGTATCCTTTTTTAGGACCAATGAGAGTTTTCTAGCATAAGCTCACATTTGGGCAAGTCTGGAGAATCATGACTGTTAATGAAGAGGGAGGGATTATCGTTAATTAGCCAGAATCTGTAGAATACAAAAAGACCAAAGGGCATCATCTCAACAATGTTATAGATTATGGTAGCATGGTGTATAGTTCTGCCTCAAAAACCCAACTTGCTAAGATTGAGACAATTCAAAATCAAGCGTTAAGGATATGTTGTGGAGCAAGGAGATCATCACCAGTTTCATCACTTAATGTTGAGACGGGAGTAATGCCACTAGGAATGAGAAGGATTAAGTTAAGAATGAGATACTGAGCAAACATAAAAGGTAAATCGGAAAATCATCCAGTTAAGAATGTTTTAAGTGACTGTTGGGAATATAAATATAAAAAATTAACAAGTTTTGGGTGGTTTATTAATGAGGAGGCAAGAGAAATGATTAAGGATGTTAATATTGCCAGCTGTGTGGTTCTGCCTGCAATTCCTCCTTGGTTTTTTCCAATGCCTTATATTGATATCCAGTTACACAAAGACAAACATAATAAGGAGAATATCCTGGATAGCGTAAAAATACAAGATTATATAGATCATATATATTTCGGTGCCATCCAGATATATACGGATGGCTCAAAAGATCCGGATTCTGGTATAACATCTGCAGCAGTATTTATACCTCAATTTAAAGTTAACATTTTGAAAAGAACATCAGATCACATTTCAGTATTTACATCAGAATTAATAGCAATTATATTAGCATTACAGTGGGTCGAAGAAGTTCAACCAATCAGATCAGTTATATGCACAGATTCTCTATCTGCAATTGAAAGTCTAGCAAGTGGTATATCTACAGCTAGACAGGACTTAATTTATGAAATATTGCAAAGTCTTTTTAGAACCAGACAATTGGGAATCATTATTAATTTTCTTTGGATACCAGCTCATATGGGGGTAGCAGGTAATGAAGAGGTGGATAGATTAGCCAAACAGGCCATAAAATTTCAAGAAGTTGATATCAAAATTGCATTGAGTAAGACTGAGATTAAAAGTATAATAGCTAAGGAAGTTAGAAAGAAATGGCAGAATGAGTGGGACAGTGGAAATAAGGTTCGACATTTACAACATACAACATACAAGGAACAGTTGGTTTAGAAAGAAGAAACATTGGAAATAGGAGGATGGATGTTATAATTTCAAGAGTGCGCATAGGCCATTGTCTACTAAATCAAAGTTTGGTCAGGATTGGGAAACACCAGACTGGGTATTGTGAAAAATGTAGTTCGGAAAATATGGAAACAGTAGAACATGTATTATTAAAATGTGAGGCTTATGCAAGAGAAAGATTTAAATTATTTCAACCATTAAGAGAAATGGAAATGGAAGTTTTTTCTATCAAAGCATTATTAGGTAATGGCCCAAAGCAACTTAAAATATATGAAGAAGTATTTAATTTCTTAAAAGACACTCATTTAAGTAACCGGATTTAGGTCACTACTACCATAACGTTATCCACACTCCAATCCAGTAGGTGGCGGGAATGCACCATTTAAGTTTGGTTTGCCAACCGCCATTAAACTTGAAAAGAAGAAGAAGAATCTCAACAATGTGACTAGGGCTGTTTCCGAAATCGCCCCCTATACCCTCATTCACTATTCCCTACATTAGTCCACTGATATAGTCCACTTCGAAAACGAGTGAGTGATTTCGGACACTATGTGCGCCGGAAAGGCTGCCGTTTTTGCAGTTTGTGCTTGCTGTGTGGCAGCTCCAGTAATAATGAAAAGATTTATCCTGAACTCTGCTACGGAAAATAGCATGTAACCTTAATCAAACAATATCATAATCATCTTTAAACGGATCATTTATACCTGTATGCATGATATTGGGCTGGACCAGTGCGGTTTGGAAGATGGATGGATGATTGATTCAGCTGTGGGCACTATTTGAGGGAACAGGCATTTAGTGGTGTCCGAAACCATAGTGGACGTTATTAAGTGCACTCATTCAATCCCACAATGCACCACAATAACGAGTTTGCAACCGATGTTTGCTCGACGGCTAGAGAATACCCATAATGCACTGAGAGAGTCGCGCCGTGCATTGAATGAATTCCCGCGTTTCGCCAGGAGATGGCATCGACTCACACACTTTTTAAGACCAATGATATTGGGCCCACTCACTTGTATCCTCTCTAATTGAGCACGTCTGTTTACATACCCTGATAAACACTGATTAAACTTTATTTTCACTTTTCTAATATTTTCTTCATATTCATAGAAAATAAATTCCTTTCCGATCTGAAATATGATGGAAAAAAGTATCAATGCGAATTTGGCAAAAGGCAGATTCGAACCTCTGATCAATTTGCATCAAATCTTAACGCCATGCGTCTTACCCCTACGCTATTGCTGCTGATAAAGATTGTGTATTCCGTAGGTGTTTCTTCCTCAACCAGACGTTTAAACAAGCCGATATATTTAAATACATTTTTTGTAAATTGCATCTACTCCAGTAAAATGTTTCTGTTAAAGGACCCACCGAAATGTTTTTGCTTCTGACGCCCATAATATAAATAGTAGCCCACTATAAAGTATGAAATATATAGGCCTACTATACTATATATATATAATTATTAAATTAAATAATTATAATTATTGTTATCTTTTTAATTAAATGCTTATTAGTTACTTTATTATTCCCCTTTCCAAGTAAGTTCAGTGCCACACAAGTAAAGAGTTATAGGGTTAACTTTAAGCTTGTTGGCTCGTTTTTGGAGTAGTGGAGTAATGGAGAATGAGGGTACATAGGGCGAATCGGACAGCGGTAAGTTCATTCATCAGGGCGCGACTCTCACAGTGCGTTGAGAGTACACCGTCTGGTTGAGTGAGAGAACGATTCAAAAGCATAAGGAGTTGTTTCTCGTTTGCTCTCGAAATGCTCTCGCGGGACTTTGCTGTCATACGCCGATCGGGCATCGAACAAGCATATTCTCCAGCGCGTACATCTACTGTACACTCGTTATTGCGGTGCATGGTGGGATTGAATGAGTGCACTCAAAAACATCCACTATTGTTTCGGACACCACTACAAATGGATGTTCACTCAAATAGTGCCCTATTTAAGGGTATAGGGGGCGATTTCGAACACAGCCTAGCTGTTGAGCAATGGCAGGAAGTTGGTGTGCTGTTCAATCTCTGGCACTTTGTGTGTGGGTTTGTGCTTTTTGTCATGCTGTTCCACAGTGGCGTAATCTGCCCCAGAATCCTCAAGCTCTGATGTTATAACAAACTGACCAGCCGGTTCAAAAACAAGCTAGTCAACAGTTTCCTCAGAAGGTTCAACAACAAGCTAGTCAACAGTTTCCTCAGAAGGTTCAACAGCTAGCTAATCAACAGTTTCCTCAGATGGTTCAACTGCTAACTAGTCAACAGTTTCCTCAGAAGGTTCAACAGCTAGCTAGTCAACAGTTTCCTCAGAAGATTCAACAACAAGCTAGTCAACAGTTTCCTCAGAAGATTCAACAACAAGCTAGTCAACAGTTTCCTCAGAAGATTCAACAACAAGCTAGTCAACAGTTTCCTCAGAAGATTCAACAACAAGCTAGTCAACACTTTCCTCAGAAGCATCAACAACAAGCTAGTCAACAGTTTCCTCAGCAGGTTCAGCAAGTCAACAGTTTCCTCCGCAGCCAGTGGCGGAGGCAGAGCCCCTTGGCAAATGTGCTGTAGCTGATTATGAGCAGATCCAATGTGGCCCACCTGATATCAGTGGTGCTGAGTGTGAAGCTATCAATTGCTGCTTTAACGGACAGCAGTGTTTCTATGGGAAGGCAGGTAAGAGTGAGTCAATGTAAAGGTGTTCATGTTAAACCGCTCCTCAGTAATAACCTGCTCTTGTACCTTGTTCCAGTGACTGTCCAGTGTATAAGAGATGGTCAGTTTGTGGTAGTGGTGGCTAGAGATGTTACACTACCTCGATTGAGCCTGGATTCAGTCCATCTCCTGGGTGGAAACGACCCACCTTGCAGTCCTGTGGGATCCACACCTTCCTTTGCTATATACCAGTTCCCTGTCACTGCATGTGGCACAAGCATGATGGTGAGTAGCTGCTTGTGGTTCTGTTCTGCATGGCTTGGAATGGAATGGATGCCAACAGATACTATTTGCAGGAGGACAGTGGATATGTGGTGTATGAAAACTGAATTACCTCCTCGTATGAAGTTGGTGTTGGACCACTTGGTTCCATCACAAGGGACAGCCATTTTGAGTAGATTTTTTTTTTTTTTTTTTGAAAAAATATGAATCCTTCACAAAGGCTACAAGCTCACTATTTGTTGTCTAGGCTTCTCTTCCAGTGTAGGTACTCTGCTACTTCTGTGGAAGCTCTGGTTGTGGAGGTCAACACTGTTCCTGCACCACCACCAGTAGCGGCTTCTGGACCCCTCAGGGGGGAGCTTAGACTGGCAAATGGTCAATGTGTCACCAAAGGCTGTGCAGAAGGTAAGTGTCTGTCCAAGTATGCATTTTTCTAAAACTCCAGGTTGCAGCAGTTTCTGGTTAAACGCTGGTTTTCTTCCTCAGGGGATGAGGCATACACGTCCTACTACGGTGATGCTGATTATCCAGTCACAAAAGTCCTGCGGGAGCCTGTGTATGTTGAGGTGCGCATTTTGGAGAGGACAGACCCCAACATTGTCCTAATGCTGGGACGTTGCTGGGCGACATCAACCCCCAGTCCACTCGGTCTACCCCAGTGGGACCTTCTGGTCGATGGGTGAGTAAGGCCAGTCTTTATCCATCTAGTGTGCTGTAAGGCATTTCTTTTTTGTTTAAGGCATTTCTGACTGCCTCTTTACATTTCAGATGCCCTTACCAGGATTACCGTTACCTTACCACATTGGTTCCGGTGGCTGGATCTTCTGGTCTTCAGTTCCCAACCCACTACAAGCGCTTTGGTGTGAAGATGTTCACTTTTGTGGATCCAGCATCACTGGCTCCTCTACAGGAAACCGTATGCTCTGCAGCCTTACCTGAATCATTAATATTAGTTTTATTTTTAATAGTTATTATTATTATATTTTTTTCCTTCTGTGGCTTAACCCTTTTGTTAGATCTTCATCCACTGTAGTACAGCAGTGTGCCATCCCTCTTCTGGCTCCTGTGAGCAAAGCTGCACTAGGACAAGTGAGTGCTTCTTGTAAACTGACTTCAGGAACCATGAGAATTAGTTTTTTTTTAAATGCCTCACGATTCTACCATTTATTTTCCAGGAAGAGATGCTAATGTCAAGACCATCTCTAGTGGAAAAACTGGTGTCTAGTGGAGAAGTTAACCTGGTCATGTGACTTTAGTAGTTTTAATAAACTTAACTCAACTGTCTCTTTGGTATTGATCTTTCATGACTGTTTCCCTTGCTTCAAGGTTGTGCTTGACTTGAACTAAATAAGCCAAGTTTCTGCCCAAACCTGACCTATTTGCCAAGTTCCAGTTGCTAACCTAGGTCCCTGTTCTAAATGGTATCAAATTAGGGGTTGTTTAATCTGTTTTGGTCTTTACTTGTGGCTTTATGGCTGGACTAACAGAACTGCTTGTATTGATATTCAAGCATGCCAAGTCCTTCTGTTTTTTTTTTTTGTAATGCTATTTGAAAGCCCACAAGTCATGCAAGTAAAGCATTGCATCTGCAATAAAATCAGTGTCAACCTGCATTGTCCTTTTAATCCCAAATTATGACCAGCTCTTCTTTCTTTAGGCAAGCCCCAATGTTTATTGAAGTGTAGACTGGTGCTTTAATAAAAGATGGTTTACAACCTTAACTGGTGTATCCCACCTGGGTTGCTGTCTGAGGGCCTGTTTACACCTGGTACTAAAGTGTTTATCAGTCCAATCACAAGTGGACTATTTCCAGAGCATGGCACTAACCAGTCTAAATCATGTCACTTCGTAGATTTGGACAAGCTTCTTTGTTTAGCTGTCTGTGCTGCTTGTTGCACCATTAAAAACAGAATGTGGAAGGCAATTTGACTAGTATCCATCCTGTCAAGGAAATGCATCCCATTTTAATTATATTTAACTGGTTTGAAGAGCTAAATGTTGGTGTTTTAGGTTTGTGAAATTTTTCAAAATGTGGTCTGATATTTGTCCAATTTAAGTGTCCCATTAACTTAAGACTTAGTCCTGTTAACTCTTCTTGCTTTTTGTATCACACATTTTTTTCCTAGAGACATTTTGGGGGGAAAATGAGCACATAGGTCTGTGGCCAGTTGCATAAACTGCTGATGTTAAAGAATAAGCTGAGGGCCAGTGGACAAAAATGAATGACTGTTTCAATTAACTTTTTCACGCCCTTCCCTCACTATCTTCCCTCTGTGTCGATTTTGTACCAGGAGATTTTTTTTGTAGATATTGGGCTGTTACATATGTGTACCAAATGTCATACCTGTACGTGAAACGTAGCAGGAGGGGCACTCGTTGAAATGTTGTAGGTGGCGCTATCGAGCCATTTTGCCATGCCTAATTCTGAAACTCATATGTAGATGTCTTCAGGCCAGGACTCTTATTGTATGGCTGACTTGCAGCAGCTTCCTGTGTCATGGCGAAACATCAGACTTTGTCTGGCCGCCACGGACATGCCCTTCAGCGAAAACTCAAGATTTTCACAATTTAACATCACCAACACTGCATGAAAAAAGGTGTATCCGGACCAGGATACTCCTGTATACACTGCTGAAATTCGGAAGAATCCAGGAGTATACTGGCCGGATAGGTCAAATTCCATGGATCCGTATATGTCCGTATACATCCGAAATGGTACCAAATCGGATGTATGTTGTGGCCGTATACTCCCATGCTACAGCCATTTGTTGCCATGGCAAATAATCCCATCAAGTTTTTCCCAGGAGACATTTTCACACCTCTAAACAGCTTTGCCTTCCACCCCCTATTGGTCCTTCATCTCAAACTGGATTGGTTGTTTTTTTTTTAAAACCACTCCCAAAACCCAGACTGCTATTGGATGACAGGACGCATTGAAAACCCAGTCAAGTGACTTTATTGGTTACTTCTAAGGCTAAGGGTGGGCTAGGTTTTGTAGCATAGGGACTTGATTGGTTATAGGCCAGCTATGCAGATTTTGCTCATTAATATATATATATATATATATATATATATATATATATATATATATATATATATATATATATATATATATATATATATATATATATATATATATATATATATATATATATATATATATATATATATATATATATATATATATATATATATATATATATATATATAAAATAATCCCCTCTCCCTCCCAAAAGAAAAACACACACAAAACAATTTGAGAAAGTCTGAAATATTTATTAAAAAGGTATAAAAAAAAAAACCACATTCTTAACAGCATTATAAAAGAACATTAAAACAATGGTGAAACAAAAACAAGTTAACTAAATGTATTTAAAAGGGATGCAAATGTAAAGGAACAAATGTAAAAATATAAACAGTCCAAAGAACATAAATATACGTTAAAATGATTTGGTAAAGAAACAAAAAGGGGAAAAAAATGAACAAAAGCATTTAAAAGACAGAGATGTAAAGGAATAAAATACACAGTGAACATAAAAAGGAAAAGAATAAATATACAAATTAAACAATATAAAATGAGAACAATACATTTATAAGACAAAAAAGTGTATATAAAATATATTAAAATACATATAAATATTCCAAGTAAACAATATAACCAAATAAAAAGAACAAAGAGCATTATAAACATACATTAAAATGAATGGGGGAAAAGATAAGTGAACAAAATGTTTCTAAAGGAAGGCGACGTAAAAGGAACAACAATACAAAACGTGGAGATCAAAAGCAACATGGACATCTAAAAAGGAACAAACATACAAAGTATACAATATAAAACGAGACAAAGAAATCTATAAATTAAAAAGTGTATATAAAATATATGTAAATGTTCTATATATGGGAACCAATAAAAGTATAAGTATATAAACATAGGAATAAAGAAAATATAAAATGGAACAATTGAATATTAAAATTATAATTATAAAATAATTGTGACCAACTCTAACACAATGTTGTTTGAGTTTTGAACATTTTTTCAAACTGGCATGATGGGCTGGTGATGTGACATGTAGTGTGGGTCAGTCTAGTCTGGTTTGTAGTAGCTAGCCTAACCAAGCCTTCCATCAACAACCATCTTCATCTTCATCAGGTCTATAGTTGCGGTCTTCCACAGGTTCTGTGTTGGTTTGTGCAACCCTGGACCTGGTCTCCAGCAACTGCAAAACATGACAGTAAATTAACCACTAAAACTCAGAGAGGAGTATAGTAACATTCTGGAGGGAAAAAGCTTAACCGGTTTCTTAACTTACCCGTCTCTTTCTCTGACGGTTCTGTGTGATGTTCTTCATAGTGTTTCTTTTCTGGGCCTTTTCAGACTGAGCCAAAGAATACTTCCTCAGCAAAGTCTCACAAAATAAAATACATCTTGAGACCTGCCAAATAATACATTAATAATATATAGTTAATGCCAATAAAAGTAAGTAAAACAATTCAATTAAAATGTATTTGTATAGCGCTTTTCACAATACATATTCAGGGTTTTTCCTGGGTCAAAAATGGTCTTCGGTGGTGGCTGACAGACATGGTCATCCATACACACACATACGCACGGTAAAAAAAAAATACCCTACCCACATGATCTGCAAGCGCAATACTGACAATAAATTTGAAATAAATTCAAAGAAAGTTTGTAACTTTTGATTATCTTATTTTGATACCTTGATGTTTGTTTTTGTTCCTCATTTTTACACTATTTACTGATAATTGTTTTGGTAATCATATCAATATTAAAAAAATAGTATTAAAAAAAAATGAACAAATAGCCTAATTTTCTGCCATATACAATCAGCTAGCTAACAACAAATTTGTTCTGGGTTCACCTCACTCCAGTCTAAACTAAATGATTTTAGGCTATTTATTTTACTACACATTGTCCACATAAATAAGCTGAAAGACTGTTGATAATTAAAAATAATTCTTACCATCCACTCTTGCTAAAGTGGGTAAGCACACTTGTGTTCTCATTTCAGGTGTTGTTCTGAGTAAATGATTAAACTAATTTGTGAGTTCAGTGTTGGACAGATCAGTTCTAACCAGTCGTTAAAATGATTCGGTTCAAAGGAGTCATTAGGTGGCGAATCGGACATTAGCAGACGCGTTGTGTGTGAATCACGTCTTTAGAAAATCGCGAAAGATTTGTCAAGACACAGAAAACACTTCATAACCGGATAGGATTTGTTTCCTGTTTATTTAAAGTATGCTTTATGTCAGCTGGTCAGAGAATCAGTCAATGTTTTTTGAGCGCATTTCACACCCAGCGGTAATTAAAGGAAGACGTCTGATAGCGCCACGTGCAACATGGATTCGGTCTTCCGACCTTTTGATTTTGATTAACGTAATATGTGAAACATTAGAAAGCTAAGAATGCTTATTTTGAAGACAGAGAGCGTGCGAGCGGGAGGAGCTCACTGGTCGTTCTCTCTGTCACTCAGTTAACTCAAGTGCAGCAGTCCTCTACTACATCAATCATAAATCACAATAACTCAACAAATAAGGCTTTGGCGGGACAAAAATTTGTTTTGGCGGCCGGCAAAAAATGTTCAATGTAGGAAAAACCCTGATATTGTTTCAAAGCAACTTCACAGAAAATGCATGCGTCTACATTACAGAAAAAAACAGAGAACATTAAAATAATGACAACATTTTTAAGATTACCTTTTACACATTCAGGGTCAACATCTGTAAAAGTTCTTCAGGATCATGGATCCAAAACTTCTGGATCATGAGGGGGGAAGAAACATGCACACACACAAATGAATATTAATTTGTTTGATAAAACATTAATATTAATTATCAACTTACGGACATGGACTTGCAAAACATACTCACCAGGCCCATACAAAAACTTTACAGTAGATCCAAAATCCTGGTTTGCCTGTAATTCTTCAGAGTCCAAGGATGGTGTTTTCCTGTCCTCTCTGCAGAACAAGTGTAAGTTACATGATCTCAGATTATTCATTCCAAAGCTCTGTTACATTTTATGACAAGCTTGATCTTAAAACTAGCTGACAGTAGGGATGGGCATTATGACCATATAATTATACATACATGAGAAATTATATTTTACAATAACGATATCACAATATATTTATTTTGATGGATATTTTATTAAAATGCTACAGAATAATACTGCTTTAAAAGTCTTCACTGTATGATATTCAATTAATTAATATCACATGATTCTTAAAGAAGCAGAAGGTCTTCTCTATTCTTTTGTTTTATTAAAATGATGACAAAGCTGCAGCCCCTTTAAGAACGGATGCACAGAATGACACGCATCCGGGTTTCCCCACGTTAACTTGAACTGTTTAACGTACTTAAGACATAACTGACTGTTTAAATCAAGTGAATACCTCACATGACAAGGTTTCTGAGATAATTGTGTGCATTTTACAGAAAGATAATTGATTTCGGGATCGCCTGCTGTCTGAGAGAGGCTTATTTTAACACATGCATGTCCCGTTCATTATTCTACATTCATGCATGTTTCCTTGTCAAAATGTCAAAAAGTTTTAGTACAGTCAGTGCTGCGTTATATACGCTATATTCCCATTCCGCAATATAAAACGGTAATGTTAACGTTTACAGCAAAATCACTAACAATAGTCAGTATCATCAGATCGCCATAACACCCAGCCCTATCTTAACAATATTACAACAAAACACAGAAACAGAATATGTAAGTTAATCACGATTAGCATATGACTTTAAAGGTGAACTATGTAGGATTTTTGCAGTAAAACATCCAGAAACCACTAGGCCAGTGTTATATATTTTGTTCAGTTGAGTACTTAGAATATCCCAAATGTTTTCAACTATTTGTAAATCGTGAGAAAATTGCTATTTTAACCAATGAGCCGGGACGTGTGAGCTATGCGTATGAGGGAGTCGCCTGTCGATTGCGTCATATCTGCGTCACCATCGGTCTCCGGTTTTATTCAGTGAAACACTTTACTCTCACTGCAGTGTGAAAAAGTGTCATAGCAGCCGCCGAGCGAACGTCATAACTTCCTTTTCAACACACTCAGATATATCTAATACGATAAACAGAGCTGCGTTATCTCACACTCAGCACTGGAGAAGAGGAAGTGCCGCCGGCAACCGTGTCATAATAAAAGTCCCGCCAGCGACTATGCCATAATAACAGTCCCGCTCTCCAATCGCTCCTGCGGCCTTGCTCAGCTCCACAACACTCGGTCCTGCTCTGCTTCACTACAGTAATGTTAATAATCGCATCCATGAACATGATTTCTGCCCGAGTCCTATCCTGACTGTTTCCCACCGGCTGTGAGGTGAAAACCACATGTCTCGAGATTCTGCGCTCAAACGTGGCGTCATCAAACTACGCCTTTGTTTTGAACAGGCGACCTCTAGTGGACGGAAAAGTTACATAGTGTAGCTTTAATGCACTAACGTTATATATCTTGATAAGCAGTAGAAAAAATATAAAGGGGTTTACGTTACCTTCTGCCGTCTGCTGTCCGCCATTGGAAACTTAGTCTGTTTGTATTCATGTTTTTTCGTTCTCAGTCGACATCCCACAATCAAAATTCGTCCAAAATAAGATTTTAACAGGTTTAAAATGATCCATGCAATGCCATTAATGGACAGAAGAAGCCGTCCTGTTGAAGATTAGAAGCCGCGCGATCGCGTCGCGTCCCCGCGAGCCACGAGCAACGAGCAACTCCAACGGCAACGGGTGTATAATTCAAACTGAAGGCGCGCACTGTCATTGGTCAGATTTCTGGATGACGTTCAGATTGACCAATCACGCTCAAAAGAACACGGAAAGACAGCAAGTAGCCTTGCAAATATAGAAAAAAACTTGTTTAAAACAACAGTTAGAAAATGTGTATATTTATTTTTATTTGCTGTTATATTTAATGAATTGGTCAAATGTTGTTTTGTGGTGTGGGCAGAGGCCTGGAAGTTTCAACCTGTGCAGATTTGCAGTGCAGATTTGTACTCTTTAAAAACAATTATTGTTTGATATTTAGTTTGCTATATATTTTGTTATATTTGTATCCAGAATTGAATGTAAAACCAGTTTGAATGTAAAAATACACCTTCACTGTAAAACAGAAAATTAAAGTAAAATATCTTAATTTAAATAAGGAAAAATCTGTAAACTAATAGTGTTTTCTCTAAAACGTTTAATGTAAATTTCTGTGAAGTTTTTTAACTTTATTTGACTTAAGATATTTGACTTATTTTACGGTTTTTGTTTTGCAGCTGTAGCTGCGTTTTTTTTTTAGGTTTTTATTCTTACAGTGTAAATATAAAACTAATAAGATTTACTTTAAAATGACAAAGAATAATGTTAAATTGTTAGTATGGACATAAACATAAACCTTTAATATAATGAGCTAAATATTGTATTACAGTTGTTAATTTACAGATATTGTTTGTAATTTTGCATGAATTTGTTATTTATGAAAACAGAAAAATAATACAGTGATGTTCCTGTATAAAAAAATGAGAATTACTGTAATTTGTCATTAATGATATAATCCTTAAAATAACAGTCAAGTTGTTTATTTAGATATTGTTTGTAATTTTACATTGTTTTAAACATAATTCAAAATTACAAGAAAATACTGTAAAAAACTGACGTTTTTTTCTGTAAAATTAGGATTATTTTTATTGGTTGCCTTATTTTTATTGGTAACCTTATTGGTTGCACCTACATCTATTGTGAGTGGTGGATTTCAAACCTCAAAACGCTCCTCTTTTGCAGCGTGTTAAAGTTAAGAATCTTGGAGTGACACTTTTTGTTAATAGTTGCAGAGCTGAAAGATCTGCTTGTGTTTCTGTGTTTCTTGAGCAAGTGAATCCCTGCTCTTTTTTATTCCATATTTTTATTTTGAGCATATCAGTTTTTGGTGTTTTTAAAACAAACTTTTTCATTTTCCACATTTCATCTCCTTTTTATTTAATTCTATTATTGCCTACAATTTGTAAAACTTTGCAAAAATTGTTTGGGGATAGTCTAAAATGTTTGGTTAATTATCCTTTGTTAATTCCATTACATTTCTTTGTTTATTTCATTACATATTCAGATTTTTTTGTGAACGTATATGTTCAGACAGGGTTTTTATTTTGTACTGTTTTTATAAAAAATATTTGATTTAGAGACTCTTTTCATGCAGTGGTTTTAAGGCCCTGACACACCATTCTGATGGTTTGGCCCAGACCCAGGCAACGTGAACCAACCCCACAGTCGGCTTTAGTCATTGCTAGTTCAGTTTAGTGTTTCAGGGCCTTAAGAATTATTTTTTCTGTGTAAAAAGCTTGTTTGCTGTAGCCTATAGTAGACCAGAGATAATTCTCAATCCTGAAGTGCTCCCCTGCCCCCCTCCTTCTGAGAACAGCCAGCACAAGTGTCAGTCATTAACATATGAAAGGTCTTCTTCACACCTAACAGTCTTCAGTCCTAGCACACCCAGCAGTGTTTCAGCTGTATATGTCCGTGAAATTTCACGGATTCCTGTATACGTCCGCATACGTAAGGTTTCCGGGTTTTTCTGGAAATATACTGTTCCGTGTTACTCTGATCCGCTTTTTCCCACATACATCCGGTAAACATCAAATTACACAGGAGTATACCATGCCCGGATAGTGCCGGATTTCAGTGTTTTCATGCAGTGCAAGGCCTTAAGATTAGACTGACCAAGTATGATGTTATGGTTAAATCTCAATGAGGAGTTAATCACAATGTAAAACAAGGCATTTACTGTTGCCTGCAGGTGGCGCTATGACTGTAACTGAAGATTGGCATGTAGATGTCTTCAGGTCCGGACTCTTATCAAACATGTGAAGTTTGGGGCAGATCGAAAATTGTATGCCCGAGTTACAACAACTTCCTGTTTTATGCCAAACCATCGAACTTTGTGAGGCCGCCACTGACACGCCCTTCAGGGTAAACTCAAGATCTTTGCAATTTAACATCACCAAGGCCTTTAGATTAGACTGTGCAAATATGATGTTAATCTGATTAAATCTCTAGGAGGAGTTCGTTAAAGTACAACGTCTGGAAATGGCAAACATTTTGGCAGAGAAAATTCTAAATATCTCACTTCCTGTTGGGTTTTCAGATTTTGCACCCAGGGTCTTTTATGTAGGTATTGGGCTTTTACATGTGTCTACCGAATTTCATACTCGTACGTGAAACGTAGCTCGAACGGCGCTTAATTGAAATTTTGTAGGTGGCATTATCGAGCCATTTTGCCACGCCTAATTCTGAAACCCATATTGGACGTACATTTTCACCACTTTTGACGCATGTGCAAAGTTTCATGAGTTTTCGAGCATGTTTAGGCCCTCAAAAATGCAATTTATTTGTGAGAATAATAATAGGCTGAGCAATTCCAATAGGGTCCTCACAATATCGGTGCTCGGCCCCTAATAAAGAAATATAAACACACTGAGAAGGCCACAGTTTGAAAACCACTAATCTACATTATTTCACTAGATTGAAATACAGTACACTGGGGGTCTTGCATCCAAGCATCGAAAGTGCTGGAGCCCATCCCCACCCATTGCATTCATCCAACCAGGGCTTGACATTAAAGGGGTCATGAACTGAGAAATCAAATGTTTGACACATACTATAAGAATATCCTGTAAGTGTCAGAATTGAAAACTTCCTTGTTAGTCCAAAAACAGCTTTTATTGTAACCATGCCCAAAGAAAGACTAGTTGTGGAATGTGCCTATATGTGAAAGACTGCCTCTACAGAAGAAAATCAACACCTACTTCCTCATTGCAACTTTGGCCCCACCCACTTGCATGTTAGTGAGATGATGAGGAGAGAAGAGCGATACAGGATAACTGGAATAAAAATAACATTACTTTCTAAAGGATCCTAATGCTTGGAATGTTTTTTTGTTTTGTTTTGTTTTTCTTCAACAATGTGAATGTCTTAGTTGAGCATCATTTATTTGTATTCGGTACATTTCACTGTGGGTTCTTTGGTAAATCAGTTGCAATTTCGGTGCAGGCTTTGCAAACTTTTGCGGTATGGACTCGACAGTAATGCCACAACATGTAAGTAACCGTGCTAATTTGAATGCCTAATCTGTGACCTGTGATTTCAGATTACAGATAGATGTTCTTTGTCTATGTGTCAGTAAATCAAAACAGTGACTGGATGAATATAATCTGTTATTTGAACTGTGATTAAATTTTATAAAGCGATTGAAGAACACTCCCTTTACAATTGCTGGAGCTGTCAATCAAACAGCACAAGTTTATCACTGACTGAGTTCTGGACTCTCGCCAAAACTCGCATTCAACTTGCACTGTTAGTTATGATGAAATCATTCATTAGTGTACAGAAATCAATTTGCAATGACGGGATCGTTGCATTAAAGGGTTCGTTCACCCAAAAATGAAAGTTAGATCATGATTTACTCACCCTCAAGTCATCCTAGGTGTATATGACATTCTTCTTTCAGACGTATAAAATCAGAGTAATATTAAAAATGTCCTGGCTCTTCCAAGCTTCATAATGGCAGTGACTTGTTGGATCATTTTTGAAGTCCATAAAAGTGCATCTATCCATCATAACTGCTCCACATGGCTCCGGGGGGTTAATAAAGGCCCTCTGAAGCGAAGTGGCACATTTGTGTAAGAAAAATATCCATATTTAAAACTTTAAAATAACTAGCTTCCGCCAGTCAGCGTTACGCAAGTCGACTAGCGCCAAAAGAGTAACCCTTGTACCCTTGACGCATGCGTATTGACGAACGCAGAAGCATAGAGGATAGAGCAAAACAAAATGCTGGTCATGAATTAGAGTCTAAAACGAGAATTTTTAAAGAGAAATGGAAGAGGATTTCGATATAAGAGAAGAGGGGCTTGAGTTTGTTACCCAGCCCTTTCCGCAAGAGGCGTCAAAGCTTGCGGTGCTCCTGTACATCCCGTCAGGGTTTACTCTTTTAGCACAAGTCGGCTTGCGTACCGCTGACCGTCGGAAGTTAGTTATTTTAGTCTATAAAGTTTTCTAAATCTAAATATAATACTATAATCAACACTTTTCAAAAAATGCCAATCACAGCAGTGGGCATTTACATTTAAGTCTCACAGCAGACATCCCCTTAAAACAGAGAGCTAAGCTCATGGTAGGAAAAATTATCTAAATTAATTATATTTCTACAATAAAACAATGCAGTTCATGACCCCTTTAACACCCGCCAACCCACCACATGCGGGTTGATTTCAGTAGTAGCATGCAACAGTCATTTCCACTAGCACTTTATATTCAATAAAAATATTATATTTACATGTGTGCAGGTTACGTGTTTCTTCCAGCATATCAGAGTGGCTCCATTCACAGTTAAATGCTGCTCCACACTAACTCAGTCTCTGGATGTGCTTTGTTCGGGTTTCCAATCTCGTGCATTTGGGAATGCATAAAGTCTGAAGCATTTAGTTTTTCATAGCGAAGTGTTATTATCTTAGCAGCTTGTTTAACAAACTACATATCTCTGCATATGCTGTGAGTTTGGGTTGCCAATAAGGTTCATCTGGTGTCCTTTCAACAGATTTGTAACATACATTTATAAACCTACACCAACACAGGAGAATACATCAATATGTTTCTAAATATGCGAATCACAATTTCAAAATAAAAAAATTAAAACCCTCACTCTGAGTTTGCATGTTTTGATATCCACATGTTCTTGTTCAAGTTGTCGAATTTCTATGGTAAAGAAGTGGTCAATATTAAAGATTAAGTGGACATTTGGATTAATTGTTGTTTGGCCAATATTAAACAAAGATTTGATCATGCTGTAAAGTGTAACAACAACAATAACCAGGCTGTTGGCACTCTGCTGGCATTTGTTATAATACATATTGCACATAAATCGGTTGTTTATTATGTATATGTGTTTTAAGTGTTGTTCAATAAAACCAAATGATTACTTGCTTTTGATACTTTATTTGAACCCATTATTATTGCCTCATTGTTATTATATATGTATTTTAAGACATTTTAAAGGCTATTGTTCACTTAGGTCTAACCCTAACCTATGATTTGTTTGTCGAAATTTCATACGTAGCCTATCATCTATACACTCACCTCTCTAAAAGTTACCAGAATAATTATTTTTTGTCAAATCGATTCACAAACCTCCTGTGAACACACTGTCTAAACGTAACATTCAGAGGGGCACACTAGGGTATTTTGCTCAGGAAAGGCCTAAATTCCGCTTATGAGTGTCGTACTTCAAAAATCAACACTACCCTATAGCCTACTCCGCAACCATCATCATGTTAAAAACGTTAATGCTATTTCCAGCAGTTTTTGTGTTGTTTTGCAATCAAAACCCATAATGTAGCCTAATGAAGTTGTTGGCTATTCCTATCTACTTATCTAGGCTAATTAGAGAAATGCATAACAGGCTATAGGCTATATATTTTTTTTTTTTGCGTGCCACCTTTACATTTTTACTTGACTCATTTGGCCATCCCATTAAAAATATCCTCAAGGCGCCACTGCTTGTTCTGCGTCGAGACCCGTCCTCCTGTTCTGCTTGTTCAGACCCATCCTCTATCTCTCTTTTTCACACACACACACACACACACACACACACACACACACACACACACACACACACACACACACACACACACACACACACACACACACACACACACACACACACACACACACACACACACACACACACACACACACACAGAGATAAATTTACTGCAGGAAAGGGTCAAAGCGCAAAATCCGTCTTGCTATCACGGCTGCATTCCATTTACTCCTCAGAAAATGTCTTCTTTCTTTCTTTCTTTCTTTCGCCATAATTTCAGAGAGATAAAACACTTTGCACTGTTACAACAGGTGCATAGTTAACAGGCTGTAAAAAAAAAAAAAAAAAAAAAAAAAAAACTGAAGAGAGAACATGACTCCAGATGCTATCGAGCTCGAACCAATTAATCAAGTTTTCTATCGATGACTGTCAGATGTGCCACGGTGAACACAGAAAAACACAGAATAGAAAACCACACACACACATACACACACACAAATGTATCAAGGATTATTTTTAGTTTTTCACAAATCTGTGCGTTTTCATCAATTTATAAAATTATTCATGATAAAAGAGAAAAAAAAAGAATTAACATGGCACCGGTCTGATTTGATGATCTAATTCTAGCATCTTTGTTCCAAGAAATCAGCTGATAGTCTACATAGGCCAAGCCTATATGTAATTAACTATTTATGTATTAATTTATATTAAAACATAATCAGCAAATTATGAAAATCCCATGTAATAATTGATAAGTATATTATAATTGTGCACCCATTCACTTACCGCTGACTTCCCGAGGCTCTGCGCTTCCTGTGGGCTCAGTGTCCACTTTACGTCCACATCTCCCGAGCCCTTGAACCAGCTGCTCCAGTGGCAACTCCAAATCCGGCTTGGGATAACACCGCAGACCAGTGGAGCATCTCGGTGTGTAAACGCCGCACAACTCGCCCTCTTGCCGGGCACACACCGGACAGCAGCCGCAGCCCGGCTCGCGCACAATCTCCGCGCACGTCTCCGTGAGCATCGGGCAAGCAGCCTGGCGCTCTGCGGTGCAGCTCGGACAACGGAACACCATTTCTGATCCAGCGGCGCCGTGAAAAGTCACCAGTGCCAGCAGCAAGCTGCAACTCACGTAGAACAACATCGTGTCCACGATGTAGAAACCCTGCAAATCCGAGGACTAAACTTATGCAGGTAAGGAAAGGTAAGTGCACGCGGACAGGTGAAGGCTAACTGGGGCTGCTGCGCGGGCTCCTATCAGTGTTCATATGCCGCTGACATCATAGGAGATGACAGGCGGGCTGCAGCTTTGTCAAACAAATCCTCAAAAGGGCTACAGAGCCTTGGGTCTGTACTCTGTTAGGCCTAGGTCCTGCCTCAATTTTAAAACAGACATTTTTGAATAAATGTTTTTAATCATAACGTTTTGATATTGTTTAGACTTTTATTTAACTTTAAATTGCACCTGGAGCAAGAAAGTCATGCTCAGCTCCAACAGACATTAAGAGAATTCCTGAGCTAAGCTAAACCAGCAGGGTCTTGATATATTAAACGGCTTAATTAAATGAAATTCTTGGTGAAAATTACCCTCAAGTGGAATTCAAGTTATTTATTTTCAACTGGGGGAGCCGTCCTCCTCCGACAAGGCACACACTGCACATGTGTGAAATATTGATATTATAAATATTATATATTGTTACATAATATGTACAATACTGGTCATATGTATCGATTAGGCCTACGTTATGTATGATGAAATGATTAAATTTGACAATCTTTAAGTCCTTTCTAAAAGAACTGAAGTGGAGAGAGGCAGTGCAGTGAAGTGTCCCTCGTATGGTCTGGGCTGTAGTTTGCCGTAAGTATGGCTCAGCAACACAGTATAGGGAATAAACAAATAAGCAAACTAATCTGTGTCGTTGTAGTCATTTATCACTCTGCACATTAAAATCCATTGGCGTTATACAGTAAGTAAATATCATGCTGTATCTTCTTGTACTTAAATAGGACTAGACTACAAACTGAATGTTGTTGTAATCTCTCAGTTGCCTATTGATTACAGAGGCCAGGAGTCGAGGTATCATGCTTACCAACCAAACAACTATTAACTCGTCCAGAGCAAGGCACTGCAAAGCAAACCACACTCTGTTGCCCTCTGAGACTAATCGTTGTTTATTTAAGGGTACATAAATAGCTGCTCCAAGTGAGACCTATAGCTACAGTGGTTGTCGAAGAGATATAAATGAGGATTATTTTTCGTTGTGGGTGCCCATATGATTTCATGGCATTTTATGTATTTGTGGTTGCCAGGCTTCCTTTTCGCCTTGGAGATTTTGATGGAGAAAGGGGGCTTTTGATATGCCAGGTCTTGTGGGCGTCATGACGAAGCAGGGGTGTTTATGCAGAACCTCATGTGTCATTTAAGAAGAAAAAAAAAAGGAACCAGCTGGAGACTGGACGCACAGCCTCATAACCAGTGTCTGTGTACCAAGAGTTTGTACAGCGTCTGGGTTTCTGTAGGATTTTGAGGGCTATAAGCCACAGTATCTCCAGTTGGTTAAGTGCAGTCCCCCATCAAGGACATTTCTGAGTAAACAAGTGAGATAATTACACTAATGCCCAGAGGAACCTCTGCATACTCCACTGTAGAAAAAAACTTTTTACTTTAATAAGATACAGTGCACATAGATTCAGTACTTTAATATTAGAGCTTTAATCAGGTTCAGTGCACAAACGTCTTTATTAATTTGATCTGTTTTAAATTTAAATATTGTGTATTGGAGACGTGTCAAGAAAGTGGATCTGGAACTAGAAAAAAATCCATTTAAGGTCAGATATATGAATCATGTTTTGCCTGGATTCCTGTGGCTAACATTTTTATTTTTACTTTATTTAACAAACTGTCATCAGAATTAATATGATCTTAATGAAGCTTCTTTTGAATATGTATGACTTCATGATGAGAATATTAAAATGTACCGATATGTTAAATTGCTTATTGGATTGAACTGAATGTGTACTTTGGAATATTGTTTTGTGAGGTTTAGTGTTTGATTTCCAAGAAAAAAGCAGAATGGTTGTTTAGTCAATCTGGACATAACGCAAGAGAACAAACATACAGTATTTGCACATTACCCTACATGTCTACCATAAAAACAACAGTTACACAATCTGGTAGCTGTATGCACTTTAAGCCATTGTAAAGATAGACATGTCAAGATAGTGCTGTCAGTGAGATAATAAGAGTTATTACTGTGGCATCCCAGCACTGAGCTTTGTGGCGCACTTCTGTTTTGAAATAGTGCATCTAATTTATTTCCGGTTATGTACCTATATTTTCAATGAGCTGTAGTCCCCCAATTGACTAAAACGCCCCTTTTAAAAATCTGGACATTTTCAGAAACGAGAAGAGATATTCTTATGATTACTGAGTAGCTACAGAAATAGGATTTTTCATTAATAATAATAATAATAAAAAAATCTCAAGGCATTTTTAATTCTCAAGGCATAATTTGTTTAACATTTCCTAACAATTAAAACAGCTTACCTTCAAAATACAAGTTCTTGCTGTTTGTATAATGCATGTGAAAATAAACACAGGAGGGCGCGCTTAGTTAAATATTCACTTGTTTGTCTACTTCGGGCCACCGTACCTTTAAGAAACAAGATCATATGACGGCTACCATCAGGATGTCAACAAACGTGAAAAGAGAATTGAAATGAAATAATGCCATGAATTCCAATGCCGGTTCAAAAACGGGTATAACGTTATTTGTGGCTACGGCTCACGTATTTGTTGAAATATAAGGTATGTTTGTAGCGCTTTTCATGCGAACAGATATTGGCTCATCATTATTGTTGGGGAATCAAGGAAGAGCTGCCAGTTTAGTTTTTTGGGTGTCGGTGTTTTAGTATATTGTGATTCAAAAAAACATATAGAGAATGTCTAGATACTTTATTTTTTTGTGATAATATATTTTATAATATTAATAATAATTTGAATTGTTTTCTGACAGTTCAGTTTTCAGAGATGACACTTGGCTTGCATTAATAGTTCACTGGTGTGAGGTTTTTTTTTTCCAGCTAACGTTACATATGACTTCACAAGAGTCACATTCTTGTCGTATTACCCAAATTAATATACTGTCTTTGTAGCAATCATGAATATCCAGATTAGAATAATTCCCCTTTTGCTTGTTATGATTTGGGTTCATTCTTTTTCACATCTTATATGTTTCACTCTTTTTAGGATGACATCCACTCAGGCTGGTCAGTCAACTGTTGTACACAGACTTGCCACATTGCTGCGAAATAATGGTATAGAATCAGTATTTTATTATTGTTTATTTTTGCAGTTTCACCAGACCTTTTCCAGGGGAAAAAAAATGAGTAAATAGATTGATGTAATGTATGAAAAAATAGTACTACTGTTACAAATATATATATATATATATATGTATATATGTATATATATATATATATATATATATATATATATGTATATATATATATATATATATATATATATATATATATATATATATATATATATATATATGTATATATATATATATATATACATATATATATATATATATATATATATATATATATATATATGTATATATATATATATATATATATATATATGTATATATATATATATATATATATATATATATATATAGATATTAAATATTATAACTCATTAATAATTCACACACAAACATGAAGAAGTTGTCCACAGCCACTATATTTATAAGTTTTTGCAAGGTGTGGATTTGGGTTGTTGGTAAGTTAAGAATTAAATTTAAACCTAATTTACAACTGCAGATTTGGAGACTGATATGCAAGACCATGCAGAATGATTTGGGCATATTAATTTGTTTGCATGTTGACTGAGATATAATCGGTAAAATCTGAGGGTGCTTTTGCATTAGTTTGAGGGTGCTTTTTCTTTAATGCTGCCAGTTAGTTTCAATAAGTCCGTCATAACAATAAAGTTCTTGTTGCTCTCTGTATAGGTGATTCCGTACTGGATGGTTCCAGTACTCTCACTCTGCAAGTTGGATGTTTACAGCACCTGACACAACTCTTTGAGCGGCACCTTCTCTCACGCACACATCAGCATGGTTTTCTGGCCCTGCCGTCCCACCCAGCAGACACTGCCTCCCTGCTGGAAGTCCAGTTCCTCTTTGACATGCTCCAGAAGACAATATCACTCAAGGTACTGAAGATTCTGATGATGCTTTGATGTGCCTATGGAATTACACTTGTTAAGTGTAGAGCTAATGTTGATAGTGTTTAATTTGACTCTTATTAGTATTAGTAGTACTTTTTATTTTTATTTTTTAAATGGATAGTTCTCCCAAAAATGAAAGTTACCCTTTGATTTACTCACCCGCAAGTCATCCTAGGTATATATTACATTCTTCTTTCAGACGAATACAATAGGAGTTTTATTAAAAAATGTCCTGGCTCTTCCAAGTATTATAATGGCAGTAAATTGCAGCCCAAAAATTGAATGCCAACAAAGTGGATCCATCCATTAGAAAAGTAACCACACGGCTCCAGGGGGTTAGTAAAGGCTTTCGGAAGCGAATCAATGGGTTTTTGTAAGAAAAACATCCACATTTAACATGTTATAAAGTCAAATATCTAGCCTCCGTCGGACCGCCTTCCATATTCAACTTACAAAAAAGCGTAACTGGCAAGATGTTGATGTCAGACCTGCGAGAGGCGTTACACTTTCTCCGTAAGTTGAATACAGAAGGTGGTCTGCCGGAAGTTAGATATTTTACTTTATAACATGTTAAATATGGATATTTTTCTAACACAAACCCATCGATTCGCTTCAGAAGGCCTTTATTAACCCCCCGGAGCCGTGTGGATTACTTTTATAATGGATGGATGCACTTTTTTGGGCTTCAATTTTTGGGCTGCCATTCACTGCCATTATAAAGCTTGGATTAGTCAGGACATTTAATATATTTAATATAACTCAGATTGTTTTCATCTGAAGGAAGAATGTCATATACACCTTGGATGGCTTGTGAGGGTGAGTAAATTATGGGATGATTTTCATTTTTGGGTGAACTATCCCTTTAAGATGTCTTGACTGTCTCTGATCCATATTTATGTATTTTTATTTGGATCGAAATGCATCATATTTCTCCAATCCAATAGAATGAGTTGTCGTTGCAATGATCTAATCATGTGTCTGTAATACAGCTTGTTAATCCACCTGGTGTGAAACTACAGTATGCTGTGAAAATCTTTCCTTTCAAGTCCCTCAAATACTTAGAGGTATTTCAAAACAAACTAACCAAATTAATTTAATTACGTTTGTTGCATTATTCTGCCCAATCATCCTAAATGTTTCTTGTTTGATTGTCTTTCTGTTCAGCTTAAGCGTATTCCTCCTCATTGTCTGGAGGGTCTCAGAGGAGTGTATTCTCAACTGGAAGTCTTCACATGCTCAAAATGCGTCAGTTCTCTAGAGGTAATATTTGCACCAACAGGCTTTGGCACAGTGACCATAAGCTTAACCATGTTCATATAGAGAAAGAAACTTTGTGTGTGTGTGTTTGACAGGAGCTTCTCTCTCTATGTGGAGGTGATCTCAGCTCAGCTTTACCATGGCTAGAACTTCATACCCTCAATTTCAGTTACAATTCAGTTTCCTGTCTTGACGAGTCACTAGTAAGAATCTCCTGTTTTCTGAAGAGTATAGAGTTACTGATTTTGGAAACCGCATGTAACAATTATCTAAATTTTTAGAGTCTGCTAAACGTCCTGAAGTGGCTTGACTTGAGCCACAACAAGCTCCAAGATTGTGCTGAATTTTTAAAGGTAGGTTGCTCTTGTTTACCTTTTTTTGCTGTACTGGATAGAATCTGCAGACTTTGTTACATTTCTTGCTCAGATTTTGGGTGAAAATCTGTGGATGCATGGGAAAAAATATATAAAATGTAATACTATACGCTTATTGGTAACTGAGAGCAAAATCAAATTAGCCAAAATAATAAACAGAGACCAGATGGGTAGACTTTTAGAAAGGGCTAAATTGTCCAAAATATGATGTTAGGATAGAGTGAATTTATTCATACCTTTTCTGTCTCCATCAAGCCTCTTACTGAACTGGAACATCTGAATTTAGCTTATAATAACCTTCAGAGAGCACCAGCACTGGGCCTGAGCGCCCAAGCCAAACTCACCACATTGATCCTTAGAAACAATGAGCTGGAAACTATCAATGGTGAGTTTTCTGCTAATTTCTATGATTGTATTCCTGTGCTGAATTACTATGACTAATATCAATGTTAAGTAAATTGAAAAATGCATATTTCTATCCTTTTATTCACCACATTGGTTCTTTTACAAAACCTTACTTCACCATTCTTGTTGGTTGGTTGTTTCTATATTGATTGTACTGGATGCAATTTCTATCAGATGTTAAGCTGTTGACATTATTCCCATTGGCATTTCGAAATTGTTGAAAACAGTTTGAAATAAAGTACCTGAAACAAAACTCGAAAAATGATTTCAGCATATGTGTCAGCATATGATTTGACAACTTAATCTTTATTGAATAATTAAAAAAAAAAGTGTAGTTAATATTCTGTTCAATGCATATTTGTTTTTACACATTTTTGTATTTGGGTCAATGACAAATAAGAAAAATTATAATTTTTTTGTAAGATAAAAAAATTATAATTTAAAGCAAAAGAGTTTTAAAATGCATTTTTATGTCCAGATGTATGGTGTTGATTCATATTGGTTTTGCAGCTTTTAAGACAGCATTAATTCATTATTAAACAAGATTTCTGATTTTACCACCCAGAAAATGTCAGGTGGTGCGACCATATATTAATTTAAAATAATATACATATACAATATACATAAGAATAATTGTAAAATGCATATCACATGGTAAATTCCCACGGACACTTTTCTATGTGTCTACAATTTTCCATAAGGAGTTTTAATGTTTTTTTTATTTATTTATTATTATTTGTATACATTATATAATGGTTTACATTTATATTTATTACTTAATTTTGCAATTGCAGTGGGAATTGATACTTTTAAATGTAAATTTGCTGGTCGCACCACCTGACATTTTAGGTCTTTGAAACACCACAACTCAAAAAGTTCATTGAATTTCAAAAAATGTTTAAGGGTTTCTTATAAAGGAAATATTGTAGATCAATGTTGATATGTGACATGTATTTATAAAATAATTAATTCGGACACAAAAAATACATGTCATGTCATTGACCCATTTAAAAACTACAATTTGTGTGAGCTCTGGATTGCAAAAGATTCTTTATATGTAATGCAATCATTTGTGTTTTGAATAGTTTAACAAATTGATTAGTTTGACTAAACAGTTAATTTACTTTAATCTAATTTAATGTAAAAAGTATTATCCTAACTGCAGGGGTGGAGCAGTTGTCATCACTTCGGTGTCTTGACCTGGCTTATAACCTTCTTATGGAGCATTCTCTGCTGGTACCGCTGTCCCTCCTTCATAATCTCAATACAGTAAGTTAGATCCACCTTGCCTAAGTAAATCTTATAATTCTTAAAGGGTTCATGAACTGGCTTTTTTTTTTTTTTTTTTATACTGTTGTCTGAGGTCAACTTATGACATTTGTGTGGTTTTTTACATTCAAAAACATCATAATGAATAAGTAATAGGCTATTTTCTACCCTGGTTTTGAGCCTAGCTCTTGAAACACTCGGTTTTTATGGGTGTGCTGCATTGAATACTTGGAAGTAAACGCCCTCTGCTATGATTGGATAACAGTTTAGCATATTATAATGAGCTTCGACTCCCTTACATGTGAGGAATTGTTTTGAAAACTTCCACTGTGGAGAAACGGCAACCGGAATGATTTGCCCACAGGGCTCGCAAAATGTCTTTATCAAACAAACACAATGATTTATCTCTCATCCACCCGCAAGTAATTGGAAAATTATTTTTTATTACTTGGCCGGCCCGATCGGTGGATATTACGGTGACCCAGTAGTGCACAACACAACAAAATTTAAAAAGCATACATAAGTTCACAACACAGCGAAATAAAGCCACACAACACAATGAAATCAAGCCACAACACAACGAAATCAAGCCACAACACAACGGAAACAAGCCACAACACAACAGAAACAAGCCACAACACAACAGAAACAAGCCACAACCCAACGGAAACAAGCCACAACACAAAGGAAATGCTCCCGACCACTAGGGGGCTCTCGGAGTGCGGTAAAGTTAGTTTTCCTTGCCATTGTTCTATAGATTCGCCAGTCTTACAAATATATAAACACTACGTTCAGTTTTAAGTGTGCAATTGTATATCGACATGAAATATCAATTCAAAATCACCTATGTGCATTATAGCTGCATATTTATACTCGAAAATGCTTTGACACGCTACCACGGCAGATCAAGTGGTTGGAACGTATAATTTGTATTAATTAAAATTACTTTTAACATTTAAAAACAGAAATGTTAAAATTCCATAGCTTGATTGTATTGGTAAAACTGACTCAGTAATCCACAACACAACATTGAAATTTGAACATAAAAACAGTAATTTTAATTCATACAAATTATGCGTTTCAACCACTTGTTGGAATTGGCAGACGTTCCCTTAGGCATCATGCGCCGTGGTAACGAGTCAAAGCGTTCTCGAGTATAAATATGCAGCTATAATGCACGTAGGTGATTTTTGTGTTGTGGCTTGTTTCCGTTGTGTTGTGGCTTGTTTCCGTTGTGTTGTGACTTGTTTTCGTTGTGTTGTGGCTTGATTCCGTTGTGTTGTGGTTTCGAACCATGCATAACTAACACAAACACGCACGCCAAGTACTACGTGCATCAGCAAAACTTAACCTCAGACAAATCAGCATGTTCAGAACTTCTGCGATTTGTATTTTGTATTTTTTATTTTAATCACAGCACAATTAACCAACAACACCTCAAATACAAAGGATACTCGAGCCTGTGACAACGTGGTAAGTTATGTTTAGTTAGACACGTAAATAATCAGTAGATATCAAATGTAACAATGCAATACTATCACATATAAAAAATTTTTTTTACTTGTTGTTGTGCTGCATCACTCCTGTCAGATCCAGAAGGCACAGGATAGTTTTTTAATCGCATTCTTTCTGCAAATCCAGCATCTTGTTTACAAACGAATCCACAGTGAAATGAAGCAAACAAATACAATGTCTTCCCCACGTGAGCTGGATCTTCAGTAAAAATAAAGTTCATGGTTCCAAATATTAGAATCCGAATGAAGCTTATGGCATGTTTGAAAAAATGTAGGCCTATGTTATTTATCTGTAACATGTTATGACATGCACCAGTCGGTGGGTGGGGCTACAGAATTAGGCGTTCATCTTCTTCGGTTAAGGCGGCGTTTCACTGAACTCTTTCATGACCCCTTTAATAGCTTAAACTCCCTTTTTTAAGTTATTCTCAATCATCAATCCCACATTTTAGTCTCAAAAAGACTGTAAATTTGGGGTTGTTGAGGATCTTTATGATTTTAATAGTCCAGTTCAGCCAACTGGATCTTAGAATCTCATTATGATAATTTCCCTCTGAAGCATGTGAATCTTTTTTTCTTCCCCGTATAGCACCTTGACAGTTTTCTGATCTCTTTTCAGTTGACTTTGGAAGGAAACCCTTTGTATTTTCAGAAGACACATAGGGCATCGACTGTCTTCCACCTCTCACCACGAGCTTCTTTCAAAGTGAGTCTTTCACTGTTTGTGTACAATAAACAGTGCACATCTTCAAAGTCATTATTTGAATCGCTCCTTTTCTCAAAACTGTATATACAGTAGGAGTTCATATGGTTGTGGCATCCAAAAAGCAGAATTCCTCCAATGATTTTTTTTAATGAATTAAATATACAGTGTTGATTGTATTCATGTTTACCATAGCAACCACAGGGAGGTGCCAGTTTCCCCTTTTGTCTGATGTAATTCATAACAGTAACACTGAGATGTTTTCTTGAAGATCTTTCTTGCTGTTCTGCAGATGTTTCAGAGTTGTAAGCTGACATTTTAATGTCTGCTTGTGTTTCAGCTCCAGCTGGATGGCACCCCTCTGTCCCAATCTGATCTACTGGTGGGTATCAAATGTAACTTCATGTGCCATCTCGGGTCATTCCACACTCTTTGTTTCTCATGTGATTCATGCTGAATTGTGGGAGGCAAATCTGCTTTTAATTTACAGTAGAATAGAGGGGTTACTTCTTCTGATCAAATGGAGTAAACTTTAAATGGTTGCAAGGATGGCCCAGCAATCACAATGACATGGAATGTTTAATGAATGACAACTGATAAAGAAAAATAATAATAAAAAGATTTCATAATTGAATGTTAAAAAACACATTATATTTAGCATATTTTACGTTGTTGCAGCATCACTCTTCCCAGTCTGTCTGTAACACTCTGTTTAGTTTCAGTCTCTATGAAGCCCCTCCTTCCGAAAAGTGCAGTCTGGACCAATGTGTTGTGAATGGTCAACCGCTTTGAGCGTGTTTTGTAAATGTCACACTTTTACCATAATCACAACTTTTAACACCCTACTAATTCAACTCAACCAGGCGTCGCCCAGTTTTTGTTGTTGTTTTGTTTGCATTTGCATATGCCGGGAATTATTGAAAGGAGGGATATTGTGACCGGTACGTTCCCAGAAGACTACAATCATGACGTTTTAGGGAATTCAGAAAGTGCTTACTGATACAGAGAAAAACTCCCTTTGGAGAGTTACCTTTTTCCTGATAAAAAAAAAAACAGCATTACACACTAAAGAACATTGAAAATTTATTAAAGCATAATAGGACCCCTTTAACATGGCATTCAATGAGTTCCACATTTTTCCAAAATATTTTATGTACTACTTCCACGTTAACATAGAAAGGGGTTTTTAACATCAGGATAACCCTTTTCTACAATCTACAATTCTACAATCAAGGATGTTTATTTTATTGCTTATTTTTTCAGGAATGTTGACATTTTTAAAAGTCAAGATCATTTCTGTTAAATTGATAACTTTTTCCCCCCTCAACACATTCTTAACACTGATACAGGCCAAAGATGTGATAGTGATACCCAGTGTTCATACAGTATAATCAATTTCTTCTTTTTTTCACAATAACAGACAAAATATTTTTTTAGTTTTAAAACTTTTGCCGGACAGCACGGACCGTGGTTTGAAGCCTCTGTGTCATAATTTTTAAGTTGATATTAAATTCATTGTAAGTACTTGTAATAAATGATTAAAAAAAGTGGTAAACTAAATTTAATTACCAAAAATATAACATTTAGCTGTGCTGGACACACCTCTGTTAGCAAATGATTACAATAAATTTTGATTAGCAACTTCTTTTGATAACTTCATATTGTGCTATTTTGAAAGGTTCATAATTTTGTTTAATCTACAATAGGTTTACATGCATCCAAGATAAAAAAAACTTTAACTGTCTTATAATATACATGGCAGCATCTCCTCTTTTCTCACTGTGTCTGAAAAAGTTTGATTAAGGATTCACTCTCTCGAAACTCCTCCTTTCTGAGAGCCTCCTTTGCTCTGATTGGTCTGATGGCTCTGTCTGTTGTGGATGGTCGACCACTTACAGCACGTGTCGAAAACCTAAATAAATGCCCATTACCATCTGAATTTCAGCTCTGGAGGCTTCCTCAGCACTTGTATACTGAGTGATACAAACAGTAACGATGGCATGTCCATATTGCTAGAATATAACAAAATTAAACAAATACTCACTGATATTGTAGTTGTCTTTTAAAATGTATTCTGTATTATTGGCTTAGATCAACAATTTCACTTGTATATATCATATTTTTTTTTCTTCTTCACAGAACTTACCTAAACCCGGACAACTGGCTGGTCAGATGTTCCACACTTCCCAACAAGTTTCTATGGCACCTGACCAAGGAGGGCAGGAAGTGTCCAGTGGAGGTGGGGACATCACTGACAGTTTGACTGTAAACATATCAGGAGTGACCCGAGTTCGAAAGAGGAAACACAAAGTAAGTCCATTTCTAAAATCTCCCCAATGATTTTGTAGAGCACCTATGAACTGATTTTAAATGAGCAGGCAAAATTAATGTGATTCCTGAGAAAATAAAGCTGCCATTACAATTTTAAGTAAGATATGTTCTAGAGATCGGCCGATATGGTTTTTTCTATAACCGATGTTTAGAGGTCAGGTTCAGCCGATGGCCGATATGTGCTGCGGATTTTTAGGGCTGATATCTTGACGTTTTCCCCTTCATTTGCATGCTAAAATGTCACACTAATAATAAGTGGATGCACAACATTTCTAAACTTAAAGGAACACTCCACTTGAAAATAGGCTCATTTTACAAGTCCACTAGAGTTAAATAGTTGAGTTTTACCGTTTTTGAATCCATTTAGCCGATCTTTGTATCTGGCGGTAGCACTTTTAGCATAGCTTAGCATACATCATTGATTCTGATCAGTCCATTAGCATTTCATTCAAAATATGACCAAAGACACTTTCAATATTTTTCCTATTTAAAACTTGACTCTTCTACAGTTACATTGTGTGCTAAGACCAACTGAAAATGAAAAGTTGCGATTTTCTACACCTATATGGCTAGGAACTACTTTCTCATTCCTGCGCAATAGTCGCGGATCTTCGCAGCCGTACCATGGCTGCAGCGGCGCAATGATTTGTCGGTATTCTGTGAAACATGGTGGTAGTATACACCTTCGACTTACTATCACAGTCCTTTACAACACACAGAACCATGGCTAATCACACAGGTAAATCCACAACACAATTTGTCGGCTGCAAGCCTGAAACTTTCTCTGCAACTACACGAACTTAGTGCTGGTCACATTGAAAGTTACCTAGCTGGGGGCTACTTTCAGGCGCTGTGTAATATCATTGCGCTGCTGCAGCCATGGTACGGCCGCGAAGATCCGCGTATTGAACACGAAGATCATTTATTGAACACTGACTTGAACCATCTCTCGTATCTTAATTTTGTGCACTGCATGGTATTAAAGTAAAATATTTATCCAAAGTTAACCAAACATATCAATAAACTGACCAAGTATTAAATATATAAAACAGGTAATATAAAAAAAACCTGTCAATCATTTACATAAAAGTTTTAGAGCATTTATCAAGCAGAATTTTTCAAGTTTGTTGGAACATAAATGAAAACTTAAATATACATTTAAATAAAATAAATACAACTTTATAAATAAAAATCTATTAAACTGAAAAATATCAAATAAAACGTCCTCTACAGAGGCAAAACCTCCATTCGGGGTCTCAGGAGGATATTTCTGTCTCGTGCAGAGAGAATCCAGCATTTATATTTAGATGTCACTTCTGAGACTTTGCAACATGCATAGTCAGTCCTTTTAGCAGCATGAAAATCAATAGTTTTATTCAATGGATTTTATAGATTGTGTAGCCTCGAGTTTCGCGAGTCTGCATTAACTCAGCACCTAATAAAAACTCTGTGACAACTATCTGTGATTGGTTACATTACTCACTGCTGCAAAAAGACATTGTAAATAGATGCATTTGGCGCTCTCCAGAGCCAGTCTGCCAGTTCCCGACGGTTCTATTCTATTAATTTTTTCTTTCACTAAGTGAAGCAACACTTCATAGTTTACTAGTAATATATAGTAAATATATGGCCATAGGAATTTGAAATAACAGAATTTAAAGGGTTAGTTCACCCAAAAATGAAAATTCTGTCATTTATTACTTACCCTCATGTCGTTCTACACCCGTAAGACCTCCGTTCATCTTCAGAACAGAAATGAAGATATTTTAGTTGAAATCTGATAGCTCTGAAAGGCCTCCATTGGCACAATGCACGGCACAATCGACGTTTTTTTTTTGCGCACAAAAACTATTCTCGCCGATTCATAAAGTTATTTTAGAACCACTGTAGTGAGATGGACTTTGTAACGACGTCTTTAGTACCTTTTAAGGGTCTTGAGAGTGTACCGTGCATTGTGCCAATGGAGGCCTTTCAGAGCTATCAGATTTCAACTAAAATATCTTAATTTCTGTTCCGAAGATGAACGGAGGTCTTACGGGTGTCGAACGACATGAGGGTAAGTAATTAATGACAGAATTTTCATTTTTGGGTGAACTAACCCTTTAAGCCATATCTTTATCTCCCAGGACTATTGTTGAATCTTCCTAAAGTTTTGGCTTGGGGTCCTTCACATGCATTCCAAGCGACTGCCTGTGGACGTACCTGACTTTAAATCGGCGCTACTAAACACGGATATCGGCCGATGCCGAAATATAAGAAAATGACAAATATGACAAATATCGGTCAACCTCTAAGATGTTCTGATGTATGATGCAAAGCGCAACTTCTTGCCATTTGCAGAGCAAGGTGAAAGTGAGGAGAGCCAGTATCTCAGAGCCCAGTGACACAGACCATGAGATCAGAGTGCAGTCTGCTTTACAAGGTGATGAACAAACGACTCAACAAACTTTTGTCTTTTCATTGATCATGTTGATCAAAATTTAAAAAATGAATTGATGAGATTTAGCCTTTATTATGCATGTGTGATATGACATGAGTGTCTTTCTCATGTGAAATGTTTGGTTGTCTTCAGATATTGTCCTCCCCCATAAGGAGGACATTGAGAGAATGGACAGTTTTCGAGAGCAGTTAGGGGAGGACTGGCTACGCTACCAGCATCATCTTGATGATACTCCAGTAAACCCAGCTTTCCCAGGAGTGGAAACTGTAACCATTAAAGTGAACACCAACGGTCGCTGTACACCCCCATCTCCCCTGCTTAAAACGAACACACCTCCAACCAGTCTGGAGTTGCTCCCCCCTCCACTGCTGTCCTCTGAACTAAAAGAGGAAGAGGACAAAGAAGAGATGGAGAGCACAGACTTGCAGCCTGAGACAGAGTCCACCCTGCAGTGGACAGGCCACAGCCTGCCGGACACTGAATCTACTCTTGAGACAAGTCTAGGAAACACTCAGGCTCCAACTCTGGCTCAGGCCTACTCTGACCCACAACCACCACCAGAGGAAGATGACGACGATAGGGGAGGTCTGTCTGTTCTTTTCTAGGGATACATTGATAGTGATAACTATACTGGCCAGATACTGTGTTTATGAACTTTTATTTAGACTGGTATTGTACCATCCGATATCAATTTTCAGTAGTGTAACAGAAGTTCAGCAGTAGTCTAGCTTTTCTATTTACTGTACTTCATTGGATAGTTTCATTCATTCATGCTTCTGTTCGACAATTTGGGGTCGGTAAGATATTTAATGTTTTTGAAAAATATTCTCACCAAAGCTGCATTTATTTGATCAAAAATACAGTAATATTGTGATACTGTTTTCTGTTGTAATATATTTTACAATAATATTTATTCCGGTGATGAGTTTTCAGCTGCCATTACTCCAATCTTCAGTGGGATCTTTCACAATTTCATTAAAATATGCTGATTTGGTGCTTAAAGGGATAGTTCACCCAAAAATGAAAATTATCCCATAATTTACTCACCCTCAAGCCATCCTTGGTGTATATGACATTCTGAGTTTAAAAAAAAAAAATCTCCTTGGCTAATCCAAGCATTATAATGGCAGGGAATGGCACCCCAAAATTTGAGACCCAAAAAAGTGCATCAATCCATTATAAAAGTAATCCACACGGCCCGGGGTTTTAATCAAGGCCTTCAGAAACAAATCGATGGATTTGTGTAAGAAAAATATCCATATTTAAAAATTTATAAAGTAAAATATCTAGCTTCAGGTGGACCGACTTCCGTAGTCAACTTACGAAGAAAGTGTAACACCTCTCGCAGTTCAAAACGCTTACGTCTGACATCATCGTCGCGTCAGCATCTGCCAAAAGCTAGATATTTTACTTCATACATGTTAAATGTGGATATTTTTCTTACAAAACCCATCAATTCTTGTCTGGCTATCACCAGACCAAGCTCAATTTAAGATTGAACATTGGTCTGGGGAGTCTGCTCTGTATTTTCTACTGCACAAGAGGCGTGATCAACGAGCATAATTGAAATGACTCTGTATGCCATTGGATAGTCCTTCAACCAATCAGACCACAAGAGGCGTGATCAACAGAATGTTATATATACACCTAGTATGGCTTGAGGGTGAGGGGTTATTTTCATTTCATTTAAGTTGCATTGCTTATTAATATCAATAATGAAATATGATTTGTGGAAACTGTAATAAATTAGGATTCTTTGATGTTCAAAACAACAGCGTTTATTTAAATCTAAAATCTTCTATAGCATGTTTAATGCATCCTTGCCGAACAAAAGCTTTACTTTCTATAAAAAAACTTTTAAACAGTTGTGTGTACAGACATATTGCCCCCTTTATGTAACTTATAGTTATATTTTAGTAACTTCAGTTTTTTTTTTTTTTTTGTGTAGCTAGCTAGCTATTATTTCACCAAATTGGCTGCTGTTTAACTACTTCAAATTATGATAAACTTGTAGGCTGGCAAGCTACACTTTCAAAGTAGCTTCTCCAACACTGATTACCATACAAAGAAACACCAGCAGTGGAACAAATAATTTGGTGGAACAAAAGTTTGGAGTTACTTTATCACTGTAAATAAAATATTGATTTATGCATTTATACTATCAAATGCCAAAACTAAAAGTATTGGTTCTTGTAGTCACCTAAAAAATCTTAATACATTATATAAAACCTTGATACACTGATACATATTATATATCACTATATAAAATCTTGATACAATGATACATATTATATATCATTCAATTATATCACTCTTGCACTTTTTGTAACAGTGGACCTATGCAGGCCAATGCTGGTGGGGCTGCTGTCAGAGGATGCAGAGACGAATCGGAAAAGGGTCTCTGAACCACTCTTCCTTCGAGTGTGGCAGGGTCACCTGCTGGAGGTAGACATGCACCAGGGGTGTGTTAAAAAACGAGTGGAGCTAGACAGTTTGCGAGATGTCGTAACCACTGAGGCCACGTGCACAGTGGAGGTCAGATCAAATTTTTTTCTGTTCATGTAGATCTATAAGATTTATTGGTTTTTTTTTTGTCTCTGTTTCACTCTTTCACTCTCTGTTTTCACTCTTTTAACCTTACAGAAGGTGGAGAGGACTCACCCAGCCCTAGAGCTCCACTTTCGGTACATTAGTCGTGAGAGACGTAAACGTTGTTATATAATGTTGGATGACAAGCCACAGGAAGCATTACAGGTAAGGAGGTACATTCATTATTAGACAATCAGACATATTCAACCAGTGCTTGGGATTTAATCCTAAAATGATAACAGATATTACAAGTAGGGGTGCACTGATAGATCATCATATTTAATAATCACTTTAAAACTATGATCACCTTTGCTTACTTTAATTAGTGTCCTGTGGCCGTCATCCTAGCAGATGGCTTCAACACCATTTCTTTTCATTGCACAGGTCCTGTTGTCGCAGGTTTTTGCTCCCACTGAGATTTACTGTAGAAGTAACTGTAAATTGTATTACAAAAACTGCAAAACAATTATGTGATATGTTGGGATATTACTTTGCCAGTTCCAAAAATTCCATGACTAATATCAAGAAACAGGATTTGAGCTATTGAATTTTGAACTGTTGATATCGAAAATGTATATCTTGCAAGTTGTTAGTCAAATCGGCTTGCAAATGTATGGCATAATAATTGCAGAATTCTACAAGTGAAAATTAAATTACAGATATCAAGAATAATCCTAGAATGTTTTGCAATTGATGATGTGATTTTCATTTAGAGAATTTGTGGTGTTACTAGTGGAAATGTTCCTGATCATTTTAACTAGTCATGATTGAATTGTAGATATTTAATTCATATCCTGCAAATGCAGGGCTCAAAATGAACTTTTTTGCTTGGCAGCACTGCTGCAACGAACGTGCGAACGTGAACTTTTACTTTCAGTTTCAACAACAATGTAGCTATAACTCTTCAGTTAAAACCATTCAAAGAAAACAAATGCCTAGAGTGCCTCCTAGTGGACATTATATAAAACACAATGGAAAAAACCTACGATAAATTGCTTAACTTAACATCCTTAACTAAAAATATACAGATTATGTTTTTTAATCATGCACTAATTTACAGACTCTTAAGATCGCATTTATGGGTTTTTTTTAAGCAACAATGGATGCAAAACAGAACTGAGAGAATTTTCAAAAAGGAAAGTTAAAAACAAAACAAAAGGAAGGAAAGAAAGAAAGAAAGAAAAGTACTGTGTAGGAGCATTTTAGTGAAGTAATTAACCAGGACGAGTGCTGGGTATGTGATATGTGATATATAATAGTGTTCTTTTCATCTCTCTTCATCACATTTTGGGCGATAGTTAGCTCTCTGTCACGTGACAGCGGAGTGTAGTGAACATAGATATACATAATAAAGGCTAGATGTCTGTAAAGGTTGTTAAGTTAAGAACATAAAGATGAAGTTTAATTGGTTAGGAGGTTCCAGGAGCATATGCGACCAGAATGGTCTCAATTTTTAGCCTTGAAATGAATAAATGTTAAAATTTATGCCTTGGAGGGCAGTGAAGAATTCTCGTTTGCCATTTGTCAGACCACTGGCTGACGAAATAAAGTCGACATTTTGAAAATCATGCAATTATTTCCTTTCTTATGCATTATTTCTAGCCTGTGTTTTGATATTATTTTGTGGTTAAATTACCACTTATGCATTTAAAATGGCCAATTAAAATGAAAAAAAAAGCTTTTGTTTTTTTTCAATAAATGTAATAGAGATGTATGTTTGTATACAGAGATATGTGTTATAAAGCAATAACAGTTAACCTTCAATAACTGCTCTTGTAATGGAAATGTCACTCTTATTTTTTATTTATGTATCACTGCTGCTGGTGATCACAGTGAGTTTACTGGTTGCCAGTATGTTTTTGATAGTAACAACAAAACTATTCAAAATTCTTTTTAATTATATGTAAGAAAAATATCCATATTTAACACGTTACAAAGTAAAATATCTAGCTTCTGGCGGACCGTGCTTTCGTATTCAACTTATGAAAAAATCGTAACTGGCACAATGATGACTTTGGATGTAGTGTAAGCGTTTTGAACTGTGAGAGGCGTTACACTTTCTTCGTAAGTTGAATTAAAATGGTGGTTATGGGTATTTGTTGATCTTGGTGTTAAAATATCACCAATATATTGGGCTATTATTTGGCCAATATATGGCCAAAATATATTGTATGGCCAATTATATAGCCATAATTTGCTTATTGGTGTACAATAAGCTGTGTAATTGGTTATTTCACAACCTGTTCAACCTGTATTTGAAATCTTACCAAATCTACGTCTGACAACAACATGATCTTTTCAAGTCTGTTTTGACACATTTCCACAAATTAACATGTGTGAAGCTTTAACATTTAAAACAACGTGATGTTACCTAATTGACCTTTCATTATCCTGTTGTTTGACTGGTTTTGATGAGTTCAGAATTCTGACTCCTCAGGTATTAGCAGAGGTTCTCTCAAGAGTCGTGGAGGAAAACAAGCAGCAGGTGGATGAGGAGAGACCAGAGACTGTTTGGCTACAGTGCCTGAAGTGTCAGGCTGAGTTCTGCCAGCCAGCCACTGAGTCTGACAACAGCCTGAGCCACCTGGATGAGCTAAGGAATGACGGTAAGAATTAGGAGTCTAACAATACATCTATATAGATCGATGCATCGATCTAATTTCTAACGATACGATGCACCAATGCCAAGCGTTAAAAATCGATACCTGTAGGCACATTTGTTTTAACACTCTCCACATTTTCACACAATATCAGTCTATGTATTATCGCCAACGTGTGCAACGACGCTCTGGACAGTGCTGAATCTTCACAAAAGTTTATAATTTGTTCGTGTTTTTAAAGGTCCCATGGCATGGCATTTTTCTATTATTTTATAATGTTTCCTGAGGTGTACTTATATTGTTAGTATGATTTTTACATCATAAAATATCATAATTTAGAAATAAAAGGCATTTTTTCTATACTGCTGTTTGCCCTGTGGCTGAAGGCCCTGTTACAAGAGGCGTGTCTGCTGTGAGACTTCAGTAAAAACGCCCACTGTTGTGATTGGCTGACATCTTTGCATTTGAAATGAGCAGAGGGGGCGTGGTTTAACGAGGTCTACGAGGCACGAGCAGGCACGAGCTGCTGCCAGAGAGATGGATGGACCTGAGTTCACTTCACATCGGTTCTGTCAGTCTCAGTTCAGTGAACTGTTTTAGTTACAGCATATACTTCAGGTTATTAGTCTATTTCTAGTCGGAGGGGCTGTCACTCATGTCAGAAAGTTAGTAACTTTAGTAAATTATGGATCAGCGCTGACTGGAGACGCGAACCGTTTAGAACGATTCAGTCCGATTTGGTGAACTGATTCGGTTCACTTAAAAGAACCGGTTCAAAAGAAAGATCGTTCGCGAACCGGACATCACTAATGTACCAGAGACTGAGCTCAGCGATTGCTAACAAAGTTATTTATAGTAACTACTGAGTTATGAGAGCGCTGTCAGTCAGCGCGAGTTTATTGTGTTTGTATCTGAGAGTTCTGAATAAACACGAGTCCGAGTCACGCCGGGTCCGTCTTCATCATTATTACCAACTTTGTAACACATGCAAAGTGCCATTACAGCTGTCGAGATGAACGAGTTATGAGTAAGTGTTGATAATACCATTCTTTTTTAGATATGTTCCTATCATATGGAAAGCGTCAGTGACGCGCATTGAGTACACAGCGCAAACAAAGACACAACAGCAGTAATCGAATGTAATCCAGTTTATTGTGGGGATAGCTGGCTAGCCTAGCCCAGATACCCTCACGCTTACCCCCCTTCTGCTTAATCTCGCGCCGCGTTTGGTGCCTCCGCTGTGGGCCAGATGCAGTACTGGGGGTCGGGGATGTTGGAGGCCGACCAGCCAGTGCAGCCCGAGCCTCGGCGTGTGTAAGGTTTATCTCTAAAGATGTTACTCTGCTGATGTTGAGCAGAAACGACTGTATGCACATTGTAGAACCGATAGACGCGACGAGGACGTACAAAAACACTGACTCACAAGATAGAAAACACGAAAACACCGTTCTGTCGGGAGAGAGAGAAGCCGCAGCGTGTGCACGAATAATAAATAATTAGCTACACATAAGAAATCACTGATCACAGATCAGAAGGAACTGAAAAAAGACTTCTGTTTTCATTTGTACATCCAAACACTGAGAAACTGCCAGCGTTCACTCGTTCACAAGCAATGATCTCTCGAGCGTTTGCATGGGCGTGCCAGATTCTCTGGGTGGAGGAAAGGGAGGTAACCGTTCCTGCTTGGACGTCAAACCAGGAGACTTCAGGATTGGCTCGTCTGGCCTGTCATTTTCTCAAAGGCAGAGAGAGACAGCCAGAACTCGGGTTTACACCGATTAACATTTCTATCCACTTGGGGACAATATTCAGGCTAGGGGAACTCATATTAATGTTGAAAAACCTCATAAAATGAAAATTTCATGCCATGGGACCTTTAAAGCCTTGCAAAAAGCGCACTTATCTCAAACAGAGCACAAATAGGCCACTGAATTGAGTCTTCTTTTATTTATTTTTTGTGCTTCAGTAGATAATGGTGTATGGTTTTGCATACAAGGAGAATAGAGCGCTATGAATCATTCTTCACACTGAAATGTAAAACTTTTAAAAGAAGATGCTCAATAAACTGCTGCACAGGAGCACTGTGATTCTGTGTTGCTTCAAGCGCATCATTCTGCACACGGGAATGTTTTATTTGTGGATGTCCCAATCAGGGTGTAGAATGTGAACATTTTAAATGTTCGATTTACACCTCTAGTAAGAATATGTCCCTAAAAATACAAAAAGTATTTTTTTTTCTTTCATGAGCAAGGCTCTGGAAGGATAGGCGGACCTAAACTCCTGCCAACATTCCAGGGTGTGGTACAAACACATGCACCTCTCAACACTCTTATCATTAGTATTACAATAATTACAATCTTTCTCTCTAGCATGACATTAGTTTCTTCCACCTCATTGCAATTAAACACTGTATGCTAATGTGCCGTGATGGTTGAGATTACACCATTTGATTGATACTGGTTATTAGCATGGTGGCATTTTTTTCCATCTCAGATTTCAGTGCATGATAAAGCTAATAAAACATGAATCAGACTTGCCATACGTGGGTGATCATCTTGTTGGAGCATGACAGAACCTGGATAAAATATCTTACCAAAGAATTTCATCAATACAGAATGGTTACAAAGCAATTGTAGCATTTGGTACATATTTTATGAGGTGGCTAATTCGTACGAATTTGTACAACCTCACTCGTACAAATTTGTACGTTTTGTCTAAACCCCAGTGACGGGTAGGTTTAGGGGCGCATTCATACGAATTTGGTAACTCGTCAAATACGTACGATTTAGCAAAAATTTGCCACCTTGTAAAATATGTACGAATTGCCGTGAGATCGGGTTGCATATAACCCATTTTAAGCGTAACCCACTTAATAGAATTTTACTTTTTTTCCACCGTTACATCCTACAGGCCGTTTTTTCATTTAACGACTGGTTTGAAACAGTGCATCCTTCTTTTGAGCACTGCATAGTTTTAAAACGTGCTTTGACATGCAAACCAGAGGTTGTAGGACATTTGTTCAGCTGCTGTCAGTCTGTTTGCTTGGTGTCCTGCAGATCATCCGGGCCAAACACATAGTTGGTTCTGCATGGGGGCAGAGATCAGTGAAGGTGTTTATTTTAAGAGCATTAACATTCTTAAAATAAATCTGAAGGAAAGAGTATGTTAAACATTATGTGTACATCTCTTTTTGATTTTATTTTTAACTGTCATATTTTAATACCTAAACTTTATTATATGGACTGGATATCTTATGACCATTTATCTTTGTATACCTTATTATATTTTTTTCTTTGATTTGTATTATTTTCAACAGGTTGTACTGTCATCTGCTCAGAGTGCAATAGCGATCATGTGGTTCAGTTGGCTGTCCAATCAGCTCCTTCCACCAGTACACCATTTGAACAGAATGATGCCCGATACTTTACCTTTGATGACAGGGACAACCCTCTCCATCCCCAGCACAACGAGGTCTGGGTTTTTATGGTCTTTTGGCCTGATATATCCATGACAGTTCCCCAATACTATTCTCTTTTCACTTGCGTAACTTGCTTTATTCCTCTAAGGCATTGGTCCCAGGACAGTCTTTGCTATCCCATGGCAGCCCCCTTCACTTGACTCAGCATTTAGAGGCCTCCACAGAGGGAGTCGTAGCTAACTTCCACACAGCCCATAGCTTCCTGTCCAATTGTTTGACCAGTCAGAATGAGGCATGGGCTGACCAGAGAACCTCTCAACTAATCAACTTCAGCACTACGGATGGCCAGGTACAGGGTAGCTCAGAAGGGTTTGAGGAGAAGGTGGCTGAAAACTCCTGCTACAACGGCTATCAAAAACATCAGGACCAACAGTCACCAAAGAAAACCGAAGGATCCAGCAATGGTAGGTGGTCCACTCTGGGGATGAAGAGTTAGAAAAAGAAAACAAATGAAAGAAGATGAAACTACCCTGGAAAAAGACGAATTCAGATTATTTGAAATGACACAAAACATCGTAATTCTTGTGCCTAGGCCTGTTTTAGCAATGACATTTGAATTGCATTGAAACCGAAAAAAAAAAAAGTCTTAAAATGTCTTAAATTCAAAAATCTTAATTAACATTTTCTATTTTACTAGTATCGGCTCAAAAATCTAGTTATTGCCTTTTTTTATTATTATTATGTGAAATGAAGGCCAAGAATGGTAACCATACTCTGAATTTGTCCGCATTTAACCCATCCAAGTTGTGCACACACATTAGGAGCAGTGAGTAGTGAACACACACTGCAAACCGTAGACCCAAACACCCGGAGCAGTGGGCAGCTTTTTTTTAGTTTTTTACTTTGCTGTGGTGCCTGGGAATGTTTGAGTGCTCAAGAACACATCAGTCATTTTCTGCCAGTATTGAGAATTGAACCTGCAACCTTCAGGTTACCAGTCTGACTCTCGAACTATTATGCCACAACTGCCCCTTAAAATCATGCATCTCAGATCTTTAAAAACAGTATTATAGTACCAATAGGCCACGACTACCCCTTAAAATTATGTATCTCAGATTCTTTAAACACATTATTATTGTGTCAGCAAAAATGTCGACCGATCTCTAATTCGTATGTATTGATACATTAGTACAACCTACTTCAGTACATATGCAAATATTTAATTAATCATGTCTTAAGTATTTTAAACTAGTTACCTTGTTTTGCAGTTTACTGTGTGCTGCAGCCTGTTTAGTTAAGTAAAAGCGATCTGAGATGCACGGTTTATTTTGAGATTACGTGGGTTTGTTCAGCTTGGATGTACAGTATTAATTTTATTTGTGCAGGTCATAAAAAATGTCTTGACTTTTTTATTTAAAAAAATCTGCAGATACTCTGATTGAAACTTGGACTTTGTCCAAACTGAGTGCTTTGTAATTATGACCCTAACTATAGAGAGAGGAAGTTCACTTTCCTCTGGTATTTGTAGTTGTGACACACTAAATTGGTACCAGACCATAAAGCCTAATGAATACCCCATATGGCTGGCCTTTGTGGTCATAAACCATGTTAACTGAGTGTACAGTATAGATATAGCTAGAATTACAGATACTAATAGTACAGGTATATTGTCAGATTTTGTTTTCTGGCACAATAGCCTGTACATTTTTATTTCATTGAGGGTTTTAATCATAATCTTTCATCTTCTTATCATATTTTCATTTTAGATCAGTTTGACCTGCTGTCAGAGACAGTGGACCATCGGCTCCAGCTTTTCCTGGATGTGGAAGTGTTTGGGGGAGAAGAGGAGCTTCGCTGCTTTTTAAAGGCAAGATAACCTGTTTACTGTGTCCTCATGACCATGAACTGATAAAACAGACTGGCGAATAGCACAAGTCAAACAAATGCAAGCCATCCTTGCATTCCTTGCCAATCCTTTATCCATTAAACACTGACAGCTACTTAAGCAGGGCCGTTTGGAGGGGGATATATTTACCTGGAACTTCATTTAGACCCTGGTTCCTGCGGTCGAAACACACCGAGTACCACCCCAAAATTCCTAGTTCCTGGGGAAAGTTCCTGCGGTGGAAACGCGGCTTAAGTGTACCATAATGATTCAGGGTAACAAAAACACAGGTTGGAAAATGGATTCATGTCGTACATTCTCATTATATAATTTAGTAAATCTTAAACACAAAAAAAGTTACGGACAGCAGCTTTAAGGTAAATTAATGCTATTTTATTGGTACACCTTTTCAGTCACATTCCACTAGGGCTGGGTATCGATTCAGATGTTCCGATTCGATTTCGATTCGCAAACACTCAAACCGATTCGATTTAGATTCTCGATTCGATTTTCGATTCTTGATTCAACTCAATGAATATAGATTTAATACAAATACTATATGTATAAAAAAGAGCCACAAACCTGTATATTAAACTCTTTTTATTTTAGGTACACTTGTGTACATTAAAACAGAACCCATCTCCTTTATTTCAAATGCATACAATTATGTTAAATACAATACAATTGTGTTTTTATGGATATTTTGATAAATTTATTCTAAAACATAAAAAGGATATTGGATGATTTTCAGCAATTTTCATTAAAGGACAAGCTTTTCTTGCGATTTAGCCGACAATCATTCAGACTCTGTCCGTTTTTATGAAGGCTTTTTCCTCCAGGCGCGTCTGTGCTTTGATTCGTGCCCCGGATGATGCATTATATTTCGTCACTATCTCTGTTATTTGCGTGCCTTCCTTAGATGTGATTGCCATTCGATTTTATCTTAGCAACAAACATATATGCGATACCGGGCAGGATCGACTGGAAACCCCCGGGACCGAGAACCGGGGCGTATCGAACGAGACCAGTTGAAACTTTAACTGGCTATATCTCGGAAACGCGCCGGCGAAACCGTCTGTAATTCGGGTCGATCGTAGTGCCTGACGAGGCCTTTCGAGGATCGAGGTCGTAACCGGGAATGGGTGCTATCTTTGCGGGGCACGCCACTCGGTCATCTCTCCGCCGGGGGATGAGACGGAGCCCCCGACGTCCGAGACTCCCTCTGCACCACTCGTTACTTTTCATACACGAGAAGCGCTTTCCTGGACACAAGTAGTTGCCGTGGTAATTGACAATACCTTAACGTGCTGACTTATGTGGGCTAACTTTTATTTGAGGAAATCTGTTTATAATATAGGCTAAGCTATTAGGTTTGAATTATTGGTCCTGCGCTGTCTATTGACTTTATTGATTGTTGATTTATCATTTGTGAGGCGCCATTTAAGCATTTCCTTTGTAACATCGTGCAAGGCCAATAAGAGGGTGACATCTAGTGGAGAAGACTGGTAATTAGATTTACGTTAATTTTATGTTCAAATTTTACTAAATAAATATGAAAAAAAAAAAACGATTTTTGGCCTTTGAGAATCGATTTTGAATCGACCACATTTTAAAAAACGATTAATCGAAAAATCCATTTTTTTTTGCCCAGCCCTACATTCCACCATATCCTATGTCATTTCACATGCTAGCTAAAGTCATCATCTTTCTGTCATCATCTCTATGGAAAATTGTTGAGTTTCTTTTTTGTGAACTTTCTGAATGGCTCAGTGTAGTTTCATTATTTTACTGGTGTCCTGCTGGGCCCTGCACTCTAAATATGGTCAAACGTTGGCCCCTTCTGGGTGCCCTCTACAAGGTCATGGGTGTCTCTGCCTTAACCACCTGGTTTTCCAAAGAAACAATCCCATAAGGAAGCCCACAGCAGGACAATAAGATCAAATTGATTTGATACCCTCCCTCCACACCAGCCTTTTGCTCTCTCATAGTTTAGAGCCAGTGTCTTTCCCTTTGTTAAGTTCAAATTCCAAAGTGCTGGTAACACTTAAAATACAATCATTCCACTTCTAATGCACGCCCAGCAAACTACTTAATTGCATTATTTTGTATTCATTCTAAACAGGCTTTAAAAGTTTGTAGTCATGATTACTTTACATGTTTGAAATTGATGCTGCATTTCTATGTGCTTCATAGAGTTTTTGAGAATCTGGAATTATTTGTAATAACCTTTTTTGTGGTTTAACTTGATTTCAGATGTCCATTATAAAGTTTGGAGATGCAGTGGAGTTTCATTCCCTCATGGTTGTGTCAGACCAGTACATCTACATCTTAGAAATCACCTCACAGTCTGAGTAAGCAACTTCAGTTAACTTGAATGAGCAGCGAACTGTTTCTCACTAAAATCAACTTTTAAGTAAGTGTATTGGGTAGTCTAGAAAAAAAAACCCATGATTGCAGATGATAGCTGTTGTATGACGGCAACAGGAAGTGTAATCTGCAGAAAGAGTCACTGAAAAATCCACACCACTAATAAACAGACTGACAGCCTGTAAGAAAAACACAGAAAAGTTCTAGTGATGTTGGACTGTTATATCAGCACTCTCAGCTTACATAGAAAAAAAGATGCATGCTGGGTGTCATGACCATAGACTGTAAAAAAGATGAGCGCGTTTCAGCTTTCTTCCACTGTAGAAAAATAAAGCCCAAATATCCCAGTAACTTTTTTTGCCGATTACGTGGTACAGAGCTCAAATCTGCGCAGTAGTGATCCTGAGGTGGAGCCGTGGTCTCAAGGTCCCGCTTACACTCCCGTACCTGCAGACAAAACGAACACTTGAACATACTTCTGCGTGATAAGAACTACCTAAATTGAACAGACACCATATTTGGGAAAAAAAATAAGTGTATAAGTGTAAGTGTATTGGATTTTTCTATTTTTGTATTGTTCTATTACATGGAGAGGGCGGGGTTTATAACCTATACTGCAGCCAACCCCCAGGGGGCGATCAAAATGCTATGGCTTCACTTTTCAGGGCGTGTGCGGCACACTTGGGCATGACAATGAAAAAGCACCAGATGCAGCATTTCAGAAGAACCAAAAATCCTTAATGTACCTCAAACTTGATCGCACATGTCTCTTGGATGACAGATTGTCCTAAAAGTTGAAGACACAGTTTTGTGATATGTCAGCTTGAACAAAGTATATGCTGCATATAGGGAAATTGCCAAATATGCAGTACATCATGCTTGTAATCTTTGCTGCACTGTTTCAAACTCATCAACTTGTTCTTTCTTGAAAATTACAGTTTACCTGCATGGTGATAAATTCATTTTCAAATGCAAGTACATAATGACGTGTCTAGCATTCGATACCTGTGTGTTGTCACACCCTCTACACAATGCTGAGTGGTGTTTCTTGTCCAGTGTGTGACTGGCTTAACACTTAATGTTTGCTGCATATTCAGGAAAAACTAATTTAGTTATGGTTTAATGTCAAATAATTTATTTTATTTGTCAATTCATGGATAAAGTGAAATTCATCTGATTAAATTTACACTGATCAGGCATAACATCATGACCACTGACAGGTGAAACAGTGGTCAGTATCGAACTGGCGACAGGGTCATGGCCAAGGCTCATTGAGGCACAGGGGTGTAACTAGCCTAGAAATCTAGACGCACCCTAGCGGCAGAAAATGTATTTTGCTGCGAGTGTAGTCTAGCAACTCTAGGTAGACCTGAGAGCTGGAAAAACCAAACTCTGGTCAGGCCAATCACAGCGTGTGTAGAGTCGGTGGGCGGGCTTAACATAATGACGGCACGTCACGGCAGAGTTGTAGGTCCTGTGTGCTACTCGTAAACAAAGAAGCTGACGAACAGCGGTCTTTTGAATTGGCTTTGGCCTCGACTCTGGAAGACTTGGAGTTAAGCTTTTCTTTGAGAAAAGAACAAAGAACGGCACTGAAGTCATTCTTAAGAAAAGAAGATATGTTCAAAGTTTTGCCTACCGGATATGGCGAAATTCTATCAACTAACGTTAGCTCGGCTTCACCTTTTTCACCTTCTTTTCTCTGGTTGGTTGTGGTGCTCATGTCGCTATCCAATTGCCTGCAGACCGTTTATCCTGCCCCTCGGATTGAGCCCTGTCAATGGTGAGTTTCCAGACCTAACATGATGTGGGTCTGGCTTGTCAGGCTAGGGTGTAACGGTTCTTGGTAAAAAATCAAACCATATCGTTCTCCACCAAAGGTTCGGCACACACTTGCACCGCGGTTCATCTCAAATCTGACAATGTATCTATAATGTGGTTTGTTGAAAATAACGAGTAAAACAGACAGTTCTGCTATTGTACGTTTCTGTCGATGGATACAAGTGCTGGCTCCACAATGATGCATCACAACAGCGATAATAAAAAAGAATGTGGTCAAAATAGTCACTCTTTGTAAACTTTGTTCAATGCATGCGAGTGCTGCCGTATGTTCGAATATGACCAGTAATTTTCGCCGTCATCGCCCGGGTGTAGTGTGCGTGCGCAGGTGAGACCTTAACAGCACACATTGCTATCTATGTTTAAACTAAACTCATTTAAGCCTTGCTAATTTAAACATTCAAAAGCCAGAAGATGCAAATGAGAACTTGCACGCAAATATTGAGTTTTCTTTAAAGTCTTGAGCTTGAACGGACAAACTCACACAAAAAGTATGTCAACATGTCCATCTTGATGAGTATCCTAGCAGACAGTCTGTATATGCCTTGAGTGAACAGTCGAGAAAGACGACGCAGATCCGTGCATTAAACAGACAGCAGTAAAGGCTACTGCCCCTTTAAGATCTAATGTCAAACAACAAAAGGAAGGGACATCACTCACTGCTCTTGATTGAATAGCTTTTGTAAGTTTAATAAGGATTAATGTTTAATTTATACAGTCAAATATGCAACGTTATTTTACATTTGATTACTTTATTCAATTTCTGTACCTGAAAACTAATGTTAGACCTACCTGAAAGCACTATTTATTTTATTAGTATCTTTCTCGGTTGCATTTATTTGTGCTGCTGCTTGTATTTAAATTATTTGTTCTTATTTTCTTTATTTTTATTTGACAGTAGTCTTTTTTTTTCCCTGAACGTAGCAAACTGAACCGTACCCGAAACCGTGAACCTAAAACCGTGACGCAACAGTGAGCAATCTGAACCGTTACACCCCTAGTGGGGAGCGAAGGCTGGCCCGTATGGTCTGATCAGAGAGATGAGCTACTGTATCTCAAATTGCTCAAGGAGATTATGCTGGTTCTGATAGAAAGGTGTCAGTGCATAGCCGCAGACCAGTCAGGGTGCACATGCTGACCCCAGTCTACCGCCGACAGTGGGCACGTGAGCATCAGAACTGGACCACGGAGCAATGGAAGAAGGTGGCCTGGTCTGATGGATCATGTTTTCTTTTACATTACGTGGATGGCCGGGTGTGTGTGCGTCGCTTACCTGGAGAACACATGGCACCAGGATGCACTATGGGAAGAAGGCAAGCCGGCAGAGGCAGTGTGATGCTTTGGGCAATGTTCTGCTGGGAAACCTTGGGTCCTGCCATCGAATTGAGCATCTGTGGGATGTGCCTGACAAACAAGTCCGATCCATGGAGGCCCCACCTCGCAAATTACAAGACTTAAAGGATCTGCTGCTAACATCTTGGTGCCAGATACCACAGCAAACCTTCAGGGGTCTAGTGGAGTTCATGCCTCGATGGTTATGGGCTGTTTTGGAAGCTAAAGGGGGCCCAACACAATATTAGGAAGGTGGTCATAATGTTATGATGCACCTGATCAGTGTATACAGACCCTAAATGTAAAGTTTTTAAATAATAAAAACTAGGAAACAAGTAGCATATTTATAATTACTTTTCTTTTAATTTTCCATATTCCCTCTCCCTTTCTTTCACTGTCTCTTGCTTCTGATGTAGTGGGCAACCCTCAGACTGGCTGCGGAAAAGAGAAAGCCACCGGTTGTGTGAACTCCGCTATCTGGAGGTGGGTCTGGGATCTCAGAGCATCCATCTGGAGTTTGATGAGGGGGCTGCAGCGTACACACTACTAGTGCGAAACAGTGCCCGCTGCAAATGGTTCTTCAGCAAGCTTACAGGCAAGGCTTCCTTTTTCTAAATTCTCAGAAGGAAATGAAAAATAACAACGGCTTGGCTAAGAAAATGTATTAAAAACAATGTTCGGTGATCAATGGATTAGCAGGTTTGCTGTTTGCCTGATTGATTAGCAGTTCACTATGACTAGTTATTGTTTAATAAAGCAATAGTTCAAACCAGATTTAGAAGGAAGTGCTGAATGAATGAAGGTGGTTTCCCAAAAAATAGGAAGAAAATTGTGATTCTTTGTGGTGGTAGTAGATTGTATTAAAGAGTAAGGTTACACTTTATTTCGATTAGTACACTTTAAACATTCTACTAACTATAAGTAACTTTGCAACTAAAGGGTCCTGCACACTGTGCGATTTTTCAAAATCCTCTGCGAATGTTGCTTGTCAGACTGTACGAACATGATCCCCGATGTAATACATGTCACACTGTAGGATCTCAGTTGTCATTATGTCAGACTGTACGACAGTCAGACGCGAAAAACGGACGCAAGCAAGAGACTCGTACGGACTGAGTTTTACGTCATCAATCCGTGACACGTTCGGTAACGGTGAGCCGCATTCTCAGACACAATGGTAGCGTTCAGCAAACAACAAAAATAAGCCATTTTTCATTCACCTGACTCTTTTCGACATGTTCCCTGTTGTGATTTGATGTTGTCGCACGAAATGCGTCATCAGGTTCTGCGCTCCTATTGGTTCTTGATTTGACGGTCGTCCTAGGAGAAGTCACACTGCAGGATTGCGCCTCAAATCTTCTGACACTGCCAGAATTTTGTCAGAGGTCAAATTTGATCGCAACGGTCATTAATCGGTTGTCGGTGCACATGTCAAACTAAGGATCAAAGACTTCAGATTTTAGCCTGGGATCAGAGAAATCTTTTAGGATTTCAAAATTTGTCTCAGACGGCCAAATCGTGGCCAAAATCGCACAGTATTCACCCAGCTTAACTCATTAAATTTTCATACAAGTCAACAAACTCTCGTTAATGTACTCGATTGTTAGGTTAGGGTTAGAGTAAGTTAACATGTACATGCAAAGTTGCTTATAGTCAGTGGAATGTCTTTTGGGGGACCATCAAAATAAAGTGTTAGCAGAAATTAAGCTTTGAGACAATACCTTGAAAAATATCAATATGCCATGTATAAATTAGGGCTTTCAAGTGATTAAAATTAGGATTGCATCAGACGATGTCTACAGTGAAACATCGCGATAGACAATGACATCGGAGGGGTTGCGTTTAAGCGTTAAGCTCCGTTAATGTTCCGTGCGTCTGGAGTAAGAGAGAACGCGCACGGTGCTGAAATGGCTTACATGATATGCATCTGGCTTCAGATAAAACTACTTGAGGATATTTCGCTGAAATCTCATTATCACAAACGATCCTGAGTGATCCGCACCTCTGTTTTGACGCTCCGCTCACTTCAACTAGAAACAGGAACATGGTGCTACTGTTCTGTCTCGCGGTCCGGATGGAAACATGCCAGGGTCCAGATGCAGATTAAAATGTTTAATCTAATTAATTGCATGATGTGCTGATTATTTGATGTAATTAATCACAAATTAATCGCACATCATATTTGGCTGAGAAATTGCCCCAAGATCATTTAAAGTTATTATTGTGTTAAATGAGAAAAGCATCAAATAGACCTTACAAAAAGTAGCTTTAGAAAAAAATATTTTATTCGATACTAGTAAAAAAAAATGTTCTTTGGCCTTTTTTTGTTTGATTAACATTAAAAACATTGACAGCAGCTTAATAACCCTGCTGTTGTCTCTTTAACCCCCTCGAGTCGGCCATCTCGCCGGCGTGATTAACTCGCTTTTTTTCTTATCAGTACCAAAGAGACTCAAATAACTCTGTCGAATTTTATCATTCAGGCAAGTGTTATACATCATTATAATCTGTTAAGTTTTTACTTCTAATTGTGTACAGTCACAATAAGAACAAAATGTTGTGCTTTTTGCAAAATAAAGAAAACACACATGCGCAATCTGCAGCCTCTTTCTCAATGATGTCTAATCTGATTCTCTTCAGAAAAAGATTTGTAACTTAGTGAATACTTATTACAAAAACATGAGACATATGTCTAAAGAAACGTTGAAATGTCAGGTTTTAAATAATGTAAATCAAAACGAAATAAAATATTCTCTGTTTATGCAAGTGTCTCATTATCCGCTAATGCGGCCATGCCCACGGAGCGCACGTTCTTTTGATATTAATAATTTGATATTATAATAATTTAAAATATAATAGGCCTTTGTAATGTGCTTTTGTTAACTACATTCTAAATAAACTACAACAAAATATTTATTTTGTCCTGTTCCTTAGCTCCCTGTCACATACCTGACTCAAAGGCTCATCATTATGCAGGTCATTATGGAGGTCATTATGCATTTTTTGTTCTCTCAGGTGTGATTCACAGCATTATTCATGGTCATTCACGCCTCTTCGCATATGGCCTTTGTAAAGAAAAAGTGTCTTACAAAATGTGAATGAGTAGGCTCAATGATTCTCACATCAGTTTGAAGCAAAAACTCTAGGCAACAACACCCATTAGTCAAAAGTCTTGTGGACACATATTTATATTGTGTTTTGAGGCCTTAATTCAGTGTATTACATTGTTTGTTTTTTCAAAAACCATGCATAAACGTTATTCTCTCAAAAATACAAGCTCGTACATACATGTTGCTCTCATATTATGGTATCCCAGTTTGTGCTGAATACAGTGTAATGCCACTTTTGCCATTAATGTGTTTATAAGCAACTGAAAAAAGCACAAATGTCTGAGCATGTCAAAACTTCTAAAGAGCCCCAAAACAGCTCAGACTTCAGAGGGTTAAGAGATGCACAGATCCAGTATATGGTTACAAATTTTATTTCTTTTTATAACTGTTTGCATTTACTTAAGACCTAACAGGCTATGTTTATGAGGGAACTCACCAATACAGACATTTTGACATACTTTTGTGTGTAGTTGTCCATTCAAGAGCAAAGAGAACTCAGTTCAGTATCTGCTCACTGACTAAAATGTGGCCTTTTAGGCACGTACTTCGACGATTGGGACAGTTGATGAACAATTGTGCACAACACACATCCGTTCATGCTGGCCCTGGGCCAACAGGTAGTCCTTCATAAAGTAACTCATATTAATCAAGTGGTTTAATCCTTAAGTCTTTTTGAAGAGACATGATCGCTTTATATGACAAACAGATTTTAATTTGGGCTTTTATTCACATCCAAATTACCATTACAATTATCTCTAAATGTTTGCCACTCAATGTATTTGTGTTATGGGCTAATTTTGTTGCTTAAATCAGGTGTGCTCAATTCTGTTCCTGGAGATCTATCTACCTTCAGATGTCAGATCCAAACCTGATCCAACACACCTATCTTTAATTAGCTGGTTCTGGTTTGTTTGATCAGGGTTGGAGCTGACATTTGCTGGAAGGTTGATCTCCAGGAACAGGATTGGGCCCCTGGCTTACATATACAAGGAAGCTTGATTTCAAACTGTGAATCAAAAAAAAAGTTACGTAAACAGTTAGTAATAAAATAAGAACAACATCATCCTGATTTAAAATCCTAAATATCAAACTGATCGAGGTCCTTAACAAGATTTTTTTCTCAGATTCTTGGGAGGGGAAAATCGGGCATAAATCGGCCTAAAACTCCTCTAGTCTGAGCCCAGCTTTAGATTACACAAGCAAATTACACAATTGCCTTCACAATAAATTGAATTCTTGTCTGCCAAAAGGAAGAACCGGTTGTGAACTAGAGAACTGAAATGAGTCATCAGTAATTCTCGTCTTTCTTCCTGCACAAACCTAAGTAGGTTTTTTTTAACAAATTTGCATAATGCTAGCCTATGGTCTTTATTGGCTTCCTTCCAAAAATGTTTACTTTGGCCTGTCTCTGCAGTTATAGCTGAGGCCTGGAAGAGTTTGGTTTGTGTTGTCAGTATGTAGAGAAGATACTGTTTTCTGCGTTGTGAAGGCAAATCCATTGCAAATCCAAGTGTTGAGGAAACCTCCCGAGCTAAAAAACTGATATGGATATGGTATGGTATGGTAAAGCTGTAGACCAATCACAAGCGATCAATCAGAGCTGCATTTCTCAAAAGCATCATGAGTCAAGTTGATGATATTAAAAGTTGTTGACCATTGGTGGCAACTTAGGCTTACGATGCTTTTGGAAAACACAGCCCACAGCAGAGGAGGCTCTCGGAAAGGAGGGGTTTAGAGAGAATAAATCTTGTATCAAACCGTTTCAGACAATGAGAAAAGGAGTGATGTGAAAATAGTGTTGTTTTTGTCCTTGGTTGCCTGTAAACCTATTGTAGGAGATCTCCAAAACAAAATTAAGAACCTTTAAAATAGCATAAAAAGGCCCCTTTAAGATAACTTGCATTCATTGTTCTTGGCAATTGTGTGCTAAACATTAAAATCGTATAGATATAAAATGCTGAATTCACATCCATCAAAAGTTTAAATCAAAGTTTGAAAACAACTTTTGAAAAGTTACTATTTATGAAGCAACTGACAGGGTATGAAGTTTCAACGACCATCCACCAGAACGCCAAGCTCAGAAAGGATACTTGTGGAAACAGTAACCTTCTGGCAATAGCCACTGTGATCTTAGAAGCTGACAGATATCTGACACTCTTGCACATTGCAGGAACTAGTTGCAACCAGACAAAACACCAGGAGTATTTACCTGTCCATCCCAGTGTTCTTTTACAGGGTATTCATTTTCACCACATACTGTTAGAAAACAGAGGAACATCTTTGAAAAAAGGGTGTTACAAAGATCACAATACAGCGGAGGCAAAACAAAACATTGACCTAATTACGAAAAAAATGACACATTGTCTGATCTGAACAATGAAACTGGATCTTTTTTTTCTCACAGCAATCCATTTGTACCATTTTCTCAGAGCAACCCATTTGGACCATTTCATTTTTTGTGATTTATCAGTGCACCTGCAGCATTTACATTTATTTTTATGCATTTAGCAGAGGCTTTTATCCAAAGCGAATTACAATTCACAAATACAACAAGCAATTAATCTAAAGAGGCAATAAACAAAATAAGTACTATTAATATACAATTTCAGCTTTCATTTAGAATAGTACAAGCTATAATTTACTATTATTAAGCAGGCTCCAGTTAAGTATTCATGGAAGAAATTAGTTTTTAGCTTTTTCTTGAAACATCTTCTAAATTGTCAGTTCCGGACAGGGCTGGGAAGATCATTCCCACCAGCAAGGAACAGTGAATAAAAACGTTCTTGAGAGTGATTTTGTGTCTCTCTGTGATGGTACCACCTGGCACCCGTACATTTATGGACCATAGGTTCCTTGTGGGCATGTAGACTTGCAAGACAGAGTGGAGGCAGGAGGGTCTGCCAGAGCAGAGGTAAACAGCGGCGTGACGTGGGCTCTCTTGAGTTCGTCCTGTCGAGCCACTGCATTCTGGATCATTTGTATGGGTTTTATTGCACATGTTGGAGGTCCAGCCAGAAGAGAATTGCAGTAGTCCAGTCTAGAAAGGCAAGGGCCTTGACAAGAAGTTGTATTGCATGCTTAGTTGGTAAGGTCCTGAACTTCCTGATGTTGTACAGTGCAAACCTGCATGATCGCACCAGAAAGCATAAACTGTTAATGGCTGTGCTAGAAAGGATCTTATGTTCCTCTGTTCTCTGTTAAGACATTGTCCTCCCTGGTTGTTTTGAAACTTACTGCCTGAAAGGTTTCTTTGGTCAGCAATGCTGTCATTTTGTGGTTGTTTTTCAAAAGCATCAAAAGTAACTTGTTGGTTCATGGCTGAATCTGATGTTTAAAAGTTGAAGGAGGATGTGTTTAAAGGGTTAGTTCACCCAAAAATGAAAATTCTGTCATTAATTACTCACCCTCATGTCGTTCGACACCCGTAAGACCTCCGTTCATATTCGGAACACAAATGAAGATATTTTTGTTGAAAGCTGATGGCTGAGAAAGGCTTCAGATAGGCCTCCATTGGCATTCAGTACATTAATACTCCCAAGACCCATAAAAGGCACTTAAAACGTCGTTACAAAGTCCATCTCACCACAGTGGCTCTACAATAATTTTACGATGCGACGACAATAGTTTTTGTGCGCAAAAAAAAATCAAAATAACACCTATATCCAGCTTGTTATTGTCTTCCGTGTGTGCCTCCACGACGCATGCGCGACAATATCACGTAGCGTCAGCGTTCGGGAATCCATGAAATGCACACTTTATCCCCATTTTGAGAACTACGCTGAGACCTAAAGCACGATCAATGTAGAATCCAACAGCTTAGACACGCGCGTCCTCCTCTGCTTGTAAACAAATCCCTTCTGGGTCATGTGTCCGAGCGCCGGATCTGCGTCATATTCTCGCGCATGCGTCGTGGAGGCACACACGGAAGACAATAACAAGCTGGATAAAGGTGTTATTTTGATTTTTTTTTTGCGCACAAAAACTATTGTCGTCGCATCGTAAAATTATTGTAGAGCCACTGTGGTGAGATGGACTTTGTAACGACGTTTTAAGTGCCTTTTATGGGTCTTGGGAGTATTAATGTACTGAATGCCAATAGAGGCCTATCTGAAGCCTTTCTCAGCCATCAGCTTTCAACAAAAATATCTTCATTTGTGTTCCGAATATGAACGGAGGTCTTACGGGTGTCGAACGACATGAGGGTGAGTAATTAATGACAGAATTTTCATTTTTGGGTGAACTAACCCTTTAATGAAAAAAATTAGTTACAATAAGTAATGTTTTTGTTGTTGTCCATTTTGTTGTTGATCAAAATGACATTTTGACAATGTCAACATAGCTTGAAGCCACACTTGCCACAAAAAAACTAAGTAGCCTTTCTTTTTAGGGGGGCACAGTGCACTGGGACTGTACTTCGGGATTAAGGCCTTTTTCGTTCTTCCCTTGGGGGTAAAAAGAAGTTTAAAATATGTGACCAGCGATATACTGTTAGCGAACATCCCAATTCCGCCCACACGTTTAGATGTATATTTAAATATGTGATGCGCGCTTTGCTCTCAAAAACAAAACAAGCACTCAACAAAAATGACAGCGGTGAGAAAACAGTAGTTAAGAAAGCATCTGATCATAGCGATGGAGCTATGTTTACACAAGATTTTTAAAATTTAGAATTACAACTAAACAGTTTTACTATAAAGTGGCTCTGCAGTTTTTACTCGCGGATGTCTGACCATGACAGACTGTCTTATGACGTATTGATGCTCTTGCCCACATATTCATTTAGCGGTAACACTCTGAGTTTTCTGAGGTCTGAATGATAAAGTCCATATTTGAATGATAACAGTAAAAAAAGAATTACCAGATGTGCAAGAATGTCTGTCTTTTCTAACTTCTTTTTAGAGAAAGAGTAACAGAGGCTGCATTGTCTTTTATTCATGACTCATTTATTGTTGACTTTCTTTTGCAATCTAAAGCCAAACATGCTACATGACTGAAGAACGCTGTCCTGTGTTAGGTCTCTTAGGTGCGTCAATGGCTGAATTTGAATCTAAATCTGAATCTAGCTATGATCCCGGAATACATTCTCTGACAAACTCATGTACAGTATGTGGCAATTGCAGAGTATTTTTGACTGTTCAGTGCTCACATATCAGATGTTCAGATGTCGCATATCACATATCAGTGCTCTTTCATTCGGTCACTTTGGTGCTGGTTATGCTATGGGAACCCCACCCAGAAGTGATGATTTCTAAAGCACATGCCATATTTACACCAATTCATTGGCAAACTGAGCTCCACAGTAGCTCTTTTTCTCAGGTGTACATCTTAATCGATACAACTGAAGCCCAGCACCATTTTGTCCAGATTACGCATCCCTCTACGCACACCTCGGACTGGCCTTTTATTGTGGCCAGCCTAAGGCACACTTGTGCAAGAATCAATAATAGTAAATATTAGTTATTAATAAAATAATACTACTACTACTAATTCTACTACTTATTACAATATACAACACACTAAGGATTGATGAGCTGCTGGGTTCATGAATATTAATCACGTTTTCTGCGTTCGCTCGAACTGATTTGCTGAAATCAAAACAGTGAAGGTATTAGATGAGCACCAGCCAATGAGATTGCCGTTTGCGCATTAGTCCCGCCCACTACCGGAGAAACCGCATATCTTCTGCTTGTTCTTAAAAGATGAATAATTCCAAATGAACTCTGTTGTTTTGACAGGAAAATACAACAAAGAATATGGTTTACATGTACCACGTTGATTCTGTGTGGTATGTAAGACTCTCTCTCTCTCTCTCTCTCTCTCTCTCTCTGTCTCTGTCTCTCTCTTTGCATGTGTGTGTGTGAGAAACACAGCTAGCGCTCTCAGCAAAGCAAATGCGAATTGTGCGCCTTCACACTACAGTTTACGGTATGTCAAATACAGGTACGCTGCGCAACTGCTGAGCTGAACTGAAATAGACAGATCGCTTGATGGAGAGCGAAGCTGTTTCTCTGAGTGAAAATATATCTATGCAAAACTTCTTAGCCTCTAAAAATTCTTAGCCTCTAACACACACGCTGGGAGTAAAATCTAAGCATTTATTAGCCAATGGCTAATGAAAGGAAAATAATGCAACAGAATTTAATTCGCCCGTACAGCCGCTCCGGAGAAAATGATGTCATCTAGCTCATTTCAATTATCATACAGTAACAATGTGGGCATTAGATTAGTAATTAGATCAGTAATTTAGTTTATATGGTTAATTTAGTTTACTAATTAGATTTTTCTTGGATATTTAGTTGAAAAAATGTAGTGTCCCCAACTGAGCAAGCCAAGACAAAGGCGACAGTGGCAAGGAAACCAAAACCCCATCAGGTCTTCAGAGTTACAATAACATTTTCTCTGAGAGCCCAACATGACATTTCCTCATCTTTGTAATTATTCAGTAATAAAACTGGATTAGATTCCCCATTGTTCTGCACGTGTATTCTAAAATGGAATCAGCGCTACAGCTAAATAAATTATATTTTACCTTGAGTTGTGACTGTATACCACAAAATAATAGCAAAAAAACATCTTTCTTTTGAAGATAGAAAGCCCTTGTGGGCTAAACACAAATCCACATACAATGCAACCAGTTTTTTTTCAGGAAAAATTACTATAAACTGGTTCTTTAAATAAATAGGTCAAAAAGACTAATCCTAGTTTGAACCCATCTGATGACTGCTTCACTAAAACTAATCCATCAGAGATACTAACCAATCAACATCTGATTCACTTTGTGAACTGCAAGGATTTTCAGTGATGGGCATATCATTACTGGTTAATAAACAGTGATCTACACACACACCCAATATGTCACTGACAGCTATATATATAAACACTGACAGCTTAGTCTGCTTAGTCTTTAAAAGCATGCAGTTTGGGTCTAAGATTGGGCCCATTACACAGATCCTCGCCCATCAAACCAAATAATGTGATTCAAGTTGGACTTTGCTGAGACAAGCTTTTTGGCGAATTCCTTATTGGCCCTATTAGATTCATCAGAAAGAAAGGCATGTGAAAAAAGTCCAAAGACAACCTTTTGGGGAAATCAATTTATTTTATGTAAAGTATAGGGGCCATTCACACAGAGTGTAATTCACACAGACGCAGAACAGTGGAAGGAAAAATAAAAGATCTAAAGTGTTTTTTAACCCCTAGGAGTCTGAGCTGTTTTGGGGCCCTTTAGAAGTTTTGACATGCTCTTATATTTGTTTTTTTTTCAGTTGCTTATAAACACATTAATGGCAAAAGTGTAATTACACTGCATTCAGCACAATATGGGCTACCATAATATGTGAGCAACATGTATGTAAATGCTTGTATTTTTGAGAGAAAAATGTTTATGCTTGATTTTTGAAAAAAAAAAAAAAATTGTTTTAAAATTAAGGCCTCAAAACACACAATAGATATGTGTTCACAAGACTTTTGACTCCAGGGTGTATTTGCATTGAGTTTTTGCTTCAAACTGATGTGAGAATCATTGAGCCTACTCATTCACATAAAACAATACATTGATTTAAAATTTGTAAGACAGTTTTTCTTCACAAAGCCAGTGATATCTAATGAATATCAGGAGGTGTGATATCTAATGAATAATGATGAGTATCACCTGAGAGGACAAAAGAACATAATAGCCTGCATAATTAACTGCATAATGAATGAGCTTCATACCTGTCTGAGAGCGCAAAAAAATGATCTTCTTATTTAGTTGAAATTGTACTTATCTAGTAAATGCATCTTGATTTAAGAATGTTTAAATATTTAGACTAGAAACAAGACAAAAATTACTAAGAAGCGCATTTTTTTTCAAATTTTTTTTGTATTTTTTCAAATGTTTTTAAAGCTACACTGTGTGATATTTTCCCCCATCTAGTGGTGAAAAGGTATATGACCATCCAGTGAATTTTAGTTTCTGTTCCTCTCAATTCCGATTTCGTTTTAACTCCTACGGTGGCCGATTTAGTCCAAGATTAATATGGCTTCCAGTTCGACCTCGTCCACATTCGACACGGTGCCTGTGGGATATTCTGTGCGCAGTGGGATGGTTGGAACTCAACTGGCCTAATTATTCGACTAGAAAGAACTGCAGCTAATCCAGAGTGAACTTTGATGATAGTAATGTTTATTCAGTCATCCAATTGCAAGGCATAAACAGGTTTGCATGTATATGTACATAAATGTGGTTTCTGTGAGAGAACAAATAAGGATGGAAAATATACATGATAATGGCATGACAGAAGATACACAGTTAAGAACTGTATAACTATACTTATAAGTTACATTTGTATAATGTAACCGTAAACCAGAGCTTATTGTACCATATATAGGCGCTAAATGCAGCTGCATTAAAAGGAGCGGAGCTGCCGCTGCTGCTGCTAACAAGCGGTGTCGGATTACAAAAGTGTGTGCGCAGGTTTAGCTCTGTATAACAAGTGTCAATATGCCGATCAGACCTGATACATATTTCCATCAACATACATTACAAGCAAATATTTTCTATAAACGAATAAACATTGTTGATAACAAAATAACTGAATGATTATTCAAATAGGTGAGCATTACGCTATTGTATGTTGACACAAAAATACTTCTGAATCAACTGAATTACGCGATGACACACTCTGAAACACATCCACAATGACAATAACTATTATTACTTACGGAGTTATTAACGCACAGAAATACCACACAAGGAAAAACAGACTTTTGAGGAATAAACAAGCCAGGAAAACTCCGTATAACTCTGTTACTGGAGCTGCTGAGATGAACTCTCTGCGCATGCACCAGACAAGTCTGAACAAGTTGACGCGCACAGTGTTAAAACCGGTTAAAACGCGAATGGCGAAGCTTGAATTTAAGGGTATGTCCCTCTTTGGCTAATGTACTTTCAAGATGGAGGGGCAACATGGCGACCACCGTTAGATCCCATTACCTTATGTATTTTCAATGGCATATTATAAACTTACGAGAATACTTTATTACTTGAAAGAAGTAAATATACATTAATGAGCACATATATTTTTGAAAGAACTAAGTGTTTTTAGCTAAGAATAGACTAAAAAAGTTACACAGTGTAGCTTTAAAAGTAGTCTCATGCTAAAAAAAATTAAATAATAAATAATTAAAATTAAGATACAAATTTATGCAAAACGAAATTCACTTTATAGAAAGCAATTCTCTTTCTACAAAACAAAACAAAAAATCACTTTCTACAAAACAAAACTCCAGAATAATTTCTGACAAACTTTGATATTAAATAAAAAAAATACCATTAGGCTATAATATTTAAACATCAATATGAAGCAAAATACGTTTGACTGGTAGCCTACTATATTTATAGCATCTGAGCAGACATTTGCAAATAAAAGCTTTATTGATGTGACACTAGGCTCTTTTACAATAAACACGTTATAATCTGTCCAAAACAAGCCAAATAAATATTGTCTACACATTCTTGCGTGTATGACATTTGATGTTGCAACAGGATTCATATTTAAACTTTTAGCATTTAAAATTCACAGATGCTAACAGAATAAACTGATCTTACAATCAGTGGCGGAGTCATTTGCTCTTAGAAATTAACAGTTTTGCATGAGGAGAATAAATCCAGGATTATTGCTCAAACGCATCTCAAAACGATGTAGCTGAAGTAACGTTACAGCGCTTCACTTGATGTGTTTGTATGAGTTGATGATTCTTTGTCTGGTCACGTTAGTTTGTAGTGCGTTTGCCTGCCTTGGTTTATTGAGTATTAAATCACGTTTGAATCTGCATCTCCTGCGTCTTCTGCCTGTTCCTGAGCATACCGTAACACCTCCATTAAATAGCCTACATTTTGAAAAAAAAATATATAAACGAGGCTCAAAATCCATTTAAGCATGCGTGTTTATTTTAGTAGGCTAGAGTGAAAGTAATAAATAAATAAATAATGGTAATATAAATAATATAAGAAAGTTAAATATTATTAAAAAAAAAATCATTTTATATTTCCCCACAGAGGTGTGTCATAGGCTACCGCTTTGCATTGAAAGGGATGTGGGACACGAGCAGGAAAGAGAGCGACGCTTTTATAATATCTTCATGTTTTCTCCTGATGTTCCAAAATTGACACTTGTAGTAAAAGGTGTGAAGAACTAATTTATCTTAGGAAGGGTCAAGAACTTTAGGCTTTGTTTGATTATGTGCTGCGAGAGAAAGCAAAACAAAAAATCTCCGGCGTGTATGAAATGCGCTATACACATATACTTGACGCCCCGTAAGTCTAATATCAAGCACATACTGTGTTAAATATAATTTGAAGTAAAATGTTTCTGTCCTACACCATTTTCTACTTTACCACAGTAAATTATGCAAATGTATTCCTAATTAAAAGCAAACAAAAGGAAGAAACGTTTAATCCCCTGTGTACTTGGGAAAATAAATAAGAGATTCCATGTCCAAAATGGAGTAAGCCTATATTGTTAAATTTGTGGAAAATCAGGTGACCAGATCGCAAAACGCAGGCAAAGCTTAAATTTGTCTCACCTCACAAAGCCTACCTCTCTCGTTCTGCATGAATCCATATGTTTCCATGGCTGCAATGTAACATTTAATTGCAAACCTATTATTTATTTTGTAAATAAAGCTTTGTGCTTCACCCGTGTCATAATATTCACGTAAAAAATATGTTTGAAAAAAACAAAAAAAGTGTTTTGGCCGACCACCGCCAGTGCTACTCAGCCACCGCGGTGGTGCGGTTGTCACGTTTACCGGCACAGCCCTAATAACAAAAATTGACTGAGTATTTTGAGTCTCTATCGCACTAAGAAAAAAATGTATTCTAATGGCTGACATCTCGTCCTCTACAGTGCTGGAGGCATCTAGCAGTTATCAGGCAGTCAACCTTTCCAGCAACCTAAAACTATTTCCATGTTTGCCTCCACTCATGTAACACCCCATTAACTTGTAAAATACACTGTTTATCAACTCCACAACTATTCAGAAATAAAAGCTGTAAGCAAACAGACAAGGAGGGTTGTAGGAACATACATAATGTAAGAACTACATAAGACATCATAAGAATTAATATAATCACAATCACACCTATTATTTAAAATTGTAATCATACATTTATTTTCTGTTGAAGCTTCAAATGAATGTGGAAACGTCATAATTACAATATTTTAAGTATTTGAAATATATAACATTTGTTTAATGGCATATTTTAAAGGGGTGGTAAAACATTCTTTCGAAGGCTTGATTGTGTTTGTGGGGTGCACTGTAACGTGTTCATACTTCGTTTTTAAAAAATTGCATTATTTTTCATCTATTTTACCTTTATTCTACAGTGCTCTGTCCCTCCTTGTAAAAACGGTCTGATGGTTTCCAGGTTGTATGAAGCCAGTCCCTCAAAAATACGCAATGGGCCCAGATTGGTTAGCTGGTCCAGTGTGTTGTGATTCGCTAACCGCCTAGTGCACGTTTGTCGGAAACGTCACGCCCCTTACCTTTACCGGTAGACTGTGCTTTGGGTAGTATTAGAAACAATGGCGTCAATAAAACCAAACCCGAATCAGACCCAGACAATTTTAGTGAAAATGATCGAGCAGAACCTGTTCAGTCCTCAAGAGTAAAGACTGCGGACCTATAGTGATCGCTACTGAATGGCACTGTTACTTTTGTAATTTTAGAATGATTATAGCCAAATATCTGTCGCAAGAACTATTAACCCAAAACAAACACTAAACATTGGCTTTACTAGTAGCCAAATCAAACACAGAACCATGTTTAGCATGCCTGTAGATAAACAATACATAAAGCTCTAATCAAAGAATAATTTTGCCAATTTCGCTGTTGAGATTTAAAAAAAAGTTTGTAACATTAGGTGTTTGTCGGATAACGTTAATTATGAACTAGCATTTAACAAACTGGTTTGCAGAGCCAAACAGCATTGTCATCTGTGTACTTCCTTGCTATAACGTACAATTAACAATACGAACTATTACAGGAAAACACATTTCACTTTTTAAATCCATCTTTCAGGATACACCGTTGTGCGAATCCTTCATTGAACTCGCGAAGATTGTGGAAGCTTTCCTCCGTGAAATGTGCAGCGGGAGCCGCTCGCGCCCGTTGTGCATTCACACTGGCAGTGTTTGTCTCGCGCAGCTGAACCGCGGCTTGTGTATTGCAAATACAGACGAAAATTGTCCATTATGTCACATTTTCCGGTCTTCTCCTCCGACCCCTGTCTGTCTCGTGCTTTGATTTATGATGGGCAGCATATATCTGCTGCAAATGCGACCTGTTCCCCTCTGTCTCATACACACATGCTTATAACATGTTGTATGTTAAATGCAGTGCAACGCACCCCCGTCCCTTGGAAGGCTGAACAAAGTGGACCTGCAATCCGGATGAAAATAACAGTGTTTCGTCGGCATTGCGGCAACAACACTCCAGCCTACTAACTATACCACAACAATGCTTCCCCGCGGCGATACAAAATGGCCTCACCCCCCCTTTTTTAATATTCTCGGAGGAGGGGTTTATGTAAATATTGGGGCTAGTGATGTCAGAGACCCTGGAGGAATGTCTAGTAGTCCCTACCGGCCGTTTGCTGTAGTCCTTAGAAATTGATTTCTTTAAAAGCAAATATCTCCCTTTGCTTTAAACTTTGAACGTTGTAACTTTGCAGATGTTGTTTATGCTCAAGCAGCAACATTACACACTAGCTAAAGTTAGAAAAGTGAAATGGTTTACCACCCCTTTAACTAAGTTCTATAAATGATTCATACCGATACTGATGCCTCTATTATAATTTTTTTTCTAGCAATAAAACAAGTAATTATAGCTATTGAACATTTAAAGTATAATTGAATGTCTGGCCTAATCAGAATCACACAATATCTTTAAATTGAAGTGAATGTAAAACAATATTCACATAAACCCATTATAATAAATGTCACATTTAGCTGTGCCTTTTATGTAGTGTGTTTGGTGATGTTCTGTCAATACAATATTAAATGAGAGCTGTTAGTTTTTACCCCTCTTTATAGCTTATTTTGCACATTTGTACAATATAAATAATCAGTACAATTACAAAGATTTGGTATTAATATTTTTATGTGTGGATTATTTCCCCCTGATACAACATTCAGTACTGCAAGCAGGGCCTCCGCTTCGCAGAGCTAGTGAACAGTGCACAGATAGCATGAACAAACTGTATACTGTAACACTGGCCAAGGGATGTGGGGAAAAAACATTCACATGGTTACTTCAATAATTAATTCTAATCTGTTAAACAGCAAAAAATAATAACACAATTAATGTGATATTTTTCTAGGGCCTAATCATATATCAAACTGTAAAGTAGGCATAATTAAATGTAACGTGGACACATTCAAACAAATTGTAACCAATTATGTAATTACATTTAATCAAGCAATTATGTGAACATATGATAAAGAAATTTTAAACACTGACTCTTTCATTTTGAGTTTAGAGTGTGTTTGAAGAAATTGTGAAGATATCTGTCCTAACTACAGCTCTTTGCTTTCATGCAGAAATTGCAAGGGAATTGGCCCCAAAGTCTGACAGCAAGCTGAAGGGAATCTCCACCACCCGGCTCAACCCACAGCACCACCTCTGGTATGCAGTGCAAACAGGCAGGCATTTTTTGCTCTCCAACTCCTTCTCTTTTTATCTCTGCCTCAGGCTTTTAAGTGTTTTGTCTGCCTATCCTACCCAAAGCCCATGCATTAAGTGTGTGAGAATGGCAATCAAGAATACCTTCTCATTTTCACACATTTGAAAAAAAGCTATTGTTAATTGTCCCAAGTTATGCATATTATCCCATTAATCATTTGTTAACCTATTTTAAATCTTGACCTGTCCTATAGGCATCTAGTCTGTGAGGATACCCTGCCATGTGATAAAGAAGACAGCCATCCTCCTTTCCGGTACCTCTTAGCATTTCTCCAGCAAGGTGAGTGTTTATGTTCTCCAAGATGGAGATATTCAAGCTTTTACTTGCTTCACCCCAAATGTTTTTGTTGCTAGAGCCAGCAACAAGAACATTATGAGGAATGAGATAAAAAAAGTAGTTATCTGATGGTGACTGCAGCATGTGATGACATGCCTGTAACAGGAAAGAGCTACAAATGGTTAGGGTAGCAGTACATGTAGTTGTAGACTCAAATAATTATTTATATCTTATCACATTAATACAACAAGCTTGAGATGGGTGTGATATTCACCCTCAGGGAAGGTAAGGTCTTGTTCGTAGCACATGTCCAATTCAGTTCCATTTAAACCCTGATGTGATTCACACATGACCGTTACAGTTATTTAATGAGTCATACACGCTTTCCTCAGATCACTGTGGGAATTAGTGCTGCCCAGGTTAACATTAGGACACAAAGGTATATGTATCAGCACTTGCTTTTGTTAGGATCCTGCTGTTATCCTTGGAACCAAACTCTGAGGTCTTAATGGAAAAAGGGAAAGTCACAGAAAACATATTTATCTCATTCTTTTTGAGAGAGAGATCCAACTGTGAACGGCTGGTTCAGCTTTCAAGAGCCCTAGCCCCCTGCTGGCAGCCTGACTCCCCTCCAGAACCCCTATCGAAAGGGCTCGCAGCAGGCTAGACTTGTTGTGTGAGATAAGCATTCAGCTGGTATGACCAAACTCAGCCAACAATCTGACAGTGATTTTAAAAAGATAGGAACATCCTGGAACACCACTCAAGCCCTCTTTTTCTCCCACACACAAACTGTTTCATATAGTAATTTGTGATTTCAGTTGTGTGCACATGCCAAAATGCTTATTGACACTAACACACACACACACAACATTTTGATGCATAAACACAAAGTACATCTGATATCATAAACAGACTTTTTGTTCCCTTCCTTGCAAGATATTCTTATTTTATCTCTGTGGGTGGTCAGTGATCGGAATTGTGCTGTCATTTGTGCCTGTACTGTTATTGGTGAAACTCATCTGATGTGCATGTATTTATCTTACAAAAATATTTTTTACTGTTTCTTGAGGACTGCTGTTACAGTATATCCATATTTAAAGTCGCAGTATTTTTAATGAACAAAAATGTATTATTGAGCAAGTACATAAAGGTTCATGGAACTGAGCAAGTACAAACAAATCGTTTTTCAAAACGGTCTCAAGTACAAAAAATTGGGATATGTGTCATTTAAATCGGTGCTAAAACACGATTTTACTTTTCTAACTTTAGTTAGTGTGTAATGTTGCTGTTTGAGCATGAACAACATCTGCAAAGTTACAATGTTTAAAGCAAAGGGAGATATTTGCTTTTAAAGAAATCAATTTCTAAGGACTACAGCAAATGGCCGGTAGGGACTACAGACATTCCTCCTGGGCTGCTGACATCACCAGCCCCAATATTTACATAAACCCCTCCTACGAGAATATTAAATAAGGGGGGGGGGGGGGGCATTTTGTATTGTTGTGGTATAGTTAGTAGGCTGGAGTGTTATTGCCGCAATGCCGACGAAGCGCTGTTTCTTTCATCCGGATTGCAGGTCCATTTTGTTCAGCCTTCCTAGGGACTGGGGTGCATTGCGGTGCGTTTAACATACAACATGTTATATGCATGTGTGTATGAGACAGAGGAGAACAGGTCGCATTTGCAGCAGAGATATGCTGCCCATCATAAATCAAAGCATGAGACAGACAGGGGTCAGAGGAGAAGACCGGAAAATGTGACACAATGGACAATATTCGTCTGTATTTGCAATACACGAGCCGCGGTTCAGCTGCGCGAGAGACAAACGCTGCCAGTGTGAATGCACAACGTGTGCGAGCGGCTCCCGCTGCACATTTCACGGAGGAAAGCTTCCACAATCTTCGGGAGTTCAATGCAGGATTCGTACAACGGCTTGTCCTGAAAGATGGATTTAAAAACAGAAGCTGTTTATGGGCCACAACCTGTATGATTTTTTTTTTTTTCCTGTAATAGTTTATTGTACATTGTAGCAAGGAAGTAAACAAATGACAACGCTGTTTGGCTCTGCAAACCCCATCCATCCATCCATCATCTTCCGCTTATCCGGGGCCGGGTCGCGGGGGCAACAGTCTAAGCAGAGACGCCCAGACTTCCCTCTCCCTAGCCACTTCCTCCAGCTGCATTCTGCTTGGCCTGCCGGTACCGGTCAGCTGCCTCCGGAGTCCCACAAGCCATCCAGGCCTGATAGGACTCCTTCTTCAGCTTGACGGCATCCCTTACTTCCGGTGTCCACCACCGGGTTCGGGGATTGCCGCCTCGACAGGCACCGGAGACCTTACGGCCACAGCTCCGAGCAGCCGAAGCGACAATGGAGGTGGAGAACATGGTCCACTCGGACTCAATATCTCCAGACTCCTTCGGGATCTGGTCGAAGCTTCGCCGGAGGTGGGAGTTGAAGATCTCTCTGACAGGGGGCTCGGCCAAATGTTCCCAACAGACCCTCACAGTACGTTTGGGTCTGCCGGGTCTGTCCAGCTTCCTCCCCCGCCATCGGATCCAACTCACCACCAGGTGGTGATCAGTTGACAGCTCCGTCCCTCTCTTCACCCGAGTGTCCAAGACATACGGCCGAAGGTCTGATGACACGACCACAAAGTCGATCATCGACCTCCGGCCTAGGGTGTCCTGGTGCCACGTGCACTGATGGACACCCTTATGCTTGAACATGGTGTTTGTTATGGACAAGCTGTGGCTAGCACAGAAGTCCAATAACAGAACACCGCTCGGGTTCAGATCAGGGGGGCTGTTCCTCCCAATCACGCCCCTCCAGGTGTCACTGTCACTGCCCACGTGGGCGTTGAAGTCCCCCAGTAGAACGACGGAGTCTCCAGTCGGAGCACTTTCCAGCACCCCTCCCAGAGACTCCAAGAGGGCCGGGTACTCCGCACTGCCATTTGGGCCGTAGGCACAAATGACAGTGAGAGCCCTGTCCCCGACTCGAAGGCGCAGGGAAGCGACCCTCTCGTTCACCGGGGTGAACTCCAACACATGGCGGCTGAGCTGGGGGGCTATAAGCAAACCCACTCCAGCCCTCCGCCTCTCACCATGGGCAACTCCAGAGTGGTAGAGAGTCCAGCCTCTCTCGAGAAGTGTGGTTCCAGAGCCCAAGCTGTGCGTGGAGGTGAGCCCGACTATCTCTAGTCGGTACCTCTCGACCTCCCGCACAAGCTCAGGCTCCTTCCCCGCCAACGAGGTGACATTCCACGTCCCTAAAGCCAGATTCCGTGTCCAGAGATCGGGTCGTCGGGGGCCTCGACCTCGACTGCCGCCCGATTCGCTATGCACCAGCCCCTTACGCTCCCTCCTGCAGGGGGTGAGCCCACAGGAGGGCGGCCCCACGTCACTCCTTCGGGCTGAGCCCGGCCGGACCCCATGGGGGGAGGCCCGGCCACCAGGCGCTCGCATACGAGCCCCAACCCCGGGCCTGGCTCCAGGGTGGGGCCCCGGCTGCGCCATGCCGGGCGACGTCACGGTCCTTGATGTCATTGTGAGCATAAGGGTTTGTGAACTGTTCTTAGTCTGGCCCGTCACCAAGGACCTGTTTGCCTTGGGAGACCCTACCAGGGGCATATAGCCCCAGACAACATAGCTCCCAGGATCATTCGGGTACTCAAACGTCTCCACCACGATAAGGTGACAGTTCACTCTGCAAACCAGTTTGTTAAATATTAACGTTATCCGACAAACACCTAATGTTACAAGCTTTAAAATCTCAACAGCGAACTTGGAATTAGTGTAAATTATTCTTTGATTAGAGCTTTTATGTATTGTTTATCTACATGCTTGTTTATCTACAGGCATGCTAAACATGGTTCTATGTTTGATTTGGCTATTATAGTAAAGCCAATGTTTAGTGTTCGTTTTGGGTTAATAGTTCTTGCGACAGATATTTGGCTATAATCATTCTAAAAATACAAAAGTAACAGTGCCATTCAGTAGCGATACCTATAGATCTGCATCTTTACTCTTGAGGACTTAACAGGTTGAACAGGTTCTGCTCGATTGTCTTCACTAAAATTGTTTGGATCCGATTCGGGCTCAAATTGGTATGGTTTTATTGACGCCATTGTTTCTAATACTACCCAAAGCACAGTCTACCGATAAAGGTAAGGGGCGTGACGTTTCCTACAAACGTGCACTAGGCGGTTAGCGAATCACAACACACTGGGCCAGCTAACCAATCTGAGCCCATTGCGTATGTTTGAGGGACCGGCTTCATAGAACCCGGAAACCATCAGACCATTTTTACAAGGAGGGACAGAGCAGTGTAGAATAAAGGTAAAATATATGAAAAATAATGCAATTTTTTTAAAACGAAACATGAACACGTTACAGTGCACCCGACAAACACAATCAAGCCTTCGAAAGAATATGTTTTACCACCCCTTTAAATAGTATAGTGTGAGTAGTGTTCACACTAAAAGTTTCCAAAAGTAAATACTGAGAATAATGCTTTTTAAATACCTGGATGGTGCACTTAATTAACCGGAGCTTATACTAATAGCTTATACTAATAATGATTTATAATTTGAGCTGTTGGAAAATGTAATTTTCATGCCATTCGTCTTTGCTTGGTTATGTTACATCCGTGAAAAAAAGATCCAGCTATTACAGTTCCATTTGTTAAAGGCACAATATGTAAGATATTTAGATTCAAATATCCAAAAACCACTAGAACAATGTTATATATTTTATTGGCCTGTGTACTTGCATTATCCCAAACGTTTCCAACAATGTTTAAATCCAGAGAAATCTTGTGTTGCCTGTCAATGACGTCATATCCACACTACCCTTGATTTCCTTATAAAGAAAGAAGCTTTAAATAAAAGAAGCTTTAATATAGTATGTATTTTATTAGACAGGTAAGCAACTGTTATAAAAAAAATATATATATATTTATCAACAGAAAACATCATTGTTTTACAGCTCAACAAGGTTTGTTTTATTGTTTGAATCACTTGTTTTCTTGATTCACAGCGAGTAACATTTTTACCATGCCTCAGAGACAACACTATTTTGTCAATTGACCTATCGGTAAGCCCCGCCCCCCTTAGTTACTGTTGCTAACTCGGACAAACAAACGGAGTTGCTATATCTTACAATGTACAGCTGTCAGTGTGAAAACCTTATCCCAAGATGTTTTTGGACACAAAATGTAGCGTATACCCCGTCCGAATGATGACCAAACTTTACTGATGGTTTATCAAGTTTATTACATCGTTTTTCACTCATAAGAGCTGAACAAACAAACAAAGCATAAGTGGCCATTAACGTCTCATTCACAAACTCTCTCTCTCTAGCCCTCTCTCCGTGGCATTACCATTAACATACACAGCAAATTACACAAAAACACTCACAGTAAACAAACATATACACAGACCTTATGCCTTTTCGGGGGTGCAGTTAATAACTGGTGAACTTTGTATCTGCAAAACAACTCCGATAAACTGTGTGCGAGCTTTCCCTTTCACTAAAACCCATCAAAATAGGAGTCGTCCTTATAAGACAGATAATGCAGACCTTTAAACATATCTAAACTCACATAAATAAAATGAGAATAAAATAAATATGGTGAGAGATTACTTTGGAAGCAATGGTTTACAGATCTCAATGCAAACTGGAGACGCCTCTTGTTACGATCGCAGATGATAACGTTAACATCCAGGATCAACACTGTTCATGTACCGCAGGGTAAGATTACATAAATTCACATTTAATCAGTTTAATATGGAGAGATGCACTGAAATGTAGACCTTCGTGTTTCTGACCTACACCGTTGCATGAGAACAGTTAGTTATAGTTAGTCGGTTTGTACGTTAGCAGGGAATTACTAACTTTAATAGTAACTTAATGAGAGTATGACAACCAGAAAATCCTCTCAGGATCCCTGGCATCAGTGTTACAGTACCTCAGGCACGACGTTTACTTTTTTTTGTAGCTTAAAACACCATCAAAACGACGAGAGCTTCAGATTTTCCAATGTTTCTCAATGGCACTGAAACCTAAAGATGTCCGAGTTCCGGTCCCAGCGCGACTGATACTCAACTGCCATTGGCTCATCTGCGTTCGATGGGAGGGGCTTACCTATAGGTCAATTGGCTAACATAGCATAATCAGAGAGAGCTTTTCTATCACACAATATATTTTAAAATTAATTGCATGTAATTTAGCAACAGTCATCCTGTTTTTAATAAAATGATATTCTAATATCGATCTAGATTACTGCAAAGTGCAACAAGTCTCTCATACCATCCACAGAATGAACGCACAGAGTAATGTTATAGCATAACTTTCAACAAATTCAAATGTTTTTAGTATTATTGTTTTAATCATGTAAAACAGCACTGCGTTTCCCCACATATGCAATGGAAAGAGCGGAAATGGCAGACTGCAGCATAAGCATAATAAAAGTTCAGAGACCGTTGTTTCTTGCGGGTCTCTCTCATTAACATTTGTTCCCAAGGGCTCTCGGCGCATTCTGCTTCATACCACGGTAACGTTAATAAAACTTTTAATACATTCGCTCATTCATGAACATTTCTGTTTCTGATTTCTGCCCGAGTCCATCGGATTCCTTTCCATCGGCTGTGGAGGTGAAGAGTCAAGACTACAACTCCCATGATTCCATGCTCATTCATGGCATCATCAAGCCTAGGCCTTTGTTTTGAATAAGCGACCTCTAGCGACGAAACTTACATACTGTGCCTTTAACCCCTAGGAGTCTGAGCTGTTTTGGGGCCCTTTAGAAGTTTTGACTTGCTCTGACATTTGTGTTTTTTTCAGTTGCTTATAAACATATTAATGGCAAAAGTGTAATTGCACTGTATTCAGCACAAACTGGGCTACCATAATATCTGAGCAACATGTATGTACATGCTTGTATTTTTGAGAGAAAAATGTTTATGCATGATTTTTGAAAAAACAAAAAAAATTGTTTCAAAATTAAGGCCTTAAAACACACTATAGATATATGTTCACAATACTTTTGAATAATGAGTGTATTTGCATTGAGTTTTTGCTTCAAACTGATGTGAGAATCTTTGAGCCTACTCATTCACATAAAACAATACACTGATTTAAAATTTGTAAGACAGTTTTTCTTCACAAAGCCTGTATGCGAGGAGGCGTGATATCTAATGAATAATGATGAGAGCCTGCATAATGAGCTGCATAATGAATGAGCTTCAGGTACTTATGTGACTGAGAGCAGCAGGGAAAAGGACATTATATTCTAGTAAATGCATCTTGTATCTAGTAAATGCATCTTGATTTAAGAATGTTTAAATATTTAGACTAGAAACAAGACAGAAATTAAGAGCATTTTTAAAAAACATTTTTTGTACTATTTGTTGTTTTTGAAAGTAGTCTCATGCTAAAAAAAAAAAAAAAGTTAAAATTAAGATACAATTTATACAAAACGAAATTCACTTTAAAGAAAGCAATTCACTTTCTACAAAACAAAAAAAAATACTTTCTACAAAACAAAACTCCAGAATCATTTATTTAGAATGTAGTTATCAAAGGTCTATTATATTTTAAATTATCAAAATATTTGACTGCACTTAAAAAAAGCTCTTCTTATTTAGTTGAAAATTGTACTTATCTAGTAAATGCATCTTGATTTAAGAATGTTTAAATATTTAGACTAGAAACAAGACAAAAATGACTAAGAGCAGCATTTTTTTCTACATTTTTTGTACTATTTTTATGTTTTTAAAAGTAGTCTCATGCTAAAAAAAAAATTAATAATTAATAATTTAAATTAAGATACATTTTATACAAAACGAAATTCACTTTAAAGAAAGCAATTCTCTTTCTACAAAACAAAACAAAAAAAAATCACTTTCTACAAAACAAAACTCCAGAATCATTTCTGACAAACTTTGATATTAAATAAAAAAAATAACATTAGGTTATAATATTTAAACATCAATATGAAGCAAAATACGTTTGACTGGTACTATATTTATAGCATCTGAGCAGACATTTGCGAATAAAAGCTTCATTGATGTGACACTAGGCTCTTTTACAATAGACACGTTATAATCTGTCCAAAACAAGCCAAATAAATCTTGTCTAAACAACAGTCTTGCGTGTATGATATTTAATGTTGCAACAGGATTAATTTTTAAATGATCTTTTTGCATTTAATATTCACAGATGCTAACAGAATAAACTGACTTTACAATCAGCGGCGGAGTCCTTTGCTTTCAGAAATGAACAGCTTTGCATGAGGAAAATAAATCCAGGATTATTGCTCAAACGCGTCTCAAAAAATGATGTAGCTGAAGTAACGTTACAGCGCTTCACTTGATGTGTTTGTATGAGTTGATGTGTGGGCGTCGACTCCGGATCGTCAGTATTTGATTCTGAAAGAGTGCGCTCTGTGTGGGCGTGGTCGCATTACCGGATAATGAAGTAGCTTGTGGGTGACTGACATGTATCGCTTTTCGAACAGATTACATAAACACAGAATATTTGTTTTTCGATTTTGTTTTACATTGTTTAAAACCTGACTTTTCAACGTTTCTTTAGACATATGTCTCATGTTTGTGAGATTCACTAAGCGAGAGTTCCTTTTCTGAAGACTATCTGAATGAATGTCTTTGAGAGGGAGGCTGCAGATCGCGCATCATGTTTGTTTTCTTTATTCAGCAAAAAGCAAAACATTTTGTTTTTAATGTGACTACACAAAAAAATAGAAACTTAACAGATTATAATGATGTATAACACTTGCCTGAATGATAAAGAAACAACAGAGTTATTTGAGTCTCTTTGGCACTGATAAGAAAAAAAGTAACATATTTTGTTATGTTACAGCCTTATTCCAAAATGGATTAAATTCATAATTTTTTTCTTCAATTCTACAAAAACTGCCCTATAATGACAAAGTGAAAGAAGTTTGTTTGAAATCTTTGCAAATGTATTACAAATAACAACGAAAAAAAATCACACGTACATAAGTATTCACAGCCTTTGCCATGATACTCAAAATGGAGCTCAAGTGCATCTCGTTTCCACTGACCATCCTTGAGATGTTTCTACAACTTGATTGGAGTCTAACTGTGGTATATTCAGTTGATTGGACATGATTGGAAAGTCACACACCTGTCTATATAAGGTTCCACAGTTAACAGTGCATTTCAGAGCACAAACCAAGCCATGAAGTCCAAGGAATTGTCTGTAGACCTCCGAGACAGGATTGTATCGAGGCACAGATCTGGGGAAGGGTACAGAAAATGTCTGCGGCATTGAAGGTCTCAATGAGCACAGTGGTCTCCATTATTCATAAATCAAAGAAGATTGGAACCACCAGGGGCCTCATTTATAAAACTTTGCGTAGGATTTGCGTCAGAAGTGGCATACGGATGAAACATAGGACGTGCGTACGCACAGAAATATTCGGATTTATAAAACTGTGCGCACGCACATCCTACGCAGTTTTCCCTTAATAAATCACAATCAATTCTAAATGTAGCGCAGCTTTTGCGGCTTCATGTCACGCCCATAGTTGCCCATAAATAGTCCGTGAAACGCCCACAAGTTAATATTCATCGATTGCGAAATCATGGCAAATACAGAGAGGAAATAAAAAAAACGTAACTTCACTCAATGTGAAGTAGAAATTATCGTTGGCGAGGTGGAAAAGAGGAGAAAAATATTTTTTGGAGGGCACAGTGTGGGCATTACTAATGCCAAAAAGGCACTTGAGGTGCAAAAGGTTGCAGACGCCGTAAATGCTGTAGCCTCACAACCTCGGACCGTGGCCGAAAAAAAAAAGAAATGGTCGGACATCAAAGTCGAGGCAAAAAAGTCTAGCGCTCCCTCGCCAGAGTGTGTCTGCCACAGGTGGGGGAAAGGGGACACCGGAGCTGACCCCTCTTAATGAGAGACTGGCGGCAATTATTGGGGAATCCCTATTAATCCCTATCCCTATTATCTACGTGGAAATGGGAAATAGTTCAGTGCAAATGTAATTTCTTGCAGCTTTCTGAATGGTTGAGACATACGTCATACGTTATTTTATCGAAAATAAAACAAACTAAAGGCATTTGCATGAATACCATGATTCCGTAGCTGATGAAGACATTTTTACAATGAAAACAACTTTCCCCAGTGGACAATTAATAAATCTATCTATCTATTTATCTATATATCTCCCTAATTATCTATCTATCTAATTGCATCTATATCTGCTCCGCCAGACGGACACATTGATGAGAATATCAGTTTTGTACATTATTTCGTTCTGTTTACCATATTATTTATGAGGATGAATTGCATAACATGCCAATATTGTTGCAGAACATATTTCACTTTTTTTTCATATTTCAAATTTTCGTTTGATTTTGTTTGTTTTACACTGCAGATCGATCAAACGGGTGTTCGTGTAGGCTTTTAATTGTAATACTTGCTTTGTGAAGTCTTCAAGTTATTTATGAGAGGCCATTGCCATTTCTTTTACACAACGGTCTACAGTTTCACACACTTTCACGTGTTTCTTCCATCTGCCGATGGTGTCGCCATTTCTCATTTAACCCGTTTTTGTGCGTACGCCTGGGTCAGAGCTTGCGTGAAGGACCGCACATTTTCCCGTCAAGTTTGCTTTTTATAAATACCAATTATTGCGTTGAGAGCAGCGTACGCCTTCTTTTGTGCGTACGCAAAGTTTATAAATGAGGCCCCAGGACTCTTCCTAGAGCTGGCCGCCCGGCCAAACTGAGCGATCGGGGGAGAAGGACCTTAGTCAGGGAGGTGACCAAAAAACGATGGTCACTCCTCAGTAAAAGGCCACCTGGAGTTTTCCAAAAGGCACCTAAAGGTCTATGAGATAATGAGAAACAAAATTATCTGGTCTGATAAAACAAATATTGAACTCTTTGGCCTGAATGGCAAGCATCATGTCTGGAGGAAACCAGGCACTGCTCATCACCTGGCCAATACCATCCCTACAGTATAGCATGGTGGTGGCAGCATCTGTTGGAATGTTTTTCAGCGGCTGGAACTGGGAGACTAGTAAGCAAGGATCGAGAGAAATATGAATGCAGTAATATACAGAGACATCCTTGATGAAAACCTGCTCCAGAGCGCTCTTGACCTCAGACTGGGGTGAAGCTTTCTCTTCCAACAGGACAACAACCCTAAGCACACAGCGAAGATAACAAAGGAGTTGCTACAGGACAATGTGAATGTCCTTGAGTGGCCCAGCCAGAGCCCAGACTTGAACCCGATTGAACATCTCTGGAGAGATCTGAAAATGGCTGTGCACCGACACTCCCCATCCAACGTGATGGAGCTTGAGAGGTCTTGCAAAGAATAATGGGAGAAACTGCCCAAAAATAGGTGTGCCAAGCTTGTAGCATCATACTAAAAAAGACTTGAGGCTGTAATTGGTGCCAAAGGTGCTTCAACAAAGTATCGAGCAAAGGCTGTGAATACTTTCATGTGATTTTTGTTTTTTATAAATTTGCAAAGATTTGAAACTTCTTTCATGTTGTCATTATGGGGTATTGTTTGTAGAATTGAAGAAATAATTTATGAATTTAATCCATATTGGAATAAGGCTGTAACATAACAAAATGTGGAAAAAGTAAAGTGCTATGAATATTTTCCGAATGCACTGTACAGCGGGTAAAATAAGTATTGAACACGTCGCTATTTTTCTCAGTAAATATATTTCTAAAGGTGCTATTGACATGAAATTTTCACCAGATGTTGGTAACAACCTATGCAATCCACACAGATTTTCATAAATGAAGTTATGTGTAATAATGTTAAATGACACAGGGAAAACGTTTTGAACATGCTTAATGAAATTTATTTAATACTTATTTAAATGTGATTTTGGCCCATTCTTCCGAACAAACAGTCTTCAAATCTTAAAGGTTCCGTGGGTCTCTTCTATGAACTCTGATCTTTAGTTCTTTCCATAGATTTTCAATTGGATTCAAGTCAGGTGATTGGCTGGGCCATTCTGGCAGCTTTATTTTCTTTCTCTGAAACCAATTGAGAGTTTCCTTGGCTGTGTGTTTGGGATCATTGTCTTGCTGAAATGTCCACCTTTGTTTCATCTTCATCATCCTGGTAGATGGCAGCAGATTTGTATCAAGAATGTCTCTGTGCATTTTTCCATTCATCCTTCCTACAATTATATGAAGTTTGCCAGTACCGCATGCTGAAAAACAGCCCCACACCATAATGTTCCCACCTCCAAATTACACTGTTGGTTTGGTGTTTTTGGGGTGATGTGCAGTGCCATTTCTCCTCCAATAAGGTGTGTAGTATGGCATCCAAAGAGTTCAATTTTGGTCTCATCTGACCAGACTAGATTCTCCCAGTATTTCACAGGCTTGTCCAAATGTTGTGCAGCAAACTTTAAACAAGCTTCAACATGCTTGTTCTTCAGCAATGGAGTCTTGCATGGTGAGTATGAATACAGGCCATGGCGGTTGAGTGCATTACTTATTGTTTTCTTTGAAACAATTGTACCTGCTAATTCCAGGTCTTTCTGAAGTGATCCTTGGCTCTTGGACAACTCTTCTGATAATTATTTTTACTCCTCTGTCAGAAATCTTGCGAGGAGCACCTGGTTATGGACGGTTTATGGTGAAATTATGTTCTTTCCACTTACGGATTATGGCCCCAACAGTGCTCACCTGAATATTATGAAGTTTTGAAATCATTCTGTAACCAATGCCATCAGTATGTTTTGCAACAATAAGGTCTTGAGAGAGCTCTTTGCTTTTACCCATCATGAGATGTTTATTGTGTGACGCCTTGATAATGAGACACCTTTTTATAGGCCATCAGTTGGGACCGAACCAGCTGATATTAATTTGCATTGACAAGGGCGAGGATTGCTTCCTAATTACTGATTGTCTTGGCTTTCCATGCATTCTTGCACCTCCCTTTCTTCATGCACCTCCCTTTCTTCATGTGTCCAATACTTTTTCCCTGTGTTTAAAATTATTACACATAGCTTAATTTATGGACATCTATGGTTTGATTTCTTTGCATGGGTTGTTATCAACATCTGGTGAAAATGTCATGTCAATAGCACCTTCAGAATTATATTTACTCAGAAAAAGGGTGACGTGTTCAATACTTATTTTACCCACTGTACTTCAAACAAAATGTCTAACATCATTTCGAACAAAATTAGGCCAAAATGAATAACAAGAGTTATTTTTCTTCTGTTTAGTCTGTTGAGGTCAGGCATACATACCTAACCTGAAAACACTGGAGAGCTGCTTTATAGTAGAAACTGAAGTTGTAATTATGACTTTTTTGTTCATGTTTATACTGTAAAGCTGCTTGCTTTAAAGCAATCTGTTGTATAAAGTGTTATATAAATAAACATGACGTGACGGAGTGCCGAATTGCGGAGCTCATGCAAACATATCCACTTCACAATGATCAGATGATTTATTAACTGCCATTTTCACAACGTCATTTTTTGTGTTGTTTATTTTGTTATTGAGAGGAAAGCACGCAACACCTAACATCTAAACACCACTCCCAACAGTGGCATGTGGCATGTGGATGTTCACTAACCGTTTTGATAAAACACAAGCTCTACAGGATAAACCTCCCAAGATTATGTATTTTAAACTCTCTGTAGTGCTCTGGTTGTCAGACAGTCTGAATGACAGTTCTTGCGTGAACTTTAGGACAAAAAGTGTAGACCTATAATATACACAAGTCAATGTATTCTTTTCTTTTTGTATTAGTATTTAAAAATATTAAATTTACTACTACTTTAATAATTTATCAAGATATTAATATTGATTTATTATATGTATTTGCAATAAACACTTTAATGATCCATACAACTGTAGCAGCAGATGGCTATTATTCTGTTGCGCAGAACTGAGCAACTGATTATGGCAAGGTTTGATCTTTGGTTGACCAATCAGCAGAAAGGGGTGTTTCATTCCTGCCCACATGCTGTGGTGTAAAGTAACGAATTACAAATACTTTCGTTACTGTAATTGAATAGTTTTTTCTCAGGAATTGTACTTTTATTAAGTAGTTTAAAAACAGTGTACTTTTATTAAGTAGTTTAAAAACAGTGTACTTTTACTTGAGTACATTTTAAGTGCTGTATCGGTACTTTTACTGCGCTATTTTCCCTAAACCTGCCGTCGCTACATTATATGCTTGTTTTTTTCCTGTCAACGTGATTGGCTTAGGCGAAAAATCAGTCCTGTGACTCCCGTCAAATCAACCATGATAGCGACCAGCCTAGATTGAGAGGCATGCACGCTTTATGAAAGGGGGTTGTTACTGGTTATTGTATGATGACTGAAATCGTGAAATTGCCTTAAACAATTACTAAAAATAAATTGCAGAATATTACATTTTCTACTACACGCACAAATGGTACGTATTCTGTTAGCGCTGCACAAGCTCGTGGTGCCATCTGCTGGAAACACTTAATTTAGCTTGATTGTTTGCCAGGCTTCAAAGTGCATTAGGCACTAACCTATCGTCACTGCTAGATTTTTGTCCCTTACATCGATTTCTCTCAGCATGTAAACGCATTAACCTGCTTTCTGTCGGCTTATTGAAGTGCATATTTTAATGTAATGTGTTCTTACATGGCGATTTAAAATTTAGTCCATGTATATAGCAAATAACTTTCATAAAACATCAGATATATATTTAAATCAGGTTTATTTTTTTAATTGCAAGCAAAAATAATCAGTCGTGAAAATTGTGAGTTACTCAATTCTGATTTATTAAGTGCATTCTTTTTACAGAGGAAACATCCATTTAAATAAAAGCTGTACAATGACTGCGTCTTGAAAAGAGAGAACTTTAAAAAAAGCTAGAGAAAAAGCTTTGAAAAGTTTAAAAAATGTTTTCCAAATTTTTTTTTAACTTTCCATATTAAATAAAAAAAATTAACAAATGATACACTGATTCTGTGGTGATAACTAAGTGAATATTTAATGAACACATTAGTAATTTCTCACTAGAAAGTTGAAAATGTTGATCAAAAATTGTTTTGTTTAACCTTCACAGAATGTAATGCACAGCATTGTGGGATATCAAAGGTAGTGATGTCTTGGAATGCACCCTTTAAAGTCAGCATTTTTAAGCTTTCCGTTGCAGCCTTCGTTTGCACGCCGAAGCGGTGTCTTCTTCTATGGGAGTGCATCCGAGAGGGATGCATTACAGTCTTGCGCTACAGTGCCACACTGGTCAAACTGCGGTATTGCATGCTCTTACAATAGGTCATAACAGATCAAAAGACTATTTGGCATCAAAAATAGTTGTTGACAATTTTTTGTTGTCGATAATGTCGACTAATCTTTTCATCCCTAGCGACAACTAATGCAGATTTCACACTGCTCAAATTTAGCCCAGATTTTGACTCGCAGACAGGTTTTGCGAAATCGCAGACAAATGGCCGAAATCATAGGCAAATCTGTGCTCGTTCACACGAGTGACAATCACGCTGTGTGAATTATCAAAGACGTGATCCAGGAGAATCGCAGATGAATTGCTGATGCCGTGAGATATTTGGGATGTGAAATATCTGAACCTGCCGGCGATTCAAAATCCTGATGTGTGATATGAGTTCTGACTGAAAATTATCGGCGATGACTTAAAGCCAATGAGAGAACAAGATACAGGGTAGTGGAAAGTTCAGGGAGGAGTTATAGACCAGAATATTAGCATTTTAATAGATATGTCTACAGCACACACATTTGCTTGACCAGCTGCAACAGCAACACATTGTAAAATTCTTTATTTACCTCCAACTCTCTTTGCAGAACACAATCCTTGCTCCCCGCGTCTTCCCATCCATTTCCTCCTCCATAATTTATTTTCTTTTTCTCTGCAAATCAGCGCACAGCCAATTTGAATCGCAAACTTTCTGCAGGCTATAATTTTTAATAACAATTCCAGTTTTACGCACACGTGATCTTGCATTATTTCCTTGTCACTTCTTGCATGTGTTTGGTTTTTAAACATAGCTTGCGGACCCGACAGAGTTATCGCCGATTCTTACTATTGTAAAGTCATAAGAAAATTCACAAGATTCAAAAGCGATCCAGAGTTTGGAAATCTAGTGGTCGGTTTGTCGAATGTCATTGTTGTAACATTTGTAACGTTATGTTTTAAAACTATTATTTTCAGTTTCCTTGCTGAAATATCTGAGCCGAAGCCCCACTCACATAATAACCAAAACCATATTCTTAAATGATACATTTTGAAGTTAACAGTTTTATGCCTGTACCACTAGTGGGCCAAATCTTTCATACTCCAGCTTTAAAGAGCCCCTATTATGAATTATTGTGAATTAAAACATCCTGCAAAGTTTTATATCTGAAAGTGCCGTGTATATAAACTTAATTTCAAACGAGTCGCAAGCCGTTTCATTGTGATGTCACGACGAAACATCAGTATATTGCCCGTCCACTTATTGCGCGTGTATGCCGCGCAGAGACCAGGGAAACCTTGAACACTGCATTGGATACTATAGCATCATGTCGAGGAAAACGCTGTGCTCTACAATGTGTTTATTGTGTAAGTATCTGGCTAACCGGGTAACTCACATTATTACCGTCTTACTGAAATACTACTGTAAAGGCCTGTTCACACGTTTATCGTCAACATTTAACGCCTTTTGACTAAACAAAGGGCGCCAATGTGAGTGTGCACACCAATGCGCAAAACGCCAGGTGTAAAAGTGTCATATTTTAAAAAACGCCTCGGGTTCGTTTTTTTATTTTGACGTGGCGCGTTAAAAACTGGCCAACCAATGAGATCGGCGCTTTTGTTCACGTGCCTGAAGCTGCTGAAGTGACATTAAAACACGACTTGGTGGCGCTCAAGCACAAAACGCGCTTGCCGAGCACACATTGATACGACGAAGAAGTAGTAGTAAGTAGATAAAGAAGAAGATGAGCTGCTAATGTTGCTTGCCAGTTAGTAAAAAGTGTGTGAATGGTTTTGGCCATAGACATAATATGTCTATGGTTTTGGCAAGCACGTAAATACTGTCTGTCTTCTTCTTCTGTGTGAAAAGCGGGTGTCAGAGGCGTAAAGTGCCGCACCACCACCTTGTGTACCGGGAGCGCATCTACTGAATGTGCACGTTCTCTCGGCGCATCGCCAGTGAAAATCGTTTGGGTGTGAACACTGAAGATGCGCCGAAAAACGTCACCAGAAACGCGGGCGATAAGGGCGCACGTTATTCGTCCCGGTGTGTACAGGCCTTAAATCTGCTGTGGGCTGCAGTATTAGCTAAAACTGTCTATTAATGCAGATTGACTTTCGTTCTTACTACTTTGAGTAAAGATAAAGGATGGAGCAAGATTTGTTTTGCAAACGTTAAAAGGTAACTTCAGTGATTTAGCATTAAGCTTTGTATTTAAACTGGGTCATTTATGCAGTAGAAATGTGAAATTATTTTTGAATTTGGTGCCTTCTAGACTGGGAAAAGACAGAAAATTTATTTTTGTCTCATGTGGATGAAAGACAACTCCCAGAATGCACTTGCTTTGCTGCCCTACGAGGCCACTCCGTACACCGTCGTTTAGATCTTCATAGTAATACAATCATTTTGTTCAGTTAGAGATCAAACACAACAATTAAAAACTGAACGTGTCTTTTCAATAAAGTGTGAGTGAGCCGAACGAAAGTCACGGCACAGACGCAGCAGTGTCAGATTTTATTCATCACAAAGAGCTGAGCAGAGCTGAGGTAACGTTAAGCGCCAGTCTGGCACGTTTTCAGATCGCATATGGAAGCTAAACTATACCAGGAATTCATTGAAGAGTTGAAACACTCTGGTCTGCATCGCACCGTTATGATTGTCCGTTCGGCCGTCTGTGTCTTACATGTGAGATCTCTCCCCTATGGGCTGGTTGATAACATGCGGAACAGCTCCATCTAGTGGCTGTGGTTTTAGCCTCTGGACAAAAAATTTAATTTTTCTGGAATTTTTCCAGAAATAAAATGCATAATTCTCTCGTCTCAGGGGGATATGAGGGGGGAATATATCATAATTTGAATATACTAACGGGTTTCTACTGATACAATGCCTAATGCTAAATCACTGAAGTTAGCCTTTAATGTTTACATCAGCTGGGCTAACGTATGCATTGTTATTGATACAGCTCCCACATGTTCACCGCAATACATTAGACACACACATACAAACAGGTTTGTTGATGGAAGCACACTTGCTAATGCTGATGGTGAGGAATTACAGTTGAAACCTCTCATAATGTACCTCGAACTTCGTAGCATCACTAAGAAAACGTCCTGCTCACGGTTTGAGGTTCTTCCATTGTTTCATCATCGATTCGGACTTGCGCTGGGATTGATGTAAAATCAACGTCATCATTACTGTCTTTACAGTGTTTACAATCGCTGAGCTTTAGAAACAGGAAGACTCCTGAACGGAGCTGGAGTTCAGTTATGGTTGTGGCGTTTGTTTCCGAAATACGCGCTGTACAAGGTAGACCAATCACAACAGACTGGGTCATCTGACCAATCAGAGCAGAGTAGGCTCGCGGAAAGGAGGGATTTAGAGAGATTGATTCATCAATCGAGTCGTTTGAGAATTATTGAACATTGTTGTGATGTGCAATGTATATTATGAGAAAATGAAACCGTTTTTCGACCTTTGATGCATGTAAACCTGTTGTTGGAAACGCTAAAACTAAATTAGGAAACTTTAAAATAGCATAATAGGGGCACTTTAAATAACTGTTGGTGTTGCAAAAAGGGAAAAAAAGGTTTCTTGTTGTGACAAAAGTATTTTACAAGGTTGGTCTTTGTTTTCTTAGATGGCTCTTTGGACTCTGTGAGTGTACTGGTCACCAAAGAAATGCTTTTTCTCCTTGATGAAGACCATCAATGGAGCAAGAGTCAATCTGAGGGCCAAATGAGCAGTGGGAAGGTGACCGTTCAGGAAACTCAGCCAATCAGTTGCGTCAGTTCCGTTCATCTGTTCTCATCCAATCCATGCCAGGTGGACCTAAAACTTTACGATGAGGTATGTCTTTACATGTTCTCACCTAAACCACGGAGAGCCTAAGGCTGAGTTTACACTGCAAGTCTTAATACACAGATCTGATCTTTTGACAATATCCATTTTTTGGCCCACCTGTTTACATTCACTTTAGACACAATTGGTATCCGATAACTGTGTTTACATTAATTCCCGCCCAAAATGATTGTCAGTGATTGCTTTACTATGCATATGGTAGATCCTCTGGTTTTAAATGTCTGTATTATTAAAATTATTTATTTAATTAATTTGGGTGGTCATGATTATTTGCCAGCATGGACAAGATAACAGCTGGATGTTAGACCAAATCGACAGGACAATAACAGTAATAGTAATTTTCATTAGAATCTAGAAGTCTGATGTGAAATAAAGTAGCGCTGAAAGATACAATTTTTGAATGAATTCGTATGAATTTTACAGGAGAGAGAGAGAGTCGTAGCCTTAATAGTGAAGCTTGTTGGTTTAATTAGTGAAGTTATCACCTCATTACTGAGAAATATAATGTAGCTTTCAGTAGTGAAGCGGTTTCATTTATAAAACTCACGGGGCAGAGGCTCCTGAATGTTTGTTTGAGCAAATTTCTTTCCTTTATAAAGTTTCCACCTAAATAAAAAAGCTGCAAGCGAGTGCATACAAACACACCTGCTTCATAATATAACATTAAAAAGTGGGGATATTTGTGGGCAAACTTGTCGCCCTCACTTTGTGGTGGCTTGGAATTCGAAGGGGAATCGTAATGTATCGAAATGTATCTGTTTTAAAACCACATTTGGAAGTGGCTCAGTGGCTCAGAAAAAATCTGATCTCATGCGGATTTTTTGTGTTTACACATATACAACAAATTCCAATCTGTGTCAGATGTGAGCAAAACAATTTTAAAAAATGTTTTGTGCCAGTGTAAACGCAGCCTAAGTGCAATTCTCTGAAGTATGAAACCATTAAACACTATGGCTGATATATGGATAGAATAAATGGAGGTGTTTGCTGCTTGTTTTATTTTTTCACACAGATGGCTAAGAAAGAAAAGACATGGTCTTTACATGCTGAAGATGAAGAACTGGTACAAGACCTGGTGGACTGGATCACAAATCAGTGGGAAGAGATGTTTGGCGTCAAACTGGCTACTATCAAGCATTAACCTTTAGCTACTGTGTTAAAGAAAAGCACGTACCTTACATCATGAAGATTCCTGCCTCACTCTACCTGGTTTTAATCTGTATTACTGTCTTGGTATAAATGTGGACTGTTTGTCTTTTTGTCTCCATATTATCCTCACAAATTCCCTTTTTACCTTCTCTTGGTTGTGCTAATGTCTCCTGTGCATTAACATCTCTCGCTGTACTGAGTTTCTTTTTGGCTTTTTACAACAAAACACCAACACACCTTATAATACATAACTATGCATGCATTGTTGATTTCTGTAGATGGTATGAATGTGGAATTGAAGGTGTATTTATTTCTCAGGGTGATAAGCCTTTCATTGTGCTCTCTGAAAGGTTCATAATTTGGTTATGCATGCAGGTCCCAGGATAATAACAGCTTTACTTGAGTGTTGGTGGTGTTATTTGTTAAGACATGTTGCTGAACTAAATACCATCTCACTCTTTGAAACTTTCTGGTGAAGAAGTTTCTGAACTGTAAATGTGTAATTATTTTTCTGTGATGAACTAGCACTTGGAAGTATTTTGTGTGTTGATTTGTTTTATACGGAAACCGTCATACATGTAGCTCTTAAATGTAATGTTTAACGATAGTCCCCCCCCCCCACCACGTTACAAAATATTATATTCCAGCACTTCTATAGAGAGCGTAAAAAGAGAGTTAGTGACTACACTTTAAAATGTAATGGTCACGGGAAAGGAAACCTCAAATGGCTGTTAAGAGACTGAAGAGAATATTATAACCACATGCAGATTTGTACCAAGTAATTTGTGTCATTTAGACGTCCTGCACTTTTATTTCTTTATAATTGGTCTAAAAGTTGTGAAATGGCGCATTGTTGTTAACAAAGTTGAAAGCATATTTTCAGTCAATTTAGAATGTATTTAATGTGTATTTATTTATCTTTGTACTGGGCTCCAATAGGGAATCATAATAACTTTTATTTTTGTAAACATAATAAAGTCTTCAAATCTTACACATCTTTTCATTATGTCCTATAGATGGCAGAGAGAGAGCGAGAAGGATATGAAAATTGATTGTTGCACAGAAGTTGGTAATTTTTTTTTTTTTTTGCCAACTTCACGTTCCTAAGTATATGCTATGACATATTTTTATTATATAGGTTAAGTATTTTATGACAAATTAGTTATACAGTAATTTGTACACTCCTTTACCCACTTCTTTTCAGTCAATTATTATGAACGTTCCATTTGTTTTCATTCAGAAGACATTTTATGTAGAAATGGCTGCACAGAAATACTTAAAATTGTTTTCTAGTTGATAGAAGAACATGCAAACATCCGGCTTTTGTACTGCTGTTGTTGACATGTATATCTGGAAAGGGTGCAAGACTTGCGTAGACCTGTCAAACCCAGTTCAACCCATAGTGTGCTTAATGTTAAGCAATAGTTTGTGACGTGCAATTCCTCTTTCATTAATTATTTAAGTGAAATGAAGATTATAGCCAAGTTACATTTTGGCTATTATATTTTGGGAATTGTTTTTCTTGGATGCTGATATATGCCATAATTGACAATGCCTGTTAAATCACAATAAAATTACAGAATTTGAATTCAGGTTTACAAACAAGATACAGAATTGCAATGTGAATTTCAACAATTAAAGGAAGTAGAATTAAATGTGTAATTTTAACTAGAAAAAGAATGTTCATCAAGACAAACTTTTTAGCTTATAGGCCTATAAAACGAAGAGAGACAAACATAGGCATAGGCTATCAGGCAGAAATTATCATACATTTGTATTTATTGGATATATTTTATTATTTTTAATAACTAATTTATAGTGGAAACACTTTTGTGCCTTTGTTGAAATGTTATAGGCTATAGCAAGTTAATACATTTCCCTCTCATTTCAATTCAACTTCGACATAGCCAATTCAGTTCATTTTCCTCAAGAATTGAAAGAAAGACAATACATTTTTAAATACAAAATTTTGCCCATTCCTGACGAATATATTATTGTATATTTATTTCAGTTAATATTACATTGAGACTGGAGGGAGTTTTGTCGCGAAACAAATGAGCTCAGGTTTCAAGTTTTAAGGCCTGGCTACATGTGGGTGTAGAGGAGGTGGGAACGCTGTTTTGGATGGGTGCTCACGTGGTGTGGGTTCCAAACAGTGTTTCAACGTCGTGAAATAAGTGGGTAAAAGTTAATTGAGAGACAAGTGAGTGACGCGCTGGGTCGGAGTTTTCGTCAAACACAAGCGTTGTCCAACAGCTGAAGGCAGGATAGCCTAATCACTTGTTAGACGAAGGTATGTGAATGTTTTTGTTGTTTCTTACCTTGTTTAATATTTTTGTTGTTTCTTACCTGGTTCAAAGTTAAATGGAGCTGTGCATTTACCGGGGCAACATGTGACTTGAGAATTCCGATTTCATTTAACTGATACAAAGTTGTCGCGTTTAAAAAAAGAAAGTTTGACCATCTCAGGTTAATTATACCCAGTAAATTCCGAATGTGGAAAAAAAAGTATAACCATTGTCTCATAAAACACAGCAAATTTAATGACTAGCTGTTGATTATATTAATCATAACATTCGTGTAGTTTAGGCATGAAGTATGTTCTGAATGTAGGACTAGGTAAACACTAACAAAAGATGTTTTATTATTATTATACAATAATTGGTATTTCCTTGTAGAATTTCATTATAATAAACATATAGATGTTTATTTAGTTTATGTTTTTATAAATAAATAAAAAATTATCTTAGAATTTGTATGTCACCATTGGCATTATTACTTGTCACTCTTTTGTTCTAAATACATTTTGGAAGTTTTTTTTTTTTCAATACCTTTGCACTATGTTTAATGATTTTGTACTGTTAGTAGGTCTAAATCACCTTTTACTGGAAGTTAGAATAGTCAGACAACAATCAATGGTCATACCTCAGCTGAGTTGAAAGTCTATTTATTGGGATGTTATGATCTTTTCTGAAAAGACACTGGGATGATGAGCGATAGTCAGTTCTGAGAGTAGCCTACTGCTGTGGTGCCGGTGTTGTTTTTTATGGCCTATCTGCTACAAGCCTATAGACCAGCTGTTATATCTAAAATACTGAAATCTTTGTGCTAACACACCCCTATACCAGCGATACTTAGTGACAGTTTTAATAGTGGCGTTAAAATGGGAATACTCTAAGTAGATAACTTTTCACAACACCGTCTTCTAGCTTTCTCTTGACCGCCGAACCCCAGTCTTCTTTATGTCAGATTGTGACCTGTCATGACTTGTCCTAATCTTTGAAGCTCCAACCCTTGGGTGAGGTCGCTGATGTTGGCAGGTAGCTGTAAAGAGAAGCTACTCAGTAAATTTCCATTACAGGAAATGACAAACATGAATTTAATAATTTTCTCATGTTTGAAATACTGTCATTATTATTATTTATTATTGTTGTTATTGTTAATAATAAAATGTAGTTTTCATGTCCTAATTTTTTTAAACTAATTTTTTGTTGGCAATATTTCATATTCAGTTATCACATGTAAAATCTTTACCTGTGGCTCACTTGTAATGCAGTGAAACATTTTACTTATGTATACACATCAAGGTGCGTGTTATTAAAATCCATTGAGAAATTTAAGGCCCCTGTAATGCTATCTGTTGGCAGTTAAATTAATTTAAATGTAAAATCTTTACATATTTTAAGAAATGTATTTTTACCATGACATTTTATCTTCTCCTTCTCCTTCTCATGTGACAGACATGTCAAAAAAACATTATTAGCCGTTCTCTTGCTCTTTTATTTTCTGTCATTCAAATATGTATTCACAATCAAATTTTCTGGCTAGTGTATTATAATCATTTTTATAGAAAATAAAATATGCACAAAAATGTCTTTATAGTAATGACTCAATTTTTTCAATTCATTTCACAATACATCGTTTCAAAGCATGCGTATACATTACAATTTAGAGAGAGAGTGAGAGAGAGTTTTTTTCTTTATTTTTTTCTTTTAGACCATCCAAGTGAGACCAGAGTAAAGTGATTACCTTTTGGCCGGGCCTCACTTTCTGACACCCCGTTAAAAGGCTGTTTTAGGGTTAAGGTTAGAATTCTGTTAAGAATAGGTAAGGGAAGGGGCTAGGGATTACATTATATAAATGAATGTACTCAAAAAGACAGTCATACAAACGTGTGTGTGTTCATGTTTTTCTATCCCAGTGGGGACTTCAACCTGAATGCGCACTGACTTGTGTGACCTAAATTAAAGTTCCCATGAGGAAACAAGCTTATAAATTATACAGTTTTTTTTTTAAATGTAAAAATGCAGACATCTTTCTGTGATAGGTAGGTTTAGGGGTAGGGTTAGTGTAAGTGTATATATTATACAGTTTGTACAGTATAAAACTCATTATGTCTATGGATAGTCCCACAAATATAGTGAACCAAATATTGTCTTTGTGTGTTTGCATATGTATTGAACACTGACACCTGCTGGTGATGTCACTGGTATTTCATCAACACATAACCGATTGAAGCACTTATAATGTCCAATAATAATGTAATGTGTTACAGTGAACAACAATTAACTATTTTACCCGTCAGCGTTTCTTAAAGTAAATATGTATGTATATGTGGGCAAGTTTAATAAAAAAAAGAAAAAGGCATGTTTTTCTCAAAGATGTGTCTGGTTGGCATTCATAACGATGATCAAATCCTAGATGCAAAACAATGTTTCTCATATTTCTGTTAGCCACAAATGAGGCCATTTACTGTCATTTTTACTGTAATTGTTGTGTGTCCCAATTGAAATTCCTCTATGATCCCACTACCTCTTTCTAATTTTTGCAGATCTGACAGGTCTCTCGTTTTGGTGGCAAAATGAGTTGGAACTTCTTGACACGCTTGCTTGATGAGATCTCCAACCATTCCACTTTTGTGGGAAAGATCTGGCTCACGCTCCTCATCATCTTCCGAATTGTCCTGACAGTGGTGGGCGGTGAGACCATCTATCAAGATGAACAGAACAAGTTTGTGTGCAACACTTTACAGCCCGGTTGTAATAATGTATGCTATGATGCTTTTGCCCCTCTATCACATGTTCGATATTGGGTTTTTCAAATTATTATGATCACCACACCATCCATTATGTACCTCGGCTTTGCCATGCACAAAATTGCTCGAATGGCCGATGAAGAATACCGACCACGTAAGCGCAAACTGCTGTCTATGGTTCATCACGGAGTGAGCCGTAACTATGACGAGGCAGGCGAAATGGGTGAGGAAGTTCCCATGATCTTGGAGGAGATTGAGCCATCTGAGAAGGATATTAAAGCCGTATCTACAGCCAAGTCTGGCACTGCATCCAAAGTCCCAGCTACGAAGCATGATGGCCGTCGTCGCATCAAGAGAGATGGTCTTATGAAGGTATATGTGTTACAATTAGTCTCTCGTTTTGCCTTTGAGATATCCTTCCTTTTTGGCCAATATGTTCTGTATGGTTTTGAAGTGGCACCATCATACATTTGCACTCGGAGCCCTTGCCCACACACGGTGGACTGCTTTATCTCACGTCCCACTGAAAAGACAATCTTCTTGATCCTCATGTATGTTGTCAGTATACTCTGCCTGTTGCTGACTGTGCTGGAAATCCTTCATCTGGGAATTGGTGGTTTGAGGGATAGTCTCCGCAGTCGAGCGACTCGGAGGTTACCCATAAATAGGCCATCCACATCCAACATCAGTCATCGCCTTGCCAGTGCCCCACCGGGATATCAGGCTGTTTTGAAAAAGGACTCTTCTGGCAAGCTTAAGGCTGAGTTCCAGGGAGACTCGGGACGGGAGTCACTGGGTGATGACAACACCAGACGTGATATAGAGAGACTACGGAGACACCTGCAAATTGCACAGCAACATCTGGACCAGGCCTGCCACTCTGAGGAAGTAGGGCCTTCACGTAGCAGTGGTCCAGACTCTAACAGCATTGCAGTTGAGCAAAACCGACTTAACCTAGCAAAGGAGGGCTATGTCAGCGCGGAGGAGAAAGGTTTGTTTTGGGCTACACTTCTTTCTTTCACATCACATATGTATAAGTAGGAACTTTTCTTGCTGAAATATTGCTTATGTAACTCCTTTAAGGTGGTCGCACACTGGATTAGAAGCGCAGCGTTGCGTTTTTAAACAATATTGTTTTGTAAGGACATTATGAAATGAAGATGATGTGTTCTGTACGTTACATTATGATTGTACTTGCAATTAAGTACAATAGTTGCTAACCTAAACCACTGAACATTTTACCCTAGGGTGTACGATAACTGAATTAATTGAGAATCTCACCTGAAAATCCGATAACATCAGCAATCTTCCTCCATGCAGCTGATTTTCGTATATTTTGTCTTTAAAGAATCTGTGGTTTATGGCATATAATTCAGGGTATTTCATTTCCTTTTTCGTTATCGGTTTCGGAGTGATGCTGTCTTGCAGAGTTTAGTTTCAACCCTAATCACACCTGATCAAGCTAATCAATGTCTTCAGGATTAGTAAGGCTACAGGCCGGTGAGTAAAAAATAAAATAAAAAATTAAATCAGGTTTGGAGCTAAACTCTGCAAGATAGTGGCATTCCGGGACCGACGTTCCCCATCCCTGAGCTACTCCATGCTATTGCTATTGAATTCAACTGGAGTATGTTGGGACCTGGTTCCTCAGGTAGGTGGCAACACACAACAGTGAATGTTACCAAGACAGGCAAAAGTTACATATGCTTTCGCACTGAGGTTAGTGTATGAAAAAATGGCACAACAGGGCAAAATGAATGATTAGAAAGGGCTATGTTTATTATAAATGTTTTTCCATATGGCTTGGTTTCACAGACAAGTCTTAGATTAAGCCAGGATTAGGCCTTCGTTCAATTAGGACATTTAAGTGTATTTTATAAACGTGCAAAACATTGGCACTAACATATTTTTAAGAGATGTCAGTGCAAGTTGCTTTGTTAAAAATGGCTCAATAATGCACTTTAGTCTGGGACTAGGCTTAAAGGTGCAATATGTAAGATTTTTTTGCAGTAAAATATCCAAAAACCACTAGGCAAGTGTTATATATTTTGTTCTGCTGAGTACAAACATTTCCAACTATTTGTAAATCATGAGAAAATTGCGATATTACCCAAGGAACTAGGACGTGTGAAGGAGTTGCCTGTCAATGGTGTCATATCCGCGTTTACCCTCGGTTTCTGCTTTTACTGCCGTAGAAACCAGGGCCCGTATTCATAAAGCTTCTAAGAGTCCTCTCAGAAAACTCCTAATTTAGCTTAAAAACTTTTACGTAGGAGTCTTAGCTTAAGAGCTATTCGGGACTGATCTGAGAGCAACTCTGAGCAAGGAAAATACAAAAACTTTTATCTTAGTGAAGAGGCGGGGCTGACCCCGTTGCTACGTATGACACAGTCTTTTGAAGACTGTGATTGGTTGGTTGTCCAAAAAGAGGAAAAAAGGAGCGCTTTTAAGTATAGGGTCTATTCTAAGCCTTCACTTTGAATTTACAAGCGCAAATTGTCCTATTTTACCGTTCTCTCTCACTCACACACACACACACACACACATTATATATATGTACACTGAAAAAAATTATTATGGCCCGATTAAATTAAGCATAATTAATTTGTGCTCGTTTAAATAATTTAAATTTAGTTTTTTTATTTTTATTTAAAAAAATGAATTGGTTTTATGGGAATTGCATGTGTTTTTGTTTAAATTGAGATCAAATAATTTGATTGCGACCACTTACGATAAATTTTTTTAGTAAATAAAAAAAAATGTTTTTCAGTGTATATAAATCCTTTTATTATTTACCATGCTGTTAATTTTCTATAAGGTATTTGATTGGTTTAGAACTATAATTTAATGCAACAAACATGATCCCTGCACGACCTAATCTATAGCGTCTTAAGCCACTGTCATCCATTGTCTGCAACACACTTCTTCTTTCTGCCATTTTCTCCGCTGCTAAAAAAGCTCTTAAGCCTCTTAAAAGTCCTCGTCCGTGCTCCTAACAAATTTGATCTTAAGACATCTTTTAAGGGTTAAGATGCTTTCTGAATTACTTTTTTCTTTACTGGGATTTTTTAGTTAATTTTAAGAGTAAACGCCCACATTTCTAAGAATTTTCGGAGAATTTTGTCACTAGGAGCTACTCTTTGCATTAAGATTCTTTATGAATACGGGCCCAGATGTGGACAACTGCGTAACGTCTAGTGGAACGCTGTTGTAGTTTCGTTCAAACATTAAAGGGTTAGTTCACTCAAAAATGAAAATTCTGTCATTAATTACTTACTCTCATGTCGTTCTGAGCCGTTCATGTGACACCTGTAAGACCTCCGTTCATCTTCGGAACACAAATGAAGATATTTTAGTTGAAATCCGATGGCTCAGAAAGGCCTCCATTGGCACAATGGCACGGTTCACTCTCAAGACCCAGAAAAGGTACTAAAGACGTCGTTACAAAGTCCATCTCACTACAGTGGTTCTAAAATAACTTTATGAAGCAACGAGAATAGTTTTTGTGCACAAAAAAAACCTATTCTCGTTGCTTCATAAAGTTATTGTAGAACCACTGTAGTGAGATGGACTTTGTAACGACGTCTTTAGTTATTCATTTGTCACTTTTAGGTGCATTATATTCAGAGTTTAAAACGAAATAAATGTTGTTTTATATTAGAAGTCGCAGAAGTTAGCAACTGGTAGAATTCACTTTGTGTTAATGTTCTTTCATTTGTATGGCTTCCGCAAACAATGATTGACTCATAAAACTGAAAGCGATTCATTTATTCATAATCAGATTTTTTTTAATAAAAATATTTAAATCAAACCTGTGATTTTGATAATTTGTTTTGGATAGTAGAAGTTCTGAATGTGTGAGAACAAAACATTTTGTAGCCAAATTTACTGCCAAGTAAAAGGTAATGTAATATATGGATTTCCAGTCAAATGTGGAGTGCATGTCATCAGAAATAGCCATTTTCAAATGTGTTTTTTACTTTTTGCACTCTTTGTTTTTATAATTGATGAATATTTAATAAAATATATATTTTGTTTTTCTGTTTTTTAAGGGGCTCATGCTTGAAGCATGTTTTCCTATTCAGCTGGCTCTCCATCAAAGACAACCCAACTTCAGGCTGAGATGCACATTTTGGAGGGCAGTCGTTGACAAGATTTTGTATTTTTCCTTTTCTTCTGACTCTTCATCGACTGGACTAACTCAAAAACGACATGCAAATAATGGAGAGCAGTTATTGACAGCTTTTCGTGTGTGCTCCTCTAATTGCATATCAGAAAAAGTGTTAATTACAGTATTAAAACCATAGCTGCCATATAATGAACACCAGTTCATAAAATTCACACTACTCGACCATTTTCTCCCAAGCAATATTTGCTCACATATTTGTCACAACAGCACAAGAAGAAAGACACATTTCCTGACTGTGTGGTCGAAGATATTTTCATTGTTAATTATTGTCCGTTCTGTATAAATTGTAAAAAGCCAAAAAAGTCTTCCTGTTCAAATCATTACAATGAAAGAAAGATCCAAACAAAGCATTTATGTTTTATGGTATGTTTCTTTTTGACTGGAGTAAAGTCTGCCTGTGTAGTCTGATAGTTTTGGAACATTGTCCTGTATGTAAATGTCATAATTTAATGGAAGGTATGAATAAAAGTATTGCAATACATGTGCATTTGACCAGATTTTAAAACTACAAAGAACCTGGAAAATGCTTGAATTGTTTATTAAAAAGTTTCATGCTCTGTTTTATTATAGAAATTTAAATTTGTGGTGCAAGTATGCGACATGGTGTTGCGTTACTTTTTGTATATAATATACAGTCTCTGTGGTTTACATGGGATTTTACAGATTTTGCAATGACGTTATATAAATGCACACTATTTATGGCTTTGTTGGTGATCCAAGTAATATTTAAAAGGATAGTTCAACCAAAAATTTAAGTTCTGTCACCATTTACTCACCCTCAAATTGTTCCAAACCTGTATGAATTTCTTTTGCTAAACACAAAAGATATTTTTTAGAATATGGGTAACCAAACAGTTGATGGGTCCCATTGACTTGATTATGGAAGTCAATGGGGCCCACCAACTGTTTGGTTACCAACATTCTTTAAAATATCTTGTGTTCAGCAGAAGAAATAAATTCATACAGGTTTTGGAACAACATGAGTAAATGATGACAGGATTTTCACTAAGTTTTACACCTTAAGAAATGTATAGTATTTTGATAAATATGTTTAAAATGATGTACACAAATTAGATGAAGGCTCATTTTTATTGTTTGATAAATTCTGTTTTCCTTCATTCGTAAGTCATTTTGCACTACCATCTGCTAAATGAATAAATATCAGTGGCCTAGAAATATCCGTTATTCAGCCTCTTCAAGTTGAATCACCTTTTGTGTTTATCCCTAATCAAACGCACCTAAATTCAACTCCTCAGGTCATTAGAAGAAACTCCAGGGGCCAGTTGTTCAAAAAGTTTAATCTGGATCAGAATGATCTGGATTTGGAAATCGCATGTTTTGCTATCCAGAATCAGGAAATCCATCTTACTTTTGTGAAGGAATTTTTTTTTTTTTTTTTTTTTATACAGCAAAATTGGATTGGATCACCCTGATCCAGATACACACTTGTTCAGATTACCAAATCTGAATTATTAGTGTGGAGCCCCTAAAGGCACATGGTGATGGAAAAATATATAAAATATGGTAAAAAAAAAAAAATACATTATTTCCGGTCATTTTTGTGTATCATTCAATTCATTTCAAATAACTTTTGACTGGTTCATCTCTTATGATTGTGCCAATGTAGTTTACAAACAGTGATAAAAATAAATAATAAATAAATAATAATAAATAAATAAATACAGTATTTTTGTTTGATATTTACAGCTGTTTGGGGATAATTTTATTGTGCCAACATATGGCTCTTTTTTACTTTACTGTAGGCTACCAAAAGGCTTAATTAGTAGCCTAATAATGTCCACTTCTAATTTATTACTTTAACAGTTAAACTATTCAAGGGTAGATTCAATGGTATCCCTATCTTACTAAAAAAGTTTTGAATAACACCAACTGATAATTTGATCCAGATCAAAACCATGATTTTATTTTATGATCAAATCTGATTTCAGAATCCTTTTAATTAAATTTTATTTTATTTTAAACAACCCTTTTTCAAGATTTGATCCAATCTGATAGCCGAAATCTGAGCAGATTACTTAGGTGCATCAATACGCAAAATCCTACCAGTGCTGCGTTCCAGTTCATTTTTATTATGCCCTTCACTTGCTAACTTCCCTCCATCTCGTTCACTCGGATGTGCGTCATTCCTTACGTTGCATGAGGGCCCACTACTAGAGGAACATTTGCAATGGACTGAACTGGAACACACGTCAGTCAAAGTTATGATCCAATGGAAAATGGCAGCTTCAGCGGGAGGCTAGCTAGTGTACTAGTGCTGGTCCACAGAGCTGTGATGCATTTAGATGATGACATGTGGAAAATACAGCTCAGCCTCACAAAAATCACCACATTCTTTAAGGAAATATAATTGTAACGTACTGAAATAGACAGTAATTGCATTTAGACATGTTCAGACACACATTAATTAAATTTAATTATAAAAATATATGTATTTTTGATATTGACAGGGGCAGCAGAGAAGGCCCTGACAGCACACCACTGAGTATACATGCCAGGCCAGTATGTGGCGCTGTAAATCTGCCACAGAAATACACTAAAAACGGAGAAGAAGAGTTGTGGCCAGAAGGGGTACAGCATGGTAGGAAGTGAGGCAAAATCTCACAATAAAATAACAATAAATAAATTTGCTACTTACCAGATGTGTTTTATTAACACCTACACCTACCCCAAGCCTAAACCTACCCTTACAATAATGCAAATACAGTAATTAAATGAAGCAATATTGATGTGCGCATGCCCAGTGCCCAGTTATTTCCCTTTAGTCTTTCCCGTGCAGGACGTGGTGTGATGACATCACATTTCACAAAATATACGGATTGGCTGTACACACGAAAACGCAAGGGTGTCGTTTTCAGATTTATCCACTCTGGGACCTGGTTTCAAAAAATATCGGTTTCATGCTCCCAAAACGATGGTTCTGTGTGGACGAAACGCTGATATGGCACAACATTTTTACGTATAAACGCATCTCCGTGTGGATGGGGCCTAAAACTGGAGTGGAATGCAGCACAGTGCATTGACGCGTTCAAAAAGTCGCACAATGCACCGTGAAAACCAGGGAGCATTTATGCTCATTATACTCCCTTAACGGAAGTTCTGAAGCATGAAACATAAATTGCGTGAGCCAACTCACTACATATAATGACACGCAATAGATGTTTTTTTAAAATACAAACTGTTATTTAATTATATTTTAGCATGAACATACATCACTAGATGAACATACAGTAATCTAGCTAATATTAATAATTGATTTACTGCTGAAATGTTGCACATATACGTAACAAGATAAGTATATATCATTATTGTACTTTAACCCTCTATGGCATGACTTTTTATTTTTTTGGGAAAAAAATATTTCACCCCATTTTTTGGGAGCTTGGGGGTCCCTGATAATATATCCATCATAAAAAGTTTTGCCCCCCCACCCCTGAACCAGATTTTGGTTTGTTGCCTCAGGGCAACACTGTGCCATAAGGGTACTAAAACTCCAAGGTTTTCTCCATAGATTTTCAATAGGGAAAACAAGCAATATGTGTATTAGATAAAATTATATTTTGAAAAACATCAAAAAATACAAAAACACTACTACTAATTACAACTAACACCTCGTTTATTATATTCATACACCAACCAGGCATAACATTATGACCACTGACAGGTGAAGTGAATAACACTGATGATCTCTTCATCACGGCTCCTGTTAGTGGGTGGGATATATTAGGCAGCAAGTGAACATTTTGTCCTCAAAGTTGATGTGTTAGAAGCAGGAAAAATGGGCAAGCGTAAGGATTTGAGCGAGTTTGACAAGGGCCAAAATGTGATGGCTAGACGACTGGGTCAGAGCATCTCCAAAACTGCAGCTCTTGTGGGGTGTTCCCGGTCTGCAGTGGTCAGTATCTATCAAAAGTGCTCCAAGGAATGAACAGTGGTGAACCAGCGACAGGGTCATGGGCGGCCAAGACTCGTTGAGACCAGTCAGGGTACCCATGCTGACCCCTGACCCCCGCCCAAAGCACCAACAGTGGCACGTGAGCATCAGAACTGGACCACGGAGCAATGGAAGAAGGTGGCCTGGTCTGATGATCACGTGTTCTTCTACATCACGTGGATGGCCGGGTGTGTGTGTGTGTGGCTTACCTGGGGAACAGATGGCACCAGGTGCACTATGGGAAGAAGGCGTGGCGGCGGAGGCAGTGATGCTTTGGGCAATGTTCTGCTGGGAAACCTTGGGTCCTCCATCATGTGGATGTAACTTTGACATGCACCACCTACCTAAGCATTGTTGCAGTACATGTACACCCTTTCATGGAAACGGTGTTCCCTGGTGGCTGTGGCTCTTTCAGCAGATAATGCGCCGCCACAAAGCACACATGCTTCAGGAATGGTTTGAGAAGCACAACGAGTTTGAGGTGTTGACTTGGCCTCCAAATTCCCCAGATCTCAATCCAATCGAGCATCTGTGGGATGTGCTGAACAAACAAGTCTAATCCATGGAGGCCCCACCTCACAACTTACAGGACTTGAAGGATCTGCTGCTAACATCTTGGTACCAGATACCACAGCACACCTTCAGGGGTCTAGTGGAGACCATGCCTCGATGGCTCAGGGCTGTTTTGGCAGTAAAAGGGCGACCAACACAATATCAGGGAGTTGGTCATAATCTTATGCCTGATCGGTGTTAATAATAATAATAAAAAAACATAAATGATACTCATAATGCACATTCTTTGAGTTTTCTGAACGTGTAAAAACAAACTTCCCAGGAAGACTTGAATGCACCATATGGTACTAACACTATGATACTGCCTGAACAAAAGTGGTCTAACTGCACAGTGTTGCCCTGAGGCAACAAACAAAAAAACACAGTTTTAGTATATAAATAAAAACAAAATTAATATTTAAACAATCAAACATACTTCTTTACATGCTGATGCACATGCATATATTTTTTTAATACATTTATTTCAATTTAAACATGTTAAAAATTGATATTTATCCAACCAATTGATGGCACTGTGTCCCATGTGGCTTTGCTTCATGAAAGGACTGCTCCACCCCCAAACAAAAAGTCACACCCACTTCAGCCCATCATTTCATTGAACAGACATGTCAGGTGATATTATATATTTTAAAAAAATATTTAAAAAAGTTAAAGGGGCGGTGTGAGGTCCAAAAAGGTGCCATAGAGGGTTAAATATAATTAAAACATAATGTCAGAAAGATATCAGTTCTGCTGTTGTTCATATATCAGTAGTGATGTTGTACAATGAGAACGATGTCATGTCACCGGAAATAAGAGTCATCAGTGTCCCAATGTGTAGTGAGCCAAGGTCCTTACTGTCCTTACCAGTGCTCGAATGTGTGCACATTATATGTACATGATTCATAATGACCTTGGAAGCTAGGGAGCTGATTGAGATGCACCCAGAGACTTTCAAAATGCACATTATTGGGGGTCTTCCAGGACCAGGGTTGAGAAATGTATTCCTTTGAACATACTTTTGTGTTTTCATTTATACATTTGAATGATAACCTACAATAAAAACACAAGCAGAAAGGAAGTTTAGAAATTACAGTTTTCATTCTTGTTACTTCTAATGTAGCTCATTCAGAATATAATTGTTTTTAGGGTAAAAATGGATAGAAAGAACTATATAATAACGACACGTCTCAATTTCAAACATTTATTCTTTATTGACATGTGTAATGTGCATTTTTTTGTGTACAAGTTTAAGATTCTTTTCTATGCAAATTGCTATTTAATTTAGTTCAAACTGTCTTATTTGCATAACAAAATTACAAAAAAGTTATTGAGCAAGTTTTTAATTAAACAAATCAACAAAGTTTAAATGTTATTGAAGGTTAACATTTGATAAAGATTACGTTACTAGTAGAGGTTGTCTATCTACAGTATCTTCTAAATCCATACAGTATTTTCTCTGATCATTTAAAATAGCTCACTTGTGTTTGGGGGAAAAAAATCTCACCCCTTACAGATAATGTTAAAGCTAAGCCACTCCAGAGTGTTAGATGCAGTTGCACTCTTCTGGTATGATGTTAGGCAGGGTCTCATATTTGAATGAGTATCCTCCGTCTGAGGTGGTGGTGAAACGGAGTGACTTCATGCTCTCTGGAACAGGGGCGCAGCATTGGTTTATCCCAAGCAGGGTTGTAGTGCGCTCAGCGCTGGAGCAGTTGCCATGGCAGTAGTAAAATGTGAAAGCTTTAGGATGAACAATCCAGTTGTTCCAGCCAAGGTCCTCGAAGGAGATTTCTATCTGTTTTCTTCCGCAATCTGTTTCCTCAGAAGCAGGCCTCCTGAGCTTTTCGATAGCAGCCGGTGACCAAGGGATTTTGGGCGCCCTGCGGGACCGGTCAGGGCCACTTGAGCGGGTGTGGAGGTGCAGAAAGGGTGTTTTATCTTCTGAATCATAGCAACTGCAGGACGGGCAACGGACCTGCAGCATGAAAGGGCCATCAGCCATGGCAATGTGGAGATGGAGATCTAACTTATAGGTGGTCCAACCATCAGGGCAGCGTTTGACTGGTCTGTCAGATGCTTGGAGCAGCTCCTGGTGAGGAGTGAGAATGAAAAGGGGTGCTGAGATGTTACTAGAAGCGATGGCCTCTCCGGCATAGAACCAGAAATGGGCAGAAGTGATGATGGAGTCCTGGCTGTCCAGAGAGGGCTGAAAGTAGTACGTAAAGTGACGGGATGCAGCATCAGTGGAGTGATCAGGCATATCCTTGCATGTAGACTCTGAAAGTTAATAAGAAAGGTCAGAATGTGTATCAAATGAAACAACGTCAACATGGCAAGAGAATCTTGTTGCTTTAAAATATGAATTAATGATCCCAGCTTTAGGTGGATTAATGTGTCCACGATAAAGAAAAGAAAAAATCTAGTTTAAGTCAAGTTCTTATGTATGGTTTTGGAAAGCTTTTATACCATTTTTAACAAGCTTTTAAATGTTATGATTTTAATAATGTCATGTGGTGTAACTATCAAGTAAAAAGTTAAAACATAGCCTATGTGTACACCCGTTTGGTTACCTACATACAGTATATATATCCTAAATATCATTAGGTTTTTGGATAGTCACACTTTTACAACCTAAACTTGCCTTGTCTTTAAAAGGTCAAATTATAAAAAAACATTTAGAGACACATTTTAGAGTGCACATTTCTGTGTTGCTTCACACCACACAATGATTTGACTCAAAAAAAGTATTTAAAATATTTACATTTCTCTTAGAGAGAAATTGGAGATTATACAAGCTTACCTGAGCTTGGGAACAGAATAACCTGTGAGGATTCCTGATGGTGTCTTCTTTCCACTCTTGTCTCCCTAGTCATTCGTGAAGCAACATGCGGTACAACTCTGTTCACCGCCTGCCTTGTTGGCAGCTGCAGCACCGGCAGAGGAGGCTCATCTATCCCCAAACCTTCTAGGATCCGTCTTTTCAGCCAGCCAAGCACCATGTCACGCGGTAATTCATCTCCTTGACAGGCCTGGACCAGTGGAGGTGAAAACAAAGCCCACAGCATCAGGGCACACGCAAATGAAGACAAACAGCTGGTCCAGGTCAACATTCTCCACCTCAAAAGAGGTTAAAGGAAGAAGAAAAAAAATCTGATCTTAATTTAAGTATTTCAGGTAAAAAAAAAGTGAGAGCTGGATTCAAGCTCAGGTTTAGTGTCTTCTCTCTTGCAGATCTGTATTGTAATTCAGTGCTGTAATTCCTTTTACACTTTAGCAAATGGCAACTGTTGTTTGGGTTCATACTATCACAGTCTGGACAGGATAAAACAGCTTTTGAGATTACAATTCTTGGAGACAGTCTTTCCCTGTTCCCTTGTCCTTGGAGTTTGACACAGTAAAACAAAAAATTGACACAGTACAACATAAGCATTTTTTAAAAGAGTTTTTTATGGTCTCAAAAGTAGATTTACACAAAAGTGGATCATGCTTTTATTCTTCCGGCTTGAAATGTTTAACCTATGTTTCTAATCTTAAATAAAGAAGCCTACAATATTTATTATATGAATGTGATGTAATTGTGCCTTATAAGTCAGAGGTGTCCAGTGCTGCTCTTGGAGGGACACTTTAATGCAGAGTTTAGTCCCAACACACCTGGTCGGATGGAAGGAAAATGTCATTATTTAGTCAACTTCATGTTGTTCTAACTTAAAACTGAGTAAATCATTTCATAATTTTCATTTTTTGGGTGAAATATGTCTTCAAGGAAGTCATAAGTGCTCACAGGGGTTTTATATTTGAACTATATATTTTTTGTGGCCGTATATATTGGCTGGAATTCAGATTTCAAAATTATATTGTTGCCTGTCATTAAAACTCCTTATCTCTGAGAGTTTAGTACTATGAGTTTGATACTATGACACCTGCTTTCCCATGTGAGTTTGAAAAGAACAAACAAGATATTACATTAGCAAACGCTTGCGGCTTGACCTTGGCCGTGCAAATATCTTTGTGTCTGTGTCCAGTATTTTGGCTGAACTATTCTGAAATAGAGAAGATCAGTTCAGGCAGTTGCCGCTTCACATACACCACCAGACTGTATAAGAAAAAAAATGAAGATCGATTCTTATGTTTAAACTTTATTTTAACAGAAGCAAATATATAATGCTCTCTTTAAGCTAATATGGGCCGCTATTTTAAAAGTAATCTTTTTCATGGCAAACACTTTGACACCTTGTTTTGTCTCATTTAGGTTTAGACCAGTGTACTAAAAGATGGTGTGGATTTATTTTGTTTCATATAGTCAACATTGAATATGCATTATCATGCTTTCCGCACTGTGCCAGAAGGCGGGGTAACCTATAAGATTGAAGGCATTAAATGATTGCAGTTTATTTTTCCAGATTTGCAGTTTGTAAAATTAATGAAATGCCTATAATTGTATGTATGTATATTATTATTATTATTATTAATAAATTCAATAAAAAAAAATAATGTCTGCAGTATAAGCACATATGTATACTTTTCTCTGATTCAACACAATAAAATGCCCTTGTTTCATTGTACTATTATTCAAAACTGTTTGGTAATCATATCATGTGATAGCTCATGCTATCTTTAACAAATTAATCAGTCAACATTCATTCAATGTCTTGTCTTCATACGCAAAAAAAAACTGTGGTGGTGGATGGTAACAAAGCATATGGTATGTTTCAGAGGAGTGGAGGAGTTTAGTCACATTTAAAATTGTCTGCACTTTGAGAGCAAGGGGGGTTTTGTCTGGTTAGCTTTGACAGTTAGTCCCTGCTGGTAGATGCCATAACTACACCATTATGCGTGCAAAGTCATCTTTCTCGTTTTCCACTGAAAACAATTTTTTTGTAAGCAATACAAATTTCACAAATATTAAATGCCCTGAATCCATGAAATTAATTGTGTCAAATTTTGTGAGCGTTTTCCTTGAGAAACAAAGGGGTATTCTTCAGAGGGACACAAACTAGCCTAAAAAAATCTATCAATAAATGTATGGAATATCTTCATTTGACTTGTGTCACAAAGCTCTGTATTGAACACTCACTTCTCATAGTAAAAGCATTACAAGAGGCTTTGGGACGACCTAAAAAATTCTGTCTACCCTTGCTCCAGCTGTCACTTGAAAGCTGGTCGTACTCGCTTGTCACCTCTACAGGGAGTCAGTGAAGTATAAAGGGCATGGAAGAAAAGATAGGGGGAGAAGAGAGAATGGAACGTGTTAGATCTTTAAATGACTTGAGCTCTAACATGCGCTACCCCGCCATCTAGTCAGCAAGGGGCCATGTGACGTACTGGTAGATTGCTGGGAGAGAGGGTCACAATCCAAAAGAGCATTCAAATACCCTCTCTTGTGTAAACAGACACTGGTACTGGAGTAATACGACATGATCCTGAGAAGGCTTAAAGATTAAGCTGCAGTTAATGGAGATATTCAGAGGCATTTTGTTGAGGTAAATTGTTTCTCTTTCTTGTTTTTTTCCCCTTCTTTTTATTACTGTTAACTGGTATGAGGTAAGGCAAAATGTCCTTATTTTTTGTTTCACACTGTAAAAGAAATGGGTAAAACTTTATTTTACATTGTCCTTGTTTACATGTTACATGTACTTAGTAATAACAGTACATTGTGTATAATTACACGCAACTAACCCTCAACCAAACCCTAATCCTTCCCTAACCCTATAGTAAGTACATGTAGTTAATTAATATTACTCAGTATTTAAATATATAATTACACTGTAACAATGACAGCTTAAAATAAAGTGTAACCAAAAACTTGGGCACATTAGCATCAGCCATCTTCATGACCAACGATAGGGAAAAAAATATTGTAAATAAAACAAAGATTATTTGAGTATGTTTTGCAAGAAAATACTATTTCAGTCTTTCTACTTAAAAAAAATAATGTCTTATTCAATGTTACTTGGCATTTCTTTGTAATTAATTGCGAGATTTACTAGCAATTTCTAAATTATTTTTAAACCAATTTTTTTTCAGTGCACATGGTGTAAAAGAAAGAATGAAAAATATTTTTTTGTTTAATTTTGAAAAAAATCTTTAATAGTAATAAATTATATATATGTTAATGTTATGTGCACATATTCATTTTGTGTTTATTTATACAAAGTTCTGTTTAGACATTCTGCAAAAGAGAAATCTTTTTTGTTATTTTAATCTATAAATTAAAAAAATTCCATTGCTTTGAATTGTTTTTGCAGATTACAGACAAGTGTCATGATGACAGCCTCTGGCAAATTGGGGAATATAATCTGTAAAGTCAATGGCCACAAAAGGAGTTATCTCACTGCAACAGGGTTAAAAGCTTAACTTTAACAGTATTGCTCAAGATACTAATCACAATGAGAAAAGCCGAATTGCTGAAGACAAAGTCTAGTTCCATGATTTCCTCAAACCACGAAACAGTTCCAGATCAGTACCCTGTCGAAGCTCCACCTGTGTTCCTCCGAAAGCTGAAGTGGGCTGCTGTTGCAGGAGGTTGTGATGTCCGCCTGAGGGTGTCTGTGGGAGGCAACCCGAGACCGACACTGCATTGGTACCATAATGATGACCCTCTGATAAATGATCATGAGGATTATGATGGCTTGTGGATACGAGATTGTAAACAAACTGATGAAGGCCTCTACACCTGTGTGGCTGTTAATCACTTGGGTGAAGCTAGAACCAGCGCTGTTCTTTCTGTGCTGGACCTTGGAGAAGGTAAGATGCATGCTGTAAATACAGCAACTCCCAGAAAAACAAAGATTGTCAATTGAGTTTCGGGTTGAAGAGACCTGAATTAGTGGAACTGAAGTGGAACAATGCAAGCTTTCCCAATATATAAAGTTTGTTTGAAGCCAGTTTGACTGATTGGCTGTTAAACAAAGATACATTTCCCTAATGGGAGAGAGTTCAGTTATGACAACTCTTAGGATAATTGTGAAACATTTTATTAATAAAATGAAGGGTACATAGGTTTGGTCTTGGCGGACTAGATCTGCAACGCTGCTGCTGCTGCTGCTGCAGAGCAAGTATGATTTGCTTCTGCTAAATTCTCTGAACATAAATTAAAGGAAACATGATGCTGCTGCTAGAGAGAAGGAAACCCCCAGCAGATCTAGACAAGTGGTGCTGGGGAGGTGGAGGGCTAGAAAGAAAACTTGCATAGTGCATGGCATAGTGCATTCTTTGATTCGTTGAGGTTATAGAGACAAGATAATGAATACTTGAATTAGATGGACTGGGAAACTTATGTTTGATGAACCAATCCGAGCGTGATTAGAGTTTCATGGCTGAACTATTACTTTGTCTTAACTCTCTTGGTTTGATGCATGGCATTGAATGGCTTTATTTCCTTCAGTGGTTCTGAACCTAATTGTACAACAGTCACTGTGGCGGTGAATGTGATTTCACCAAGTACAACACGGAACCTGATTTCACCAAGTGCAACATGTTTCTGGAACAACGTTCCAATCAGATTTGAGGGACAAGTTTACAGTTTATGTCAAGTTTAGACTTACAACCAGATGCTTCTACATCTGTGCTATTCAACTATCATTTTCCTCTGACATAAGGGATAAGTTGTGGGTAGGGTTAGGTTTAGGTTTAGGTTTAGGGGTAGGGATCGTGTTAGGACTACATTTTCTGACGGGAATGTTGTTCCAGGATCAACAAAATATGTTGATCCAGGAACATGTCTTGACAAAATCATGGTGACCCACTGGGGCAATTCCCCTTAAAGGGACAACTTTGTACCTTAACTAGCCCTAAAAGGTGCACATTAGTGCCTTAGAGTAATATGTTCCCATTGAAGCACTGCTATAAACCTTTTAGGGGTAAATAAGTTACAAAGATGTCCCTTTAAGCAAACTGCCCATGACAAGCTGTTATCTCTACACTCTTAAAAATAAAGGTTTATTGGTTTTATAAAGAATCTTCAACCTCCATCGAACCATACCAAACCACAAAATGTTCTTTATCGTGGGAAAGGGTTCTTGAGATGATTAAAATCAGCAAGAAAAGAATATTGTTATAAGAACTTTTCACTTAAATGTTCTTTGGGGAACCCAAAATGGTTCTTCTATGGCATTTCTGTGAAAATCACTTTTAGAAACTTTTAAAAATGTAATATATAGTTTTTGCACATTTTTTGTAGACCATAGACCTTACAGTAGATTATTTTATTCTTTTTGAATAATAGAGGTACACTGTGTAAACTGAAATGCTTCCAAACCAATTCAAGTTCTGTGAGTTATTGCTGTTCTGTATCTAAAATACACAAGAGCTACACCAGCTACAACACAATCAATGGCTATGACTGCAGGGGCATCAGCTGTCAGAACACTCAGCACCTCTCACTCTTTCTCTTTTAGGGACTGTGTATCTCTTCTCCCCACAGTCTCTCTATCTGTCTATCTCTGGATATTTACAGCTTGGAATGTGCCAGAGCTCCAGTTACAGATTTACTGTTACTCTGCTACACATCATCCTCAATTATAGATGTGGTTGTGTTGGACTGCTGCCTGTGTTTTTATTTAGACCCACAATGATAACAAGTAATCGGCCCAGGAGTTTAGGAATTTCTAAGCATCATTTATCCAGTTAGAAATGTATTTCCCATTTAGTGAATGAATAGTTGCTTAATGAAAACACAGTGGGACAATTCTTTGCTTGACTAATTAAATAAATATTGACTTTGTGTGAAAACTAATAAAGAGGAGCACAGAATATATTAGTGGTTGGGGAAGCACACCTGAGGCACAAGCAATGGGATTGACAAAAATATGACCATGGAAGATTTTTTGTTGTGATTTTGTTGTGAAATTCACAGATAAAAAGAAGAGCTATGCTGAAGAGCTGTGCCAAAAACTGCCTTCATGGTAATCTGATGGTATTAGTGAAAGGCAGAGTGTGAGAGGGGTCCACTAAGGGTTTATTATACCACTCAAAATAGACCACTGGACTCTCCCAACAACATCAGTGAGTTCTGAGGTAGAATCCAGTAAGAGAAACATACATGGACAAAAGGGTGAAATTTCCACCCTTGTAGGGAGGAAAATATAAGCTTTACTTTTGTGATCTAGGGATAAGTCAGGAATGAGATCATCGGACTGGAGGACATGATAAAGCAAAAGCTGTTTGATCAGAGGAATGCTTCAAGTAGTGTGAGGACGGGAACTGTTAGTTCTAGGAAGGGGGAAGAACAAGGTGAGTTGGGTTTGTGCAATTTAAATCTGAATTCAGATTTATATCTTTGTGTGGCAGAGCCAACTATAAGTATGCTATAAGTATCTGGTTTGCTCTGAATTAGGTTTGTAAAACCATTTAGATTTTTTACTTTAACATGACTGTAACATCTTACACAAAGCAACACAACATTTATAGAAAAAATTAAGGGGTGGGGGTTAAAGGTATGTTTATTGTAATGTCACAAAATTGCAAAGGCATTTATTTATATATTTATTTGGTGGTGGCTATATTTATTTGGTTGGGGGTCAGAGGGCACACAAAGCCCACACACAAAGTATCCGTCTGCCTCCCCTGTGCATGGATAAATAAGGTAATATAATATAGGAAATGTAAGCAATAACATTATGATGTATAATGATCGCAGAGCTTATTTTTTCATTTGAAGGAGCAATCACTTTTTTTGGTCCAATCAAATATTCATGTAACGTAGCCTTGAAATAAAGCCAGGATACCGGATCTAGATGAAGATAAAAGATGGCTAAACATAATCCATGACTTGACCATGAAACACATGAAATGACACATAGTCCTTGACCACCACAGCTCCATCCAACCAAACAATAATCCACAAAAGACAAGACAAAACACAAAACAATAGGAAATAATGAACACCTGAAAAAAAATTAGGGTATGGTCATTACAAAAGAACTACAAAGACCATAAACTAAACTACAAAAGAACATGAAATATCAAATTTCTAAATAAAAAAACCTAACACAAAGCACAGAAACCTGAAAAATCAAGTGAACTTGTGACATTTATTTTGATAACTTCATCCTTGCATCTGTCACTGCCAGTTCCAAAATGTTGTAGGTCAGTGGATAAATTCATGGATCAAAAACGAATTAGCCTATTGAAGTCCAGATTTCTTGTGTGTGTGTGTGTGTGTGTGTGTGTGTGTGTGTGTGTGTTTATGATTTATAAGGACACAAATGTGTATAATGATACGGGTATTATTACGATGTAAACATGAAATATGAGGATATTTCATATGTCCTCATATTTAAAATAGCTTTAAAAACATACTAAACAATGTTTAATTAAAAATGTAAAAATACTGAATGTTTCCTGTGATGGGTAGGTTTAGGGGTAGTGTAGGCGGATATAATGTACAGTTTGTACAGTATAAAAACCATTACGGCTATGGAATGTCCTCACTTAGATAGCGAAACAAAACTGTGTGTGTGTGAGAGAGTGTGTGTGAGTGTGTGTTTGTGATGGGCACAGTTTTAATGAAAACAAAGTCTAATCCCCTTATAGATTAATTTGAAACAATGACATTTCTGTCATACCAATTACTTTTAGTACAGTCAAAATATGTTACATTTTAGTAATGGTGATGATTTGTATTAAAAGCTTTGTAATTTATGTTGGTGCATCCCTTACAAAACATAAGTATACTTTAAGTTAATTTAATTAAGTATACTTAAGTAAACTTAAAGTATATTTTTAAGTATATTTTGTTCTAATAGTGATGTACTAGAAGTATACTAGTAAGTGTACTATTTCAATACTTGGGACTAAGTTGGCCTACTTTTTAGTGTATCAAAGTATACTTTTACATATACTTTAAGTGTAGTAAATACGATTTTTGAATGTACTGCAACTATACTACAAGTGAACTTATAGGTACTGATAGTTTACTAGTCAAATACTTGTAGCACATTTTTTAGTTTATGAAAGTACACTTTGAAGTACACTCCCAGTAAACTACTGGTTTAGTAGTTTTATACTGCAAGAGTACTTAAAGTTTTCATTTTGAACATAACATCTAGCCTGGATGCCAGCCGAATTTAGCCCCGCCCACAACATTTGAGTTCGGGAAATTCGGTCTGGACTTGATCCGTTGTGGAGCAACTAAGCCAAAACAGAAGCTGTTCGGACCAATTAAATTATCAGGGCGGGCTTTATACGATGATGTACAGATGATAAACAGCATTCACGTCACCAAAGAGTGCTTGGGTTGAATTCATTCTAATCCTAAATGGTTCAACTTGTTCGTTTATGCCTTCACCTTTACTATTTCTCTCAAAAATGATGACCGTGTTGGTAAGTACTCTGTGTATCCTTAAATTCTTTTTTACAACACAGGCAAAGATCGTTTCCACTAATTTTCTTTTACTTCATCCTGCGTGCGTGCAGTTGAGTTCTGTTGACAACTATGCGTCGCTCCGTTGCTCTGATTGGTTGTAGGTCTATCCAATTGAGGTCTTTCCTGGTTCGGTTGAAACACGCCCCATAATCACAGCCCAATGGAGCAGTATCAGACTCATATTCTGACTAGAATTGAGTATGACGACGTCAGGCTACATAACATCATACTTATCGTTTACTGTTTATATATTATTTTTGCACTTTAAGTATACTTCTATGTTCCTATTTAGGTATTGATTTTTTATACTTGAAATATACCTTTAACTTAAACTCTTTCCATTTTAAAATTTTTTATTCTAGTTTCATGCATCGTTTGTTATCAACACTTAAATATGTATACGTTTCATTAAAAAAAGGTAACATTTTAAACAAAAAAAACGTTTTCTTCTCAGAATGATCAAAACACAGAGGGTGTTAACCCTTCATGGGTGGACATTTCATTCGGTAACGTTAGGCAGTTTTGAATTCATATGCTGTTTAATGTTTTAATTAAACTACTTAGAATACCTAATTATACTTTTAAATATATCTTGATCAAAACATTTAGAACAAGTATAGGCCAAATACTTTTCTGTCAGTATATATCAAGTATAGGCTACTTAAGTGCAATTTTAAGTATATATCTGAGCAGTACATAAAGTATATTTCGGTGAAGTACATAAAAAGTACACTGAAAGTATACTTCCTTATTTTTAGTTTAAAAGAAATATGATTAGCACAAGTTTGAATAATAATTTTTCGTAAGGGATGGAAAAAAAATATTATGAAAGTCAATGGGGCCCATCAACTGTTTGGTTACAGACATTCTTCAAAATATTTTCTTTTGTGTTCAGCAGAAGAAAGAAATTCATACAGGTTTGGAACAACTTGTGGGTGACTGGGGTGAGTCAATGCAAGCAGGCATAAGGATGAAGCTTGTTGTTCCTCCTGGCTCTTTGAGATAATACGGCTCACTATGAAGGGCAAGTCAGGGTCTGGAAGGGTCAGAATATGTGCCGAGATGAACTGTTGAATGCTTGTGTTGTGTTCATGAGTGAATTATATTGCTGACTTCTATTTTGAAAGGTGATGTAAAGACATAATGTGTGTGAGAACGGAAGTGAATAAATAAGATGGATGAAGTTCGCTACTCCTGTCTTGTGTGCATCATAATTTTATAACTCCTGACAGATACCACAAATTGGCAATGAGGAGGCATTTTTCCCTATCGTTGGTCATGAAGATGGCTGTTGCTAACGTGCCTTACACAAGTTTTTTGGTTACACTTTATTTTAAGGTGACGTAGTTACATTGTACGTACTGAGTAAAATGAATTAACTACATACATATACTGTAGAGTTACGTTTAGGGTTAAGGTTTGGTATAGGGTTACTTGTAATTATGCATAATTTACTGTTATTACTAGTAAGTACATGTAGTAATGCTATGTAGTAGTGTTTTTTTCCTGCCTTGCCCCAGTGAACCTGCTATGACGTTTAGCACATGCTGAACATGCTGAAATTATATTTGAAAATGATCTATGAGTTATTGATACAATCTGACCGGATGAAAAACGGAGAGCTGCACTGCTTCACTGCCTTGGCACACAGAGACAGACAACAGATTTCTACTCATTGCTTAACACAGGTACAACGTATAAGGATCGATTGAAAGCCTACTTTGTTCCAAAAGCTAACACAACGTCTTACAGTATGTTGTTGCTTTGCGAGAGCTTGTTGTTTTATGTGAGTTTAGTGCCAGTACTGATGAAATGATTTGCGATCAGTTAATATAGAATGTGCTTAGCCCATTAATACGTGAGACATTTACTCGAAATTGATCTCACAATGGACAGAGATAAACAAGTAATATTCAGCTTGTACTCCCAGCATTACAAGCACGGCGACTATATCTACTTCTGACGTACAGACTTGTGTAGTGGATTTAGTGGTTGACAGTGGGTCTTCTGTACCTATCCTGCCTTACAGCACTTGTGCATGCCATTTCAGTAACATTGTGCTGTCGCAACCCATAGCCAGGCTTGTGATGTATTCAAATTCCGGTTGTTGATTGTTTGTCAGTAATCGCGTCCCTACATGACCAATCATTTCCGGCCACGTTCTTCATTGTGGACAAAAGGACACCACTCATGGGGAGTGACCTAATGAGAGGATTGAAAACAATCAAGTCCTTCCTCCTAATTCCCTTTGTGTGCCTGCTTCTCCTTGTACTGTGACTGTCACTAAGTGGGTTGATAGAATGCATCAACACCTCTGCATGGGTGTCACCAATTGTTGTTACAGAAAAAATCTGGTAAAATTAAGATGTGCGCTGACCTCAGAGAGCCAAATAAAGCATTGATTGTGGACTCTTTTCCATTGCCACTCATGAATGAACTCTCTGTGCTAAAGTGATATGCTGTTTTCTCTACTATTGACCTGACTAATGCTTACTACCAAGTGCCACTGCATGAGGACAGTTGTGACCTCACAGCCTTTATTACTTACAATGGACTGTTCCATTTCTGTTGTGTTCCTTATGGTTTGGTTTCAGCACCTGCGGCATTCCAGAAGATGATGACCATCCTCCTCATTGGCTTGTCAGGGGTTGAAAATTACCTTGATGACATTATTATCTATGGACGAGACATGTCTATACATGACAAAGCACTTCAAGTGGTCTAACAACTACTAGAAGCTGCTGGCTTGCAGCTCAATAAAGACAAACCAGCCTGCTGTTTATAGGCCATAATGTTTCAGTGGAAGGTCTTCTTCTTGATGAATGCCCCTGCTGATTATCTGTCATGTTTGCCCTTTTGTGCTTCTCCTGCAGATAACGTTGTAGCTCCAGCTCCTGTTGATGAGGAATGTTTGCATGTTTATCTGCCACCTGTAATTCTCTGTATGCTGCTGATGTAGATAGTGCATGTGCTTCTTGTTTCTTCCTGCTCTAACCAAACTTTGTATAAATAAACTGTGTCTGTGTCCGTCAATAATAAGTGTCTGTTAAGGACAACGTCCTCTTCTGAGGCTCACGGCTGATTGCACCTGTTGCTCTTCGATCTGTGCTGGTCTCCATAGCGCACAATGGACATCAGGGAGAAGTGAAAACTAAACAATGAGAGGTGATCTCTATTGGTTGGATGCATGTTCAGGTTCAAGATGCTGTCAAAACAAAACTGTCAAGCCACAACCTGCTCCTCTCCATATGGACCATGCCAGATGGACCGTACAGAAAGTGCCTATGGATATAGTCAGACCATTTGACACTGCTGCATCTGACTGTAGGTTTGCTATAACATTAACTGACTGATACAGCAAATGGCCTGAGGTTTCATTTACTCACACTGCCACTACAGATTCTGTGGCTTTGTTTCTGTCATCAGTCTTCAGCCGCCATGGAAATCCTTTGAGTAAAGTTACTGATAACGGTGTTGAGTTTACGTCTGCTGCTGCAAGGCTGTCTATTTTACCATCTGCTCCTGTGCACTCACCAACTGATATGACTGTTCACTGAAGGGTTACTGATGCTAAGCGGGTGTGTAGCAAATGAGCTCAAAAGGGAAAAATTAATAATTAATTATAACACTTTTTTCCCCACGCTTTTCGCTCAAAATGTTGATTTTTATGAAACTTACCCACATTTAGGTGCTGATTAAAAAAGAATGTATTTAGCTAGAATAAAATGTTTTGTTGTTGTTAACAAGCAGAGGCTCTGTTCTTTCTTTTGATGTATTGCATTTTCAGATATAAATTCAACAAATATTCTGGGGGCCCTTGAAAAATGTGTTTAAAAAAAAGATAAAAAATATTGGCGGTGTCTGGAAACATTTTTTTTTTTAAGTGCTGGAGGGGAAAGATTTAACCACCGTAACAGGATCATCAACGCCTTGGTAACGAGGGGTTATACAAGCTTATACTAAACCTCTGTTTAGTTAGTTAAATGTACAATATACTTGCAATGTCTTAGCCATTGAATGAGCGTTTGGATGCAGTCTCAGGAGAAAGTCTTGATGGTTTAAAAGTCCAATGGTGGTGAAGTTGCAATCAAGTTCTTCCTGATTGAATGAAGAAATGGTGAATTGTGATGTTAGCCTGACTCTAGTGTTGTCGGAAAGAGAGGAAAGTTATGACATGGCTTGATGTATTGAGGCCCCATCGGCGTGGCTGCGCTGGCTCTGGGACAAAGTGAGGTCACACATGAACAGCAAACAGAAAAAGAAAGAAGCAGGAAGAGAGTAAGGGTCACTGAGACAGTGCCCTTTAACTTCTGTGGAGGTCACACCTCTCGAGTTTGGCTTTACCAATGAGAAAGGTGTAAATTTCAAGTGGGAAAAGATCCTTTGTTTGGAAGCTGACTCCTTTGCATAATTAGAGTCGACTGGCAGTTTTGTGTCCCTTTATAATTTAATTAACCCTCTGGGGTCTGAGGGAGTTTTGGGACCCTAGAGAAGTTTTGTCATGTCCTGACATTTGTAATTTTTTCAGTTGCTTATAAACATATAAATGGATGAATTCAGCACAAACCGGGCTGCAATAATATGTAAGCAACATGTATGTACATGTTTGTATTTTGGAGAAAATAACGGTTATATGTGGTTATTGAAAAACAAAGTCACAAAAAAAAACATTAAATATGTTCCCACAAGACTTTTGAGAAATGGTTCTTGTCGCCTAGAGTTTTTGCTTCGAAATGATGTGAAAATAATCTTGCCTACTCATTCACATAAATCAAGATCTCAATCATTTTGTTTGTAGTTTATTTAGAATATAGTTTTCAACAATACGTATAATCCAAATATAAATGAAGGTCAATGGCACATTTTGAGTACACAGTCATGCCTGGAAACAAATCCTGATCAAATATACGAGTGAACATCACATACCTGGCATTTCCAAGGCGTTTGGTGTTTCTATGCACAGGAAAAAAAAAAACGTTCCTGCTTCTAGTAAGTGAACTCACCTTCACCATATTCATGCAGAATATGTCCAAAGTGAGCCGGTATCAGGTCACTGTAATTCTCAAATCTGTGAAGAAAAAATCCCACCTGTGAGCATACTGATAACAGGATCAAAACAACTATTGTATTAACATTAATATAATGTCCACTCTTTACAGAAAACGTGATCTTTGTGATCTCATACATGCATGTATTGTTGCACAGTATGTGAACAAAATTTGTATATTATATATTTAGCATATGAGCTGAAATTTGCGAACAAAAGCTTCATTGATGTGCCAGTAGGCTATTTTACAGTAAACACTTCATAATTTATCCAAAACAGGTCAACGAAATCATCATTCATATTACTTCTGTAACATATTATATATTGCATTTATGTTATATTATAAAACATATAAATGTCCATTTGCAGTTTAATATGCTGCTTATACAAAGACATTTTATCGCTTTCACTCATCTCAGTATAGCAATATAGTTTGGCCCAAATTAGTCAATGTGTACATGTTCATGTAAAAATACAGTTACAATACCTTTTACAGTTTCGAATGATGTATAATCATTGTAAAATGTGGTAAAATCCAGCAAAATGCTCCAGTGCGTTTGTCGACCCCAGAGGGTTAATACAACAAGCGTACAATACATGTTATAAGGAGGTTATATACACCAATGTGCAAGGCGTTAAACAATGGTTATGTTGATAGGAAGCATGATATGGATTATGTAACATGAACTAGCTAGTAGTTGTATCATAAGGCATGCATAAAACATACAATACAAAAAGACAATATAAAAAAACACTTACACACAATGTCCTAAGGATTTTCATGTTCATTCATAGAAAGGTTTGTGTATGAATTAATGGAGAGAAGTCCGTTTTATGGTCCTGTGTCTATCTTTCCTATGGCCAGTGCTTTTTTACATCATAAGCCTTAAATTTAATCTCGCTGGCGTTCCTTTGTTGCCACTTTGTGAATATATATAACATAATGAATAATTGTGTTTCTGATCAGTCCAGGCGCTACCGGTGCTTGTACTCCTTGTGTCCAGGTGGGGGATAAAGTGAGGGTATGGAACCCCTTGCATGTTCTTAAGGGACTCATGGTTGCCAAAAGACTTGGGTACATACGTTTTTAGTGATGGAAAGACATGGAATGCTTCCCGTTGTCACAGTCTTATTTAGTTTGAAATTTGTTTTCAGTTTGCACCGTTTTCCATAGTTGAGTTAGTTGTCATGGCTTCTGATTAGTTCTCATTAAGTTCAGGTGTGTGTTGTTAATTATCCTCATTTGCTTGTATACTTAAAAGCCCACTGAAGTGCCTTGAAACCCGCAGCATTATTCAATGTGTTGACGTAATTTCCCCTGAAACGGCTCCAGCTGTAAGCATTTCCTCCCCTTTTTAAAACAGCCAATACAGTCTATGGGTGCATCTCAATCAGCTCCCTAGTTCAGTAGTCAGGGCACTGATCAGGGTATAAATCAATGGGCTGACTCCCTGATCAGTACCCTAACTACTGAACTAGGGAGCTGATTGAGACACACCGTGCTTTGCCTCGGTGCGCGTGAAACTAACGTGAAACCAGACTTAATTCGCCTCAACTGAAAGCATATTTACACTGTCTGAACAACTGACAATTTCAGCCGCAGCGTCTATTTATAGTGTAGGGGGCAGGACACTTCAGATTCTAGAGAGCATTTGATTGGACAGAAGATGTGATGAGAAGCTGAAGTCTGCGGTGATGTCATAAAAATCTGTGAGAGTGAGAGACTGTACGTTTTGAATGCTTATATCTAGGGGTGCACCGATCCGACTTTTTCAGTCCCGATACCGATACCGATGCCTGGGCTTTGTGTATCTGTCGATACCCGATACCGATCCGATATATTGTTGAATTAATAATAAACTGTATATCTTCCACCTTATACCTTCCTTGAAGAGACTAAAGGCACCAGACTTTACTAACTAAACATAACTAAGACAAAATAACAGATGTATGTAAGGTGTTGAATTCTTATTTATTTAAAAAACAATTGTGCATTCAAATCTAAAATAGAATGTAATCTAACTTCTTTAAATAAATAAAATGTAGCAGTGGAAACAAAAAACTGTGTATTGGTCAAACATACAATAGTAATCTGACAGTTACCAAAAACTGTCACTACAGTTTTTTACACTACAGATAATTGTTTTGGTATATAATCATATCAATATTAAAAAGTAGCATTACAAATTAACAAATAGTCTAATTTTCTACCATATGCAATTTAATAAAAAATTTCAGCTAGCTAATAACAACTTTGTTCTGGTTTCACCTCACTCCAGATTAAATGATTGTAGGCTAGGCCTATTTATTTTACTACACATTGTCAACAGAAATAAGATGAAATACTGTTGATAATTAAAAATAATTCTTACTATCCACTCTTGCTAAAATGGGTAAGCACACTTGTGTTCTCATTTCAGTTGCGTTCTGAGTAAATTAATAAACTGAGTTCATGAGTTCAGTGTTGGACAGATCAGTTGTTCTGGCCAGTCGTTAAAATGATTCGGTTCAAAGGAGTCATTAGGTCACGAATCGGACATTAGCAGACGCGTTGTGTACGAATCCCGTCTGTTAGAACATCGCGAAAGATGTCAACACACAAAAAACACTTCATAACTGGATATAATTTGTCTCCCGCTTATTGAAAGTATGCTTTATGTCAGCTGGTCAGAGAAGAGTCAATGTTTTTTGAGCGCAATTCACACCCAGTGATAATTCAAGGACAAAATTGTCCGAATGTGTCACGTGCAACATGGTTTCGGTCTTCCGAGCTTTTGATTTGGATTAATATGTGAAATATGAGCGAACACTGATTATTTTGAAGACCCAGAGAGCGCGCGCGGGGGATGAGCTCTCAGATCGGTCTCTCTGTCACTCAGTCACAAGCGCAGCATCTGTTCTACATCGCTCGTAAATCACAATAACTCATCAAATTAGGCTTTGGCCGTCAAAAAAATGTCAATGCAGGAAAGACCCTTACTTTGCAGTAATACCCTCGAAACAGCGACGAACTAGTTGGCGTGGCAAGCGTGAAATATCTCCTCCACACAGCCGAGTCTCTTCTAGCATGCGACACACGTGAAGCTGACGAATGACGTAGGTTCTGCTGCGACGGAAAAAAACACCTGGATCGGCTTGTGGATCTGTTAATTTTTCCGATCCCCGATCCAGCTATTTTGTCAGTATCGCGGCCGATATCCGATCCTAATATCGGATCGGTGCACCCCTACTTATATCTCCTAAATATGATTTTTGTCATTGTTTTAGAACACACCAGCTTATTCCTAACCTTAAGTCTAACATAGTCTTACTTAAAGCTAAAAAACTTCAATTTTGATTTCACAGGGCCTTTATGTCCTCTGTGTCTATTAATTTGCTGTCAGGTCTTGTCTGTGTTGCTGTGTGGAAAGCCGCTCTCTCTGTTTGGATTTATCTGCCTGTGGATTTATTAAAGATTACCTTTGTCTTCATCATCAGTGTCCTACCACACAGCATTGCTGATACCCATCTCATTGCATTTCCATGCTTTCCAACTACTCCGGATCTAAACAAGATACCATTAGATCTAAACGTAATTTTCGGAAGTCTATTTGGTTAAAGGACTATGTTACTTAGATCAGATGTAATTTTCTCTTCTTTAAAAAAGGGGAAAATGTTTTGTTCATGATTGAATTATATTGTTGACTACTATTTTGAAAAGCGATGTAATGATGTAATGTGTATGACGTATGAGGTTTGCTACTCCTGTCTCAGGTACATTTTTTTATAACTCTTGACAGATACCACTACTTGACTGGCTCTCTATGTCCACAGGAATTGCCTTTAAGTATTTTGGTGAGGGCAGTTAGGGATTGATGTTTTACAGAGCAAGGCTGGGGCCAGTTCAGGACTGCATGGATCTTGCCAGGATCCAAATCGAATACTGCCACTGGAGACAGCACTGGCATGAAGCAGGGCGGGGTAGAGAGCTATGGGAGTGGAGTGAGGCTGGTGAAGGAATTATAGAGTGTACCAGTGAAAACCAAATAGCCCCTCATGCTCAGAATCGGCACCCTAGACAAAGAGAACCTGAAAAGGTGCAAGTCCTGGTCCATTCCAACTTTTACAATAATTAAACCACTCAGGTGCCTACCATCTTTCTTCGCAATGCAAAGTGGTTGGACTCTTACCAGTCTTGGTGGGCTTTATTTTTCAACAGATTCTATTTTTCTATTTTATATCACACATCACCCAGGGTCAAATAAACAAAACAAAAGCTGAGGCCCTCTCTTGCCTTTATTCTACTGATCCTCTGATCTCTGCCCTAGAAGTCATTCTTCCTCTTTCCACCATCATCAGTCCATGTGGACACTAGATGAACAAATAATCTAGTGCTGCGCTGACTAGAAGCCCTGCCGACTGTACATTTGTTCCTGTTACCCTGCTGAATTCATTCCTGGACTCCCTCAACCCAAAATCTTTCACTAATCTGCACCCGGTTCTGGTCTCACCAGATTCAGTATGATGTCTCAATATCCTGGCGGCTTTTGCCTGTTTCTCCAAGGCCTGCTGTCTGGTTCTACTGAAGGTGTTACCAATATCCTTTGAGACTGTAGAGACACTTGTCACTTACAACATGTCTTCTGGAACTTTGGCATCTCGGAAGGCATAGTATATGACAACGGTCCACAATTCATATCCCAAGTCTAGAGGGCTTACTTCCATCTGCTGGGCACCTTTCTTCAGGCTATCATCTTCAGTCAAGTGGCCAGTCTAAGCACAAGATCCAGGAAATCTCTTGATTTCTCAGAACGTACTGACATTAACAGCAGCTGAATGGGAGCCGCTTCCTGCCGTTTGGCTGAATATGCCCAAAACTCTCTCTACCAGCCATGTCACGCATCCGCCAGACTCTCAGCCTCCTCTCACTTTCTGCTCTCTTTTCCCGTCCTATATATTACACAAGGTGGTTAATTAAAAATAATAATAATGTGAATACTCACCTCATACTTGCCTCTGTTTTCTAGTCTTACAAATGGGACTCTCTGGGCGCACTACCCTTCCGCAGTGTTCTCTTTATGACTCCATTGGGGATCCTCTTCATCTTCATAGTGAGACATATCCTTATCATTAATTTTCCTGCATTACCATTGTGCCATCTACATCTATGTCAGTTTTCTACTGTCGCCCCTGCTCTATATGCTCTGTTTTCCACCCACGGTTCGCCACGTACTTGCACCGCGGTTTATCTGAAATCTGATGACGCATCTATAATATGGTTTGTTGAAAATAACATGTAAAACAGACAGTTCTGCTAATGTGGATGGATACACATGTTGGCTTCCCAATAATACATTGCAACAGTGATAATCAAAACAAAGTAAACAAAACGGTCTCTCTTTGTAAACGTTGTTCAATGTAGAGCGTCGTATGCTGAAAAGAGTGCTGTATGCTCTAATATGACCAGTCATTTACGTTGTCATCCCATTGATGGCGCGCAAGCGCAGGTGAGACCTGAACAGCACACTTTGCTTTCTGTGTTTCAACTAAACTAATTGAAGCCATGTCAATTTAAACATTCAAAAAGAAGACACAAAAGAGAAGTCGCTTGCTGTGAGAAGATTTGTTTGTGTGTGCACTCATCCAAAGCGCACACATGTCAGACAGCACGCAAATGTTGACTTGTCATTCAAGTCTTGTGCTTCAACAGACAAATTCATACAAAAATTGTCAACATGTCCGTCTTGATGTATCCTATCAGTAATAGTCTGTTATGCCTTAAGTGAACTTATACAGCCGAGAAAGACAACGCAAGTGTAACTGTATCAATATGTTGGATCTGTGCATTGTCTTAAAGTCACAGCAGCCTTTACTGCTGTCTGTGTTTTTAATGTTAAACAACAAAAGACAAGGAAATCATGCACTGCTCTTGATTGAATGGCTTTTGTAACTTTAATAAGGATTAATCTTTAATTTATACAGTCAAATATGCAATATAAATAAACAATTTTATTTTACTTTTAATTACTCTATTCAATTTCTGTACATAAAAAAACTGTTATATCTACCTGAAAAAACAGAAAAGCACTGTTTATTTTATTAGTATCTTTGCTCTATTGTATTTTTTTGTGCTGTAGCTTGTAGTTAGATGATTTGTTCTTATTTTTAAGTTCTTATTAATAAAACATTTTTTTCTTTATTTTAATTTGACTGTAGTCCTTTTTTCCCTGAACATAGCACATGCCGAACCACACCGAAACCGTGAACCTAAAACCGCGATACAAACCGAACCGTGACCAATTTAAACCGTTGCACCCCTCGTTCACACCGTCATCTGGCTCAGTCTACATTGAAAATCTAATAAAATATAGCACAAAAACTTAAACTTAAAGCTACATAATTCATTTGCAATATAAACTAAAAATAAGAATTAACTGCAGTTGCAAACTAAATTTGAAATAATAAGGCCATTGCTTCAGAGTATGAATTGTTCTGTCTTGAGGTAGACTTAGGTTAGAAAATGAATTGATCTACGACACTGTTCTTGTCTATGTGGTTTTATTGTGATTTTATGTGTGTGCCAGTTGAAGATTGAATATCATTCTCCATGCTGTACACTAAATTGTATGTAAATTTTATAATTCTCATTGTGTACGCTGAATAAAAGAATGCAAAGAGGTCATTGTAGCAAGAGAAGAGAAAGTTAATTCTGTGTCAGCTTTCCTACTTTCCCATTCCAGCAGCAGCACCATCGACATGGGAGTAGTGTGACGCAATCACTGCCTGACAGAATATATAATTGATGCTTTGTGCTGAGACCAATAGTCTCTCTCTTCACACCAGCACCAGAGACAAAGGAAGAGATGAGAGAGAAAGAGAGAGTGCACGCAAAGGCTGCTGAACATCTTATTTTTGCTTTGACTGCACTAAGATCTGCCTCATTGGCTGCTGCATTTTTTATCCCTTCTGTTGTGAATAGGACCGTCTGTTGTGACCTCCACCTCCTGCTGTGCCTTGGAATATCCTGTCACTTGGATTTTTGTTTGTCATTTAAGATATTCTGGGGGATCCAAAAGAGCTTGGATGTTATTGTTTACCTGAGGAATTTGTTTGTCTTTTTTTTAAACCAGAACTCTGAAATCTGAACTCTCCTTTGTCACATGAGGATCGTGATTGGATGTTTGTACTATTTTGAGTGCTTTTTGCATAATTGTGGATTCTAGTACATTCTTCCTGAGGTAAAGGCTCTGGGAACGACATAATTGAGACTATTAGGAGTGTAAACATGAGTCAAAAATAACCAGGAGTAGGGATTAGAAATAGACAGTGATATTCTCTGCGGAAACAGTGACTCTGTTGTTTAATCTAAAAGGGAGAATAAATTCATCTGAGGCCATGAAGAAAATCTGGTCAAAGAAAAGATTCCAGGTGAGTCAAAGCATTCTATCCAGAGTAATACACTTCAGCTCACGTCAACTATACAAATTTACTTTGTGAGATTTTTCTCATACTTAGCAAATCACAGTCATAATGAAGCAATGTAAAATAAGTGATATAGTTCTGTTATAGTTCCCTTTTTATGTACAGCCATGAATGACTTTAAAATAAACAGAACTGATGGCACTGCGGACATTGTTATTGTTGTTATTTCATCTCAGTCATATATATTTTTTCAGTAATTTGCCTTTATTATGAATAATACACAATTTCGCTGGAAATTACTAAGCCCATAGGAACAACAACATTACCTAGTTGCCTTGGTAGCAATGTAGGAGTGCATTTGAAATGCTGGAAGCCAGCATGAGAATTGACTAAGGAGGAAAAAAGCACAACTCATCATGTAGGTATTCTGCTTAATGTAGCTGTCAACCCTGTGTCATCATACATCATACAGACTGTACATTGTTGAATAAAATTATTTACACCACTGGCATAACCTAAAAAAGGTGCAACAAACAGGCTAAGAAAAAAATATTTACTATTTAGCACTTCTCAAAATTAACAGACAGCTTTTTGTTTATTTTTTGTCTTTCCAGAGAGCTGGGCATTCTAGCTGGACGTTTGGGAGATTCACTCATGGTGTGTTTTGCTTACGACAAAACTAGAAAGTCCAAAATCTCGAGCCCTGTTGTAAAAAATACAACAATTAAAGTGCGCACAACTTGCAGAATATTATTGGCGTAGATGGTTAAATGGGCTTTAAAATAGCTGCTAAGACAATATTTAGGTAAATTTTTACATATGGACATCACCAATTGTTGGGTATCCCTAAGGAATTGACTGGAACACTGATTAAGGCTGAAAATGTGAAATTTAGTGTGTGTGTGTGTGTGTGTGTGTGTGTGTGTGTGTGTGTGTGTGTGTGTGTGTGTGTGTGTGTGTGTGTGTGTGTGTGTGTGTGTGTGTGTGCGTGTGCGTGTGTGTGTGTGTGTGTGTGTGTGTGTGTGTGTGTGCAAGCAAGCATGTGTGTGTTATGTTTATGCTCCCACACAAGTACATGTCTGCAGACATTGGTTTCTATAGTAACAGTCTTCTCTTGTCCACCTCTGCTTGCTGCCGTTATGGAAGTGAAGTTTTTCGCTTGTGCAGGAAGCAAAGCAATGGTAATTGTTGTTATCCATTTCTAAAATCCTCACCTTTCATTATACTGGGCTCTTGGATTGGTTTGGGTTTGCAGCCATGCAATATTATACACAGAACTGTAAATATAGGTCTTCATTTGGAGCTCTAGTTTCAGTTTGATTCAATTTCATTAAACTTAATTTCTACATTATTTATTTTGTGAAGAGCAAAGCTTGTTCTGCAGCAAGATTTCTTTCTTTCTTTCTTTCTTTCTTTCTTTCTTTCTTTCTTTCTTTCTTTCTTTCTTTCTTTCATACAAGTCATAGCATAACTTTTCTAAAATTTCAGAGATTACTTGCAGCTAGTTCATTACAAAAGCATTTATGTTCATTATTGACTGCTTGCTTTGTTTGTAAAAATTCACATTTCAACATGCCTCACCCATTCCTGTAGACTCAAACAGTACAGAAGATGAAAGTGCCGAGCCTCAGGTCTCCATGGAGATGAAGGAACAGTTCATGCCTCCTCAGGGGGAAGCTATCAACATTCAACCGACGGGTAAGAACATACCAAGTGACCTTTTTCTCTTCATCAATATTCAGTTTATAGCATCAATTTTCACTTTTGGCCCCAAAGCATAACAAGGTGTTTTAACAATCACAATACTCTAACAATGGGGATGCCTTTTCAGAATAATTTATTACAAGAAAAACTAAAATTGTGATGGGTAAACAAACAAAGCTTAGAATTCCTAAATGGTTTTGAATGAATCAACTCAACTAATTAACTGATTGATAAATAAAGATTTAACAGTATTATAATATAAAGGATCATTATGTATTTTCAGGCAGGGGGAGAGCAATGCTTTCCCAAATCCCGAGTGATGGTCTAGTAGTGGAGAGGGAAATGCGAATCCTGGGCTCTAGATCTCCTGGTCTTGAGGATCCCTTGTCACCTGGAAGGCAAGCAAATACTGGGTGTGTTGAGAGCCCTCCGGTCAGACACCTGGGGATTGAAGCTCTTGTGCGGGCCTCACAAATCAGTGTGTACTACGTGGCAGTGGGGTCAGAGGAGAGTATGTCCTTAGCCAGTGACTACTATGGCAGTGTTTTGAGCCTCTATCGAAGAAGGACATTTTCCATTTACAGTGTTCAAGAATGAGTGCTGGCATGCTGGAAATGAAAAAGGCACAAAATAACTTGAATTAGGGGGGCACAACATTTTTTTTTTAAATTTTAGTAAATTTTAAAAAATAATTTCCATTACCGTATTCTTCATTTATTGTGGCCATTTTATTTATGTTTTCTTGATTTCCACTTTCCTTTGACTCCACTTGCATCATGTTTTGATAATGCTGTGATAATGTTTGCCATGGCTTTTTTTTTTGTACAAACCTTTTTGCATGCCTTTGTTTGATACTTTTTGTAATTAAAGGCTTTAGATTTATTCATCTTTCACAAGGTTTTACATGGTTCAACATGTTTTTCAGTGCATGCTGTGTTTGAACATTTGGATTCTTTTACTTTGCCATTTTACTATTTTTATTTTCTTTCATAACAAAATATTTTCCACAATCACCCTCATTTCAGGGGCCTATTGGAATTTAAAACAAGGGAAGCTCCTCCATTTGTCCAAACCCAGCCATTCCAAAAAGCTCAAAGCCCCATAACCATAAGTGATGTAGATCCAACAACTGCCCAGAATGGCACCAAAACAGCCATGAATGGAGCTGAACTCCTTGTTAAGATATCAAAAAGCTCAGCTTCATCTCAAAGCAGTGGATCCCAAGATGTATCCTCTATCCAAACTCCCAAAGTGACAAAGCCAAGTTCCAAAATCTTAGACAAAGTGAGAGTTTTTGAGGAACAAACACATAGCAGTAACATTCCAAAGGTGTCTTCAACAAGACTGTCATGGGGTTTCAATCGAGCATCATCCTGCAATTCTGAGGATGGAAGGAGTAAAGCAGTGAAGCCCCAAGACAACTCCAAGAGTGAAGTAGCACTCAAGAGGTCTTTCTTCAAGCAAAAAGCATCCTCTCTGGAGGAACAGTCAACCTATGTAGAGAAAAGTTTTCAGAATAAACTCTCAGAAGAGCTTCACAGAATAAAGAAACTTGTCGGAAAATCCAACATCAAGAAAGCCTTTTCAATGGATCATCTCACCCAGACTGATAAACAGTCTATTGGAAACATTGAGTCAGTTCCAGCACAGGTAATTCAGAAGGTGGAAGACACAAGAGAAAAAAAATATACTAATTCAAATGATTTACCGGAGGCAAAAAAACAATGGTCAACCTTGCCAAAGGAAGAATCACCAGAACTACTGAAAAAGAAACTGCCAGAGGACTCAAAACAACATGAAAGGAAAGCACCTCCTGATATTACTGAAAACCCGTGCAGGAAAAATTCTAAGCCCAGGCCATTATTAGACAGAAAAGTCATCAATGAAAAGGTTGCTTTCGGTAAAATACCAGGACAGTGTTCACCAAGGGTACCAAGGACAAATGTGTCCTGCAAATTACCAAAATCACCTGTAGAAATACCACCTACCCAACCCATAATTCAAGCGGGTTTGGTGCAAGCACCTCTAAAACCTCCAAGGTTGTTTGGTTCAGTTTCCCCGCTTCCAAAGTCATTTAAGGAGAAAGAGGAGAAAAAAGACTCATCACTTGCACCTAAAGTGACCATACCTACTATTGTGGTTGAAAATAAACCTGTGCATGAAGAGGCAGATAAAGCAGAGAGTGGTCAAAAAACAGCCAGAAGAAACAGAGGTAAAACTTCTTCCAGTCAGACACTTCGTCTAAAGTTAAAGGGATAGTTCACCTAAAAATGAACATGATCCCATAATTTACTTACCCTCAAGTCATCCTAGGTGTATATGACAGTCTTCTTTCAGACGAATAAAATCGGAGTTATATTACAAAAGTCCAGGTTAATCCAAGCATTAGAATTTGATTCATAGTTGCTCTGTTTTTGAAGTCCATAAAAAGTGCATCTGCCCATCAAATAACGTGCTCCACATGGCTCTGGGGTGTTAATAAAGGCCTTCTGAAGTGAATCGACGCATTTGTGTAAGAAAAATATTCATATTTAAAACTTTATCAAGTAAACTTTCGGCCAACCGCCTTCCGTGAAAAAGTTTTGAATGTTGAAAGTGAAACTCAAGATGCGTACGTGATGTCATGACGAGCGTACCTGGTCGCGTTAGTCTTTCGATCGGCAGGGGAACTTTCAATAATTTTTCCATAAATTGAACAGGGAAGGCGGTCAGCCAAAAGTTTACTTGATAAAGTTTTAAATATGGATTTTTCATACACAAATGCATCGATTCGCTTCAGAAGGCCTTTATTAACACCCCAGAGCCATGTGGAGCACGTTATTTGATGGGCAGATGCACTTTTTATGGACTTCAAAACGAATCCAATTATCAAAAAATGAATCCAATTATAATGCTTGGATTAGCCTGGACTTTTGTAATATAACTCCGATTTTATTTGTCTGAAAGAAGAATGTCATATACACCTAGGATGACTTGAGGGTGAGTAAATTATGGGCTAATTTTCATTTTTGGGTGAACTATCCCTTTAAGTTAACCAGGTACAGGTTAAAATATAACATGTTACTTTTGTAAATTATAGTATTGACATTTAATATCATATCAATAGCACTTCAGTTGGATGAACGTTTATAAATAAAACTGAAAAATGGTTAAAGGAATATTCTGGATTCAATAACGTTCAATAGGTTGTGCTGCCATTTTGGCCAGGACTCCCTGGTAGAAGAGATTTATATCTCAATGGTATTATTTCCTGGTAAATAAAGGATTAATAAAATGGCATAATGTTGATTACCAAAAAAAATAAATTGACATATCCCTCTTTTTTTAGGTCAAATGTAGGTTATTCTGAAATGCTTACAATGGAAGTGAATGGGACCATTTTTATAGGACATAAACGCGGACATGTGCCGCTTATACTTTTCATAAAAGAACTTAGATTCATTCTTCTGTTAAAAGTTGTTTATTATACAGTGCAACAGTCGGGTTCCAGAAGTAAAAACTCCTTTCATTTTCTCCATAGGGAAATTTATTTTTAACGATAACTTAAATATATATTAAATAAACCTTAAAGACAGCCTTACTTTGAGCTACGAAGTTGTTAATTGATAGTATTTATTGCTATTGAAGCTGTCAGCCCACATTATTTCACATAATTTCTTAGTTTTAAAATAATTGCGTTTAACAGCAGAATTTGTGGTGGAAAAAAAACGTTACATTACCCATGATGCTGTACAGAATATTCCACCAAAACAAGTCAAAACAAGCAAAGTGCGCCAAAAGATCTCTTAGGCTCGTCCACTCCCATGAAGCACTGCAAATGACGTAGTTTTCTCCCTACACTCTCAAAATAGGTTAGTTTCAAAGGGTTAGTTCACCCAAAAATTTAAATTCTATTAATTAATTACTCACCCTCATGTCGTTCCAAACCCGTAAGACTCGTTCATCTTCAGAACACAAATTTAAATCTTTTTGATGAAATCTGAGAGCTTTCCGTCCCTCCTTAGACAGCTATGCAACTGCAACTTTGACACTTCAAAAAGTACATAAAGAGATTGTAAAACTAATCGATCGCTTTATATGATGAACAGATTGAATTTAGGCTTTTATTCACATTTAAACGTTGATCAGTGAACATAAACAGAAGCTCAACCGAACCTGCTTGACGCACGAGAACAAACCTCTTGTGGAAGCTCAAATGTGCTTCACAACACACGAGAATGAATCTCATTTGTTCTCGCACGTCAAGCGAACATGCTTGAGCTTCCTTTTAGTTTACCACAACTGATGTGTGAGTTGATGAATGTTTTTGTGAATAAAAGCCTAAATTCATTCTGTTCATCATATTGTGGTGATGAACATCAAAAAATGTGGACTAAACCTCTAAATTCATAAGGATTAGTTTTACGATCTCATTCGGTTGTGTCTATGGATGGACAGAAAGCTCTCAGATTTCATCAAAAAGATCTTCACTTGTGTTCCGAAAATGAATGAAAGTCTTACGGGTTTGGAACAACATGAGGGTAAGTAATTTATGATAGAATTTTAATTTTGGGGGTGAACTAACCCTTTAAATATTTCAGTACATCTGGTTTGCAATAAATTAAAAGTATATTGTTTATATAGGCTACAGTATATAAACAACATTTTTAAATGCACAGTTTTATTGTTAGATAACATGGAATATCAGAAAGTCTCACAATGAGGAACAATTCCAGGAAACAGACTTTAATCACAAATGCTAAGAAACCAAGAGAAAACCACACTACTTCAAACGAGAACGGACAGAGACTAAAGGGAGGACTCAGTGTATAAATACATTGACCAAACAAAGGGGACTAATGAGATAATTGAAAGATGACAGGTGAATGAAATTACTAATTAACAACACAGAACTAGGTCACGGGAAACACAAATAAATCGAGCACATGTAACATCTATATTTCTCCATTTTTTTTTATTTGATTATGCTGTTTGCAATGCTTCATGGGATTAGAGTTCTTTCCCTCAGTAAAGCCGTCAATCTTGTCCTTTTGTATTTTTGTCCAATTTTCAAATGCTTTTTTGCTTCAAATCAAATCAAGTTTGTAATGTTATGATTCACCTCAGAGATGATTGACTTGGTTCATGACATTTAAAGGGTTAGTTCACCCAAAAATGAAAATTCTGTCATTAATGACTTACCCTCATGTCGTTCGACACCCTTAAGACCTCCGTTCATCTTTGGAACACAAATTAAGAAATTTTAGTTGAAATCCGATGGCTCAGAAAGGCCTCCATTGGCACAATGTACTTTTGTACATATATATATAGTTTTATATAGTTTTTGTGCGCAAAAAACTTCAATAACAACTTATATAGTGATGAACGATTTCAAAACACTGCATCATGAAGCTTCGAAGCTTTATGAATCAGTGAGTCGATTCAGCGGTTTGGATCGCCAGAGTCACGTGATTTCAGCAGTTTGGCGGTTTGATACGCGATTAGAATCATGATTGACTCGCTGATTCATAACACTTTGAAGCTTCATGATGCAATGTTTTGAAATCGGTCATCACTATATTAGTCGTTATTTAGTTTTTTTTGCACACAAAAACTATTCTCGTCGATTCATAAAATTATTGTAGAACCACTGTAGTGAGATAGACTTTGTAACAATGTCTTTAGTACCTTTTATGGGTCTTGAGAGTGTAAAGTGCATTGTGCCAATGGAGGCCTTTCTGAGCCATCGGATTTCAACTAAAATATCTTCATTTGTGTTCCGAAGATGAACGGAGGTCTTCCGGGTGTCGAACGACATGAGGGTAAGTAATTAATGACAGAATTTTCATTTTTGGGTGAACTAACCCTTTAATGCTGAAAAAGTGGGTGGGTACTAATGCACTCTATTTGAGCTTTTAAGCTTGGTACATACTCGGCAAGAACAAAGAAATTTGTTCGTTTTCTAGAGGTGGCAAGAAATTCATTCTGGCCAGTACATTCCATACTTCACGAGAAAAGCAGGTGCCGAACATTTCCGTTTCTCCGTGTTAACCCCGCCCACTTTAAAATTCTGACCAATCACACAATAGTTATCGGACACCCACAAGAAAAAAGTTCTGCTCAGATGATGTGTTGAGAATGAGCTGCGAGAACGCGAGGCACCTCTCACTGCAAAAAACGATACTCGGTTACTTAACGTAACCTCGGTTCTCTCTAGAAGAGGGAACGAGTATTACGTAAGTTTCCTTACGCATTGGGAAAGTATTCTTTCTTCGAGATTTCTGAAAAACCCAAAATTATCCTTAATTTTGTAACATTGTCAACGCAGTGCGGCAGCCTGGCAGCCTGGCAGACCATAGCAGGCTATTCCAGCGTGCTATTGGCTGCTCTGCTGGCAACTGCAGCAGCCTATCGGTGAGCCCGCGTGACGTGGCGACCAATGAGCACCTGGCTTCATTTGCCTACAGGTGGGGCGTGGCCACGTGTATATAAGCGGGGTTCACGGGCTGCGTATTCGGTTTTCGTAGTTCTGAAGCGTAAAAGCCCACGGGGCGCACGGCAAGGAACGCAATACTCGTTCCCTCTTCTAGAGAGAACCGAGGTTACGTTAAGTAACCGAGTATCGTTCTCTTACGAGAGGTTCTCTCGTATTGCGTAAGTTTCCTTACGCATCGGGAACACATTGTCAATGCCGTGCGCGCCTCGCGTACAGCATATGTATCCCAGGGAACCGGGGACCATAACACTGCTCGGGCAGGGTGGCCGGTAAGGAAAACGGGCCACCACATATACCGACACTTCATTCGAACTGACGGGTGGTTACAACGGGTGGTTACAACACCCTGTCCCATGAATGAGGGAACGGCACCTGCCGGTCTCCTTCAAATTCGCCACACCTTGTCTCATGAATGAGGGAACGGCAACGCCGGTCGCCTTCAAATTCACAATATCTTGTTATATGAGTGAGGTAACGGCACCGCCGGTCACCTTCAAACTCACAACAGCTTGTCTCGTAAATGAGGGAACGGCACCGCCGGTCTCCTTCAAATTCACATAAGCCTAGTACCGAACTTACTACCAGTATGTGAGCTATGTCTGCGCAGAATCACTGGGCAGAACCAACAGCCCTATTGAACTGATAACACTTTCGCCTGTAAGGCAGGAACTTCCAGATTGTAAAATCTCACGAACGTAGACGGGGAGGCCCAGCCTGCCGCCATACAGATATCGTGGATGGAAATCCCTCTGGCCCAAGCCCACGAAGAGGCCATGCCTCTAGTGGAGTGTGCTCTGACACATAGCGGGCACTGCAGGTGTTTGGAAGCGTAAGCTGCTGCAATCGCGTCCACTATCCACCTGGACAGGGTCTGTTTCGAGGAGGCGAGACCTTTAGTGCGGCCTCCAAACGAAACAAATAGCTGCTCAGAGCGCCTGAAGGCGGCGGAGCGTGTGACGTAAACCCTCAATGCCCTGACAGGGCAGAGGACATTGCCACCGTCCCCCTCATCGGATGCTGGCAGAGCCGAGAGGGAGACAATCTGCGCCCTGAAGGGAGTGCCTATCGCTTTGGGGACCAGAGGTGTCAAAAGTATTCGCATTCATTACTCAGGTAGAAGTATAGATACTGGGGTTTAAAAAGACTTCTGTAGAAGTTGAAGTATCAACTCAAGATTTTTACTCAAGTAAAAGTGTAAAAGTAACTGGTTTCAAAACTACTTAAAGTATAAAAGTAAAAGTAATGTAAGGGGAAAAAATGCCATTAAAGGGGTAGCTCACCCATAATTAGCATCACGTCATAATTTACTCAAATTGTTCCAAACCTGTATGAGTTTCTTTGTTCTGAAGATTGAAGAATTTTTGTAACCAAGCAGATTATATGCAACCATTGACTGCCATAGCATTTCCCCCCTACTATGGCAGTCAATGGTTGCTCTATCTGCTTGGTTACAAACATTCTTCAAAATATCTTCAGAACAAAAACTCATACAGGTTTGGAACAACTTGAGGGTGAGTAAATGATGACAGAATTTTCATTTTTGGGTGAAGTATCCCTTTAAGGACAAAATATTAGGCCACGCCACAGTGCATACCCCACCTCCTCAAAAAAACATTTTCAGCCGCATATATTCCCATTGAAATGAACGCATTTTAGGACAATGCAAATACATTAAAGAACCATATGTGTAATACTGAGCATTAACGTGTTTCATGGAGCGGAAGATTTGATGACTAGTTGCCTATAAATATTGTAAAGGTGCAAAAAGTCAAAATTCAGAGGCATGTTATCAATAACCATTTTTTGAATGTGTGATCAGTGTGGCCAGATTGGGTCAACAATTTCCAGCCCAAAAACCTCACCAAATGTACATTTATATTTTTAAAAGAAAATGGTTATTGATAACATGCCTGGTTATTGATTTTGATATTTTGATATTGATTATTGAATTTTGCACCTCTTACAATACTTATAGGCAACTAGTCACTCCAAGAAAAAAAAAAAACACTTTAACTGCCAAAATAATTTGATATTATTTTATTGACATACCAATCAATGTTGATAAGTAAGTTACCATTTTATCTCATACCATTTAATCTCATGTTAGCATAACATTGATGATTAAAAAAAATAAATTCCCAGTAAAACGGTTCAAATATGACTATATGTAAGGTAGAAACTGTCAAAACAGCTATCCCTTAGAAAAACACAAGATTTTCAATGTCAACAGTAAGAAGCCAATTTACGTGCAAAAAGTGCCCAATATAGAGATTGGAAAAAGCTATGTAATTAACAGGCATTTCACACGTTAATGCACACACCAATGTCAAAATGCGTAATTCATTTATACTGTACAATAATCCGTCAACAAATAAATATCAACAATGCGCTTACCCTTGTGTTGCACTTTTCTTTGACAAAACTACAGTATGTCTTTCGTGAAGTACATGGCACATGCACTTAGCACAGTCAAAACGGATTAATCGTTGATTTGAACCTCTTTCAGCAGCTGTCAGGGTTGCAGATGTCCTAAGTGTGTATATGATGATGGACAGGAGTCACGGTTATATTTAAAGAGTCTTCGAGTCACAGGTGTAATTCACGTTTGAGAGTTGAGTCACTCTCCCACTCTTTACTGTAGATACAACTTACTGTGTATTTATGCCACTGGCATAGCGATCACTGGAATATACAGCTACGAGTTATCGCGCTAAAAACCCGGCTAAAGTCAGGAATGAGGCTGAGCACGTCTGCCTGCTGATCGCTGATTGGCTGAAAGTGCGTGCTCGTCGGCGAGGACCCGCCCTATCTGGCAACATGGTGTGTGATTTGTGCAGGTGCAGGCGTGATTGATCGCCTACAACCCAATAGGGTGTCGGAATGGTTTCTGTTTATCCTTCTCATCCAACCACAATCAAATTCACTCTGTCCGGATGGCGCGATTTATCTGGATAGTTTTTTTTATTTTTATGACAAGCCGGAATGAAAACACGCCGAAATGGAATAGGAGTAACGAGGCTATTTTTAAAATGTAAGGAGTAGAAAGTACAGATAATTGCTTGAAAATGTAAGGAGTAGAAGTAAAAAGTAGGCTGAAAAATAATTACTCCAGTAAAGTATAGATACTCAAAATTTCTACTTAAGTAAGGTAACGAAGTATTTGTACTTCGTTACTTGACACCTCTGTTGGGGACATAACCATGCCTCGGCCAAAGAATGACCTTGGAGTCATTCGGGCCGAACTCCATACACGTCAGGCTCACTGAGAGCGCGTGTAGATCCCCCACGCGTTTTACTGAAGCCAGAGCTATCAGGAACGTGGTTTTTAGCAAAAGGAACCTTGGTTCCACAGTCTCGAGCGGTTCAAAGGGATGAGCCTTCAGGGCCTCTAGGACCAAGGCCAGATCCCATATAGGAACCGATGGGGGCCGCGGGGGATTCATCCGTCTGGCTCCTCTGAGGAAACGGATGATGAGCTCGTTCCTTCCTAGCGTGCTACCTAGCGTCGTCTGAGCGAACGCTGCTATAGCCGCCACATACACTTTGAGCGTGGAAGGGGACCTGCCCAGTTCCAAAAGCTCCTGGAGGAAGGAGAGCACCCGCTGGACCCCACATTGCTGTGGGTCCAATCCCTTGGAAACACACCACTCAGTGAACACCGACCACTTACAACTATATAACCGCCTCGTCGAGGGGGCTCTAGAGTGTGAAATCGTGTTCATAACCCCTTCGGGCAGGTCAACGGGTATCCGTTGGTCACCCATACATGCAGAGACCATCGCTCTGGATGGGGATGCCAAACTGACCCTCCTGCTTGAGAGAGGAGGTCTGCTCTCAGCGGAACTGGCCAGGGGGGTGAGTGCGACAGCTTCACCAGCTCTGGGTACCAAATCTGGTTCTCCCAGCGCGGCGCTATAAGGAGCACCGGGCGGCGCGTCTCCCTGATTTTCGCTATGACCTGGGGCAATAGGGAAATCGGCAGGAAAGCATACAGCGGGAGGCTGGGCCAAGGTTGGGACAGCGCATCCTCGCTTTTGGACAGAAACCTCGGGCAGCGGGCGTTCTCTTTTGTTGCAAAGAGGTCGAGCTCCGCTCTGCCGAATAGGCGCCATACCAGCTGGACTGTCTGAGGGTGCAGGGACCATTCTCCTGGGAGAATGAGGCCCCTGGACAGCTTGTCCGGGCCCACATTGAGGTGGCCCGGTACGTGCGCAGCTCTCAGCGAGCGCAGCGAGCTGTGTGCCCACACGAGCAGGCATTCTGTCAGATTGCCCAGACACCTGGACCTGACACCGCCCTGCCGGTTCACCTAGGACACCACTGTGGTATTGTCCGACCGGACCAACACGTGGTGTCCTCCTATAAGCGGGAGAAACTGCTTGAGCGCGTTCTCTACCGCTATCATCTCCAAACAGTTTATGTGTAGGAGCTTTTCTCCGCTCGACCAGAGGCCCGAGGCCGATCTGCCCTCGAAAACGGCGCCCCAACCCGAGGTGGAGGCGTCCGTCGAGATGACTTTGCGGTGTGAGATGGCTCCCATCGTCACTCCCTGCTGGTACCAGTCGGCTACTAACCAGGGCTCTAGGGCTGAAACGCAGCCCTGAGTCACTCTGATCCTGAAGCCTCCGGACGCCCAGGCTCTGTGAGGCACTCGGGCGTTTAACCAGCATTGCAGCGGGCGCATGCGCATTAAGCCCAGCTGGAGCACAGCTGCAGCTGAGGCCATACGTCCCAGCATCCTCTGAAAGAGCTTGAGAGGTGCGATTTTGCCCGGCCGGAAGTACGCAGCCATGCGCCGAACTTGGCGCGCGCGTTGGGGTGACAGGCGGGCTGACATTGCCACAGTGTCCAGATTCAAACCCAGAAATGAGGTTGATTGCGTGGGCACTAATGAGCTCTTGGTCCAATTGACCGTGAGCCCCAGGCTGTCCAGATGGCTGAGCAGCATTGCCCTGTGGGCGAGGAGCTCGGCCTCTGACTGCGCCAGGATGAGCCAATCGTCCAGATAGTTCAATACTCGCATCCCTCGACTTCTCAGGGGAGCGAGGGCCGCGTCCATGCACTTCGTAAATGTACGGGGTGCTAGTGACAGGCCGAACGGAAGGACAGTGTATTGATAAGCCTGGCCGTCGAAGGCGAATCGTAAGAATGGCCTGTGACGCGGCGTTATCTTGATTTGAAAATATGCATCTTTCAAATCTAGGGAGATTAGCCAGTCTCTCGGGCGAATATGCGCGAGGATCTGCTTGGTCGTGAGCATCTTGAACGATCTTCTCATAAGAGCTTTGTTCAGACGCCTCAGATCCAGAATCGGTCTGAGCGACCCATCCCTTTTTGGCACGAGAAAATACCGGCTGTAAAAGCCTGACTCGCTCATAGAATGGGGAACCGGTTCTATAGCCCCTTTGCACAGAAGCGTGGCTATCTCTGCTCGAAGTAGATGTGCTACTTCCTCGCTCACTCTCGTCTCCGTACGCGCACAGAAGCGCGGAGGGCGGCGAGCGAACTGCAGAGTGTAGCCGTGCTTCACTGTTTTCAGCACCCGTTCTGATACACCTGGAATGGCTTCCCACGCTCTCGCGTGTGCCACACGGGATAGAACGGCCTCCAGGCTCGAAACGCCGCGCTTCGCGGGTTTGACGGCCTGTATAGGAGGGGCGGGCGCAGTGCGCGCGCTCTCTGTGCTGTGGGCCAGCCGATCGCTCGCGATGGCTGGCCGCCCTACACACTGTATCTCTGCCGCTTTGAGCGGGGAGTGGCTTGTGTGTGGCCCTACACTCATCGCTCCGGCCACCCTGGGCGGAGAACAAATGGTGTGTGGTGTGGCGCGTAGCGCCTGAGGCGAAATGTTCGCGAAAATGTGTGAGCGCGTTTGAGCGGGCACAACTCTTACGCGTGGAACATGACCGGTTAAGAGTGGCTGTGTGACAGCGCGTGTGGTGGTTAGGCGTGGACGCAAACAAGCGGACACGTGACCTAACTCTAGCACTCGAGCGGCCGGTGGCCGCTTTATGTGAGTGAGAGACACAGGGTTTATAGTGCTTGTGTGCAGGGGTGAACACAGAAAAGTGGGCACATTTACTGCATTTGAAACACCTACGGCGTGAGCCGTGCAACCAGAAATAATGCAACTTTTGTGATTTCTCTGGTTCGCCGTAAAAACGGCGGTTATTGACAGGCGAGAGGGCAGTTTTGCCGGCTCGTTGGCTGTGTGAGATCCATCTGCAGCAGCCACAGTGGTGGGGGCTGACAGGAAAGAGAGTTTTGACGGTGGTCCGGCCGCGGCGGGACTTAACCGTCGTTTCTCGCCTCTGGCTAGGAGGACTTTGGAGGCTCGGACTGCAGCGCGATCCTAGGCCGGGGGCCCCGAGGGGAAGGCGGCTTACCACGGCTGGAAGAGCGCGATCTGGGGCGGCCGCTCGGTCTTCGCTGAGACGAAGGGGGCCGCGCTGGGCGCTGCGCGGAGCTGGTCACGAGGACGGCGAGCAACGGAGCTATTGCTAGCGCCGGGGCGTCGAGGCAGGAAGAGGTTCATGGCCTGAGTCATCTTCTGCACTTCAGAGAAACAATCGACGATCCCCGTGACTGCTGGTCCAAAGAGCCCAGACGGGGAGAGCGGGGCGTTTAGAAAGGCAGCGCGCTCTGTTTCTCGCATATCCGCGAGCGTGAGCCAGAGGTGGCGCTCAGCTACCGTGAGGGAGGCCATAGAGCGTCCGACGGCCTGTGCTGCGGTCTTGGTAGCGCGAAGGGCGAGATCCGTCACGCTTCGCAAATCCGTGACCAACTCAGTGTCATAGCTTTTCTCGTCCAGGTCGCGGAGGAGATTAGCTTGGAGGATTTGCAGCACGGCCATAGAGTGCAGAGCAGATGCCGCTTGACCGGAGGCAGCGAAAGCGCGGCCGATCAGCGATGACGTCACTCTGCAGGCCTTAGACGGGAGGGCAGCCTTTGAGCGCCAACCATAAGGCGGGCAAAGGTGCGCTGCGACCGCCTCTTCCACCGGAGGGATAGCATTGTAGCCTTTCTCAGCCGCGCCGTCAACTTGTGAGAGCGCCGAAGAAGCCTGAGACGAGACCCTCACGGAGAATGGCGCGTTCCAGGACTTTGCAAGCTCCTCGTGAAGCTCTGGCAGAAAAGGTGCAGTCCTGGAGATGGGCGCACGGCGGCGACTGTTTAGGAAGCATCCGTCAAGTCGATTCGGTGCTGCCACCTTGGGCGGGGCCCATTCGAGGCCTAGCTGCTCGACAGCCTGGGTGAGAAGGCGCAACAGTTCCGCGTCCTCACCCGCTCGAGAGCGTCCGGAGGCCCGGACTGAAGAGGTCGCGGAAGACCAGTCCTCGCTGTCGGAAGCCATGATGGAGCAGCTGTCAGCGCGTTCCGCGGCCGCATCCGCCTTATCCCCAGAGGCGGCAACAGAAATGGCGGCCTGGGGTGAGGGCGGGGAAGGCGAGAGTGAAGCCGGCGGGAAGGGTTCCGGCGAGCTTCTTTCTGCAAACTCCGGAGTCCGCTGCGAGCGGCGCTGCGAGCGGCGCTTCTTTCTGCGCGGCTTAGCAGGGACTAGAGGGATGTCGTCATCGAACTGATTGAGTCGAGCCCGCAGGGTCGACATCGTCAGTTCCTCGCACTCCGGGTATCCGCCGGCGAGTAGTGCGGCGGCGGCATGATCACGGCCCAGGCAGAGAGCGCAGATCACATGGCGGTCCCCGGAACTGAGCTGCGCGTGACACGAGCCGCAGGTGGAACGAGACATTTTGTATCAAACGCTCGGCTCTTTTTGAGAAAGTGTGACGCAGCGGCGACAACACTTGAGCGTAAAAGGATATGGGCTGCCGGATAGCAGAGCAGGCACGGATGGCTGAAGGTGGCGCGATGCTGCCGGCTTCTTCAGGCGCTGTCCTCTGCTTGCTCGTCTGCACGATCACGGCGGCGGGTTCCAGATCCAGCGATGCGAAGGGCTTCGCTGAAGAAAAGAAAATCGAATACGCAGCCCGTGAGCCCCGCTTATATACACGTGGCCACGCCCCACCTGTAGGCAAATGAAGCCAGGTGGGCGCGAAGCGCCCTCATTGGTCGCCACGTCACGCGGGCTCACCGATAGGCTGCTGCAGTTGCCAGCAGAGCAGCCAATAGCACGCTGGAATAGCCTGCTATGGTCTGCCAGGCTGCCGCACTGCGTTGACAATGTTACAAAATTAAGGATAATTTTGGGTTTTTCAGAAATCTCGAAGAAAGAATACTTTCCCGATGCGTAAGGAAACTTACGCAATACGAGAGAACCTCTCGTAAGAGAACATGTAGTGTCTGATCGTGGCTGTATAAATCATTGTTAAAGCCGTTTTAAGGTTTTAACTGTTATGATGTCATGGCAACAAAGTTGTAAAATTCGATATAGTTTTACACAGAAAATGTTAGTAAGCTAATGTTTCACAATAAAATCATGTTAACACATATTATTAATGTCTTGGCTATAATGGCTATATTTTTGAAACACTGAGTATTTTAATGATTACGAATTGGTCCCATTTACTTCCATTGTAAATGGCTCACTTTAACCTCTTTAAAAAGGAGGGACTGGTGGAAATTAATTATTGTGGTAATCAACATGCCACAAATGCTGTCTATTGATCTTAACTTGTACTGAATACAAAATACTCCTTTAAAACTCAAATATCTGACACATCCTATTGTACTGTATTACAGGAACAGATTACAATTTTTTTGAGCATAATGTTTACATTTAGATCACTACAGTTATTTGTAAGCATGCAGAGTTAGATGATTAGACATTGTGAGGTTGTAATGAGTTTCTTATCATCACTTGATATTTGTGTAACAACCGTTGCTCAATCCTCCCAGAAGATCCATCAGATGACACCTGCATGTCTGTGGATGAGGCCCACATGTCTGAACTTCCTCTTAAGGATACCATGGAAGCTGCTGGATCAGAGATGATACTTCAGAGCGTCATCAAGGGAAACCCTGGCCTCAGAGGTAAGATATCTCAGACCTAAGCTACAGAATTATTTAAATGCTTATCAATTGGGTTATCTTAGGATCTATTTGCATCTACACCTACATGGTCTTCTCATGTAAGACTATCATAACAAGTTACAGTGGTGACACTCTCAGTAATTAAAACATATACCATGATTTGAAATTAGCACCCACCAAATGCAGGTGAAAATCAACCATTTGGGGAAACGCTGTCAACTCACTAGCCAATTTGATGAGTTATGATTCATAGATTAAATTCTATTAGACAAACCATCGCTACAAAATAGACAACATCAGTGTCTTGTAAAACCCCAATAGAGGAAAGTTAGTGTAAAAGCTCTGCAGATTCAGCAGAAATCCTCTAAAGTCATGATGTAAATATAATTTTGTGCAGCATCTGCACAGATCTCTCTTGCATGACCATCACTAGTCGACAAATACCTCATATGCGGGTTGATTTGGGTCATCTGAGAAGAGTTTCATAATATATACAATCCTATACAGTATAGAAAGTGCCCTTCAAAGATTTACAAATAGCCAAGGTAAGGGTTTTTAACAATATCAGCATAAATTCAGCAAAAAATATTGTATTTTCGATTGCATAACTATGGCAATATGAACACATCACAGTAATGCATGCCCCTTTGGTAGCTATCATGCCCCCAGCCATTTAACTTATTAAAAGTGTTTATAATCAAAATCCTCTAAGTACTTCTGTTATCTTTGGCTAGTGGAGAGGCCTTCAGTGTTTCCTTGGGCAACAAAGTACACAGCACATTTATAGTGTTCCTTGTTCCTTTAAATAATTGAAGCCTGTTTTATGCCTTTTGTACGATTATTCTTTTGAATTGGCTTGAAAATGTATGTAATTTATGTCAGTATGGAACATATCTATTTTGTTTCTGGGTTCATTTATTAATTCCATTTTACTGTGCATTTGTCTCATTTTGTTGATTCACAAAATTGTGTACTGTAGTTTGTTCTTTACTAGAGATAAATCCCAGGATGCTTTTCTTCAGATGCTGTTTGATACCTAATCTATCCATCTACTTACACCCCAAAATAAACATACTTTGCACAAGTAATAACCACTATATCAAGTAACTTAAGTACATAACTCATACAGTTGCATAATAATTTCAGTAAGAGACATTTCAGAACACAACTCATGAAATCAATCTTGCGTAGCTAGAAGTGTTTGTCCTCATTTTGAGTGTGCTTCAAGCTTAGAGTGACAGAAAAACACCTCACTGGCATTCATCGTGTTCCATAAACAAATTCATCAACTTTCAGTTTGTTATTGAAAATGTATTTCATGTGGGCATTTTATCTGTAGTAAGTGCTGAAAAGACAAAAGAGAGCAACAACAAGCATGTAAAGCTATTATCATGTGAAACAATATATAGAAACTACAAGGAAAGTTACAATGGCACAGTAGCTTTCCTTCTCTGCAAAAAAGAAAAAAAGACCAGAGACAATAACTTTATAACACTGCAAATGAAATTGAGAATTTTGTTTATTTTTTATTCTTTTTATAAAAAAAATAAAAGAAAGAAAGAAGGAAGGAAGGAAGGAAGGCAGTGAGCTTAACATCCAGTACATATTACATGTTTTTTAACCTAGCAGTTACACTGCTGTGACACCTTTCAACAAAGGGATGTTCCTGGAATGTTCCATGAAGCCACAGTGTCTGTTTGGTGCTGAGGCCACTGCCTATCATAAGTGGAAAAAATTTAATTGGATCAGGGACAACAAGGTAAATCTATTATCTCCCCAGCTGTGGTCAGTTAGAAATCTCACTCAGAGCCATCTGCTTTTGTTCATTGGCCAAGATCCTCTGCAGAGTTTCCTCTCCTGTTGCCAACCATTACACTGGCATTACAACATAATTTGGAAGGAAATAAAAACCGTAAAATTGCCGTAATAAACTGTGAAAGTCAGAGTGGGTGGAATTAAATTACTGATATTAAGTACAACAATTAATTGTATTGTGATGTAATGATGTTGATAGCAAATTAATGATATGTAATATATATATATATATATATATATATATATATATATATATATATATATATATTGATTTTTTTTTTTAAATAATGGGACCAATTTTAAGACCAATGCATTATTTATAAAATATTATCCACATAATAATTAGAGTGAAAAGTTTCAATTATACTATACACCTACAGCTATACACGTCAAGCGGCAAAGCTGTGTAGACGTCAACTTTTTTTTGAAAATGAAAATCGTGTTGATGTCTACATTTTTCGTCAAGGAAGACGATGAATAATCTTTTATTAGAATAATCGACAGAAATCGCCAACATGTGAAACAGCATGCAACATAACACACAAACAATACCGGACACTGAACTGAAAACAAGTAGGAACTTAAATACACAGATGATTAACTAAAACGACGAACAGCTGTGATGACTGTGGTTAGTGTCCACAGTGAGAGATTATGGTGGGAAAATAGAACAAAGGAAGACATGTGACTAATGAAAACAAATTGAATGTCTATTAAAACTAAAACAAACTGAACATAACTGTGACAGTCTACACCTGACGTTTGTCTGACGACAATCTCCAACATTGTAGCGACGTCAAGTTCAAACATTGGGATGATGTCAAATTTTGGTTGAAAATGGAAATCGGGTCGACATTTTACACCTGGCATTTGTCTGACGCCAACATTGTGCAGACGTCAAGTTCTACCGTTGGGCAGACATCAAATTTTGTTTGAAAATGAAAATCGTGTTGACATCTACATCTGCCGTTTGTTTGACATCAAGCTCCAATGTTGGAAAGAAGTCAAAAACTAATATTGATTTGAAATCAAGACCTAATGTTGTCTTCACATCAAACTCCATTGTTAGGCAGACTTTGCATTGTAGTTGGAATAAACACTAGAGATCTATCAAACTCCAATCTCAGCTGTCAATTCCATTTTTAAAGAAGCATGATTACAAAGTTAGCATGGATTATGTTGGCATGGCACCAAACTTTTAATCAACTGAGAAACGTCTCCGGTTACGTATGTAGAATTCCCTGAGAACAGGGAACGAGACGCTGCATCAGCTGACGCTACGGGGAATGCCTCCAGCGTGACTGAACTACTATCGAATCACGGCAATCCTATTGACCGGCGACAGCCTATGTCATCAAGGTGCGACCAGGTAGTATATAAGGGTGCCTTGCCAACATGACACCGCTTTTCGTCTGAAGGGACTGTTTGGCAGGCAAGCCCTGAGGTATGGCAAAGCGACGCAGCGTCTCGTTCCCTGTTCTCAGGGAACCTAGGTTACATACGTAACCGAGCTGCGTCAGCTGACGCTACGGGGAACGATATACCTACGCCGCCATGCCGAAGGGAGTGCATGCCCACTGGCAGTGACAACTGTCAGGACAAGCAAATTCAACTGAAATGCCTGAACCACTCCCCCTCTGGTCACATTAGGCTGTCAGTGACAGCACTCCCTACGGTCAAAGCACGAGCTATAAACCTGAGAAGGAACCTGCGCATACAATATGAAGTCCCACCCTGGCTGCTCCAAGGCCTGGAACCAGCCCATTCGACAAAAGGGGTTCCTTTAAAGGAACGTGGCTAGGGGACCCGAGGGAACCCGCGCCAGTCACTATTCGGGAAGAATTCCACCGAATGCCACCAGGGAAGCCTGACCTAGCGACCTCAATGTGGGACACATAGGTTCGGTCAACCCTGTCTGTCAAGTACAGAGCCTCTGGTACTCGCCTCTGAAGAGACATCCTGCTGTGGTACTGCAAAAAATGCCAGTGTCCTCCACCAGCCGGATCTCAGAGACGGGTTATCCTGGAGAGCAGCGCTCAGCGAAGTGCTTTCTAACCCTTGCTAGCGAGGGGAGTTTAGCCGCTCGATCCAAGGATCTACCAAGCACTTATTTTAAAACATGCTCAGGAGGCCGAACAGGCCTACCGGCTGATCCTAGCTGGGAGGCCTTGAGGGGCCTACAACCGACGGATCAGTGCCAAGCGGCTGTAAGCTCACAGAAGACTCTCACTTGAGAGGAGCTCCTAAGCCTGCCTGGTAGGTAACCATGCTGTAGGCGATCTATGAAAGTCCCTTCCTGTAGGGACCGCATAGTAGCAGTGTTGTCTCGTCATGCTAGGGTATGAACACCACCTTCAGGTGCTACCGGCTAGAAACCGGAGCCTGATAGCAGGTGACCACTAGCTGTCAGCGTAAAGCCAGTTATGTGTTCCCTCCTAGGGAACTCGTTTCCCAGGGAGGCTGGAAGGGGCCTCCACCTGGTAACCTGTGCTGACTGCTCGAGCGTCCGAAACACAGCGGAGCTTACCCTCAAGGAGGCCTAACAGTGCCTACTACCTGATAGCATTCGAGCTGGCCCTCGAGGTCGCTGGAAGATGGGACTCGCTCTGACAGGGAGGCCTAGTGAGGCCTACCACCTGATAGCCATCGGGACTCGTTCCTTCAGGGAGGCTTGGGGAAGCCTGTCACCTGACAGCAGACCATGCTAGCTGTCCGAGCGTCCCGACTCCGGGGCTCGCCTCCAGGGAGGCCTGGCGAGGCCTACCACTTGGTAGTAAGACCTATTAACGGTCCATGCTAGTTTGTCACAGTGACTGGAACTGGAACTCCCTCAGGGAGACCTAGTGGGGGCCTACAACCTGATAGCACGTTAGCCGGCTAACCGAGCGTCCAAGCTCGGGGCTCACCCTCAGGGAGGCCTACCACCTGTTCTAGCCATTCGTGTGAACTGTCAGAGATGACTGAGGTCCCGGTACTACCTGACAGCAATCCACTGTTAGGTGTCCAGTGACTGAAGACCAGGAACGTGCCCTCAGGGGAGGCTAGGTTGAAGCCTGCTACCCAATGGCGAATCCCACAGGGAAGCCCATGCAGCTTGCTACCTGTTAGCAACCCTTGCTACCACCGTTACCGAAACTGGAGACCGGGGAACGATCTCATGGAGGCTCGGCGCCTACCACCTGCTAGCACTCAACGCTCACCGTCACAGAGAGTGGGAACTGGGAGCTCACCCTCAGGGAGGCCCAGTGAGGTCTACCGCCTGCTAGTCCTTGGGCGTTCCTCCAGGGAGGCTTAATTAGGCCTTCCACCTGACGATAGGTGCGCTTAGCTATAGCTCTACACCGTGACTGGCCCTGTCCAGACTGTGATCAGGAACATGCCCTCAGGAGAGGCCAGGTGAGGCCTACTCCCTACTAGCAACTCGTGCTAGCCATCCAGTGACTGGAGCCCGGGAGCGCCCCCTCAGGGGAGGTCAAGTTAGCCTGCTTACCCCACAGCAGGCCCTTAGGGAGGCCTGGTAGCGCCTACCACCTACTAGCAGCTCGTGCCAGCCGTCGAGGGACTAATGCCCAGGAATACCCCCTCGGGGGAGGCCTGCTACTCACAGCAGGCTCTTCAGGGAGGCCTGGTGGGGCCTACTACCTGAGCCAGGTGACCCAAAAATGGGAGCCTACCCCTCAGGGAGGCCTTGCTGGGCCTATCTCCAAATAGGCAGTCTGCAGATTCTGTGAACCCTGCCGCAGTTAGTGGAAGGCTGGCTGCTGCACCCGGGCTGACGGTAGCTGTCTGGTGCTGACGAAGAACTGGACATCCAGTTATCACCTGGGGACTCATCCCCAAGGAGGTCAAAGAGGGCCTACTATTTGACGAGGTTTCTGCTGAAGTCGACATCGACGGAGAAAATCCTCCCAGGGCCACACGGGCCGCGACATCGAGACTCTCTTGCAAGGGGGCTGATGATCAAGATGATGCCTACCACCTGTCCTGGAATCTGCTGCCCAGCCTGCCCAAGCTGGCTACTCACAACCAGCTGGCCTTCATATGCCCGCACCTGGGGCTGGCTCCATCCCAGGAGCTAGAGGGCCTCCGTGACGGCGCAGTCTCACGGGCAGTTGCCTACAGACATGAACCTAAACACATTGCCAAGAGCAGTGCACTCAGCGAACAAACTGCTTAAAAAATCCTCTAAAGCGAGGGGAGTACAACTTACGTCACCTGCTTTGGGGCGGCTGCCTTACTTTTTCATACAGCGGCCTGCCGATCATGCAAGGGCGTCAGCTATTGGCAATGCTCGGGCCTCAGGGGAGCATCCGACCAAAACCGCCATGCAGGAGGTTGCGATGTTCAGCTCAACCCGAGCCCTGAAGAAGGTGGAGCAGAAGACATAGAGCAAAGGGTGAAAAACATCATACAAATATGCAGCCCATCGGCCGTGCCATCCTCCAGGATGAGGCCGGGGGCTGCCAGAAGGTGGCGGCCACACAAGCTCTGAAAGGCGGGTTACAGCAAAATAAGTCTAATCGCACACAAGCGAAAGACGCTTAACCCCGCCCCACGACCACTGGCAAAGTCGCTATCTCTGCTGCAACACCTAGACTGCATTACTAAATAACCCCAGAATGCAGAGAAGGGGGCGGGGTAATAAGAGGAGGCTGAATCAAGGATGCAGAAAACAAAGCACTGTTCTTATACTTAAAAGACAGGCCCGGGGTGACAATACCTGCCTTTAAAGGAAACGCCCCCCATCCTTAGCAAAGCCTAGGCCAAGTGGTGCGGCGCTAAGCCTGCACTAGATCTACTTAAGGCTCGGGAAAGAAATATTATTACCCCTTACGTAAAAACAACGAGTCCCCGAAACCCATTCCAAAGCCCAACAGGGCTGGGCACAGATCTCACTACAGCTCATGCATTAGTGCTTACCCGGTCGTGGCTACTTTATACTTAAAGCTAGTAAAACAAAACTCGCCCCTGCACGCCACAAGCCCGCGAGCAAGAGCGGCAAATACAACTACTCACATAGGTGAGAGAGATAACACGGAGAGGCGGTAAATCTCTACTAGCTAAAGAATAGCATTATGCACAAACATATAATGTTTTCAAAGAAGACTTACTCTCACAGACCAGCCAGGCGGGCCTAGAATATCATCATCATGGGCCCAGCAGGCCGGACGTAAGAAGCGCCTAGGGAGGAGATGAAGTAGAGGAGTGAGGGTCAATGCAATTCTTACTTCAAGTAGGAGACCCATCATCAACGCTTTTTTTTTGTTTTTTTGACTGTGATTGTGATATAGAACTCCTACTTCCCCCGGGAGTCCGCCTCCGTGCGCCTCACCCTCAACTGAGGGGGCGCCCGAGAGGCGATGCTGGCCCTCGGGCCGCGTCTTCGGTCCTTGGACCGTGACGCCTCCCGCCTGCCAGGGACCCGGATCTCAGTGGTATGCAGGTCCTCAGACGCTGCCGCATGCACCTCAGCAATGCTGGTCCTCAGACCCAGTCTCCGGCTGGTACACCACCACTGCATCAGAAAAACATCCCCTGATTGAGATCCTCAGCAGATCTGCCCGGTGCGCATCTTTGCAACACCGCCATGGTGAGAGAAGTAGCACTGGGCTGACCTGCTGCTGTGTTTGCCCTGCCAATAGGTTTGCTTCGAAACATCATTTTGAAGAATTAGATGGTAGGGTTGGAGCTCTCAGTGTCCTCGCCCACCCAGATACGAGATTGCACCCGTCAGTCGGTGGCGACGACACATACCCATATTCTCTTATCCTCCCAACGTCAGCGACATACCGCTGATGTCAGGGAACAAGCCGAATATGGGTTATTCCATGCCCTCTCTATCTAAATAGGAAGATCAGGAAGGAATGAAAAAGCCCAACTGAGCCGATGATTATGGACGGGGAGAGATCAATAGCTTAATCTAGCGATCTCTCCTCTAACGCACCAACATGACAGCCGCAGCCCGCCTGCAGCGCGTTTTATAACATTCAAAGGCTCATCATACACAGTCGGGATGGCCGAGAAGATTAAACTCCCTTCTCACCGCCATCCCTAGAGCACTTGCAGATAAGTCTCGTCAGCCGCCTAAGCGAGCTCTATCCAAGAAACCAGTGACACGCGTCCGCGCTCAGCCTCGGCATGAGCGGGACGGCATCATCAGTATCGGATGCCAAACCCTCTTCCCTCAGGAAGAGAATCAGACGAGAACGGAGTGATCTCGGATTGACAAACGCTCACATACACAAACAAACAAACAGCTCCATAAGAGCTGAATGAGCATGCTCTTGATCCCCGGCAGAAATACATGAATTTGGATTACCTTAACTTGAAGCATACAGACAAAACAGTCCCTGAAGACGAAGAAGCGGTGTCATGTTGGCAAGGCGCCCTTATATACTTCCTGGTCGCACCTTGATGATATCATAGGCTGTCGCCGGTCAATAGGATTGCCGTGATTCGATAGTAGTTCAGACACCTGTCACGCTGGAGGCGTTCCCCGTAGCGTCAGCTGACGCAGCTCGAGTTCCCTTTCGAAAGGGAACTTGGATGCAAGCCAGACTCAGTGTTAATTTTAAGACAAAACTAACAAACTTTAAAGGTCCCATGGCATGAAATTTTCATTTTATGAGGTATTTCAACATTAATATGAGTTCCCCTAGCCTGAATATTGTCCCCAAGTGGATAGAAATGTTGATCGGTGTAAAACCGAGTTCTGGCTGTCTTTCTCTGCCTTTGAGAAAATGACAGGCCAGACTAGCCAATCCTGAAGTCTCCTGGTTTGACGTCCAAGCAGGAACGGTTACCTCCCTTTCCTCCACCCAGAGAATCTGGCACACCCATGCAAGCGCAAGAGATCATTAACGTTACTTGTGAACGAGTGAAAGCTGGCAGTTTCTCAGTGTTTGGATGCACAAATGAAAACAGAAGTCTTTCTTCAGTTCCTTCTGACCTGTGATCATTGATTTCTTATGTGAAGCTAATTATTTATTATTCTTGCACACACGGCGGCTTCTCTCTCTCCCGAAAGAACGGTGTTTTCGTGTTTTCTATCTTGTGAGTCAGTGTTTTTGTACGTCCTTGTCGCGTCTATCTGTTCTTAAATGTGCATACAGTTGTTTCTGCTCAACATCAGCAGAGTAGTCTGTACTAGACTGTACAGCAGCATCTTTAGAGATAAACCTCACACACGCCGAAGCTCGGCCTTCAACATCCCCGACCCCCAGTACTGCATCTGGCCCACAGCGGAGGCACCATACGCGGCGCGAGATTAAGCAGACGGGGGTAAGCGTGAGGGTATCTGGGCTAGGCTAGCCAGCTATCCCCACAATAAACTGGATTACATTCGATTACTGCTGTTGTGTCTTTGTTTGCGCTGTGTAAGTTCCTCAATGCGCGTCACTGACGCTTTTCATGCAATTGGAACATATCTAGAAATACTGCTTTAATCAACACTTACTAACTCGTTCATCTCGACAGCTGTAATGGTACATTGCATGTGTTACAAAGTTGGTAGAATAAGGATGAAGACGGACTCGGCGTGACTGGGACTCGTGTTTATTCAGAACTCTCAGATACAAACACAATAAACTCGCGCTGACAGACAGCGCTCTCACAACTCAGTAGTTACTATAAATAACTTTGTTAGCAATCGCTCCGTCTCCGTGATGTCCGGTTCGCGAACGAATCATTCTTTTGAATCGGTTCTTTTTAGTGAACCGAACCAGTTCACCAAATCGGACTGAATCGTTCTAAACGGTTCACGTCTCGAGTCAGCGCTGATCCATAATTTACTAAAGTTACTAACTTTCTGACATGAGTGACAGCCCCTCTGACTAGAAATAAACTAATTACCTGAAGTATATGCTGTAAATGGAAGCTTTAGCGTAAGTTCTGCCAGGAAGACTTAATTGTCATGTCACTTTAATTTTATCTATCCAATCACATGCTAAAGACCTGGGTATAAAAGATCGGTACTTACTCATGTCTGAGTTCGCAGATGCTGACGCTCCCATTCACCGCCATCCTCCCCACCACCTCCAAGTCAAATCCTTCCCTACATCCACCCCACCACCACCAGGATGGTCCCTTCCATACCTCACGTGGGGGTCGGCTGCGCCTCTGCCTTCGTCTTCAGGCAGGATATGCAGAGTCCGGACCCTCAGATTGCGAGCTACGGACGGGGCCTATGCCAATATACTTTATTGCTTGCTGGGTTGTTAATAAATGGATAATTGTCACAGTATTTATTCTCCCGAGTCTTTCTGGCAGAACTATAACAGTTCACTGAACTGAGACTGACAGAACTGATGTGAAGTGAACTCCGGTCCATCCGTCTCTCTGGCAGCAGCTCGTGCGTCGTAGACCTAATTAAACCACGCCCCCTCCGCTCATTTAAAATGCAAAGATGTCAGCCAATCACAACAGTGGGCGTTTTTACTGAAGTCTCACAGCCGACACGCCTCTTGAAGCAGGGCATTCAGCCACAGGGCAAACAGCAGTATAGAAAAAATGCCTTTTATTTCTAAATTATGACATTTTATGATGTAAAAATCATACTAACAATATAAGTACACCTCAGGAAACACTATAAAATAATAGAAAAATGCCATGCCATGGGACCTTTAAATTCTAAGTGAAACTGAAATTCACAAATGTTTGATGCTAACCCTAACCTTAATGAGGCAAGCAATGAATTATCAAAATAAACTTTTATTCTAACACTTTTAAAGAACCTGCAAGAGGTGGATTCACCAAACTTTCTGGAGATTAATTTACAAAATTGTAGAACAAAATATGAAAATATATTGAGCTTGTATTAACAATATACCTTATTTTAAGCATTTAACCAAAACCCATTCACAAAACCTGTTGACTTCGGAACAATTGAAAAATATGCATCCTCATTTCTAGGGTTTATGACTCATTCCTGCAGTCCTATGCTTGTAATCAACCTGTGGATACAAAAGTGAAAGGATAACCATTCACTTATGAAATTACAATCAAATTAATTACATGATATAATGGTTGATTAATCCAATTCAAACAACCACATTTATCCATATTTTCTTGGAAAAGCCTCAAAATAAAAATATCTATTCAATAACATTACAAGATTGTGACACTTGAGTAAAGTGTTGAGTATGAAGTGCAGGCACCCACCAGCAGAAACATAAATCGGCTCCTATGGTCAACAGGATGTTCAAAAGGGACCATCAAAATAAATTGTTACCAGTTTAAGTCAATGTTTCCCCTACCACTGACAGAGCAACCTGCCACTAATTCTGGGCATACATTTTTTTAAAAAGAGTACCTAAAATTATTTTAATAAAATAATTACATATGGAAATGTATTACTGATTAATTAGTGAATTAGTATTTTAGCATAAAGCAAAACTAAAAAGCAAGGTTAAATGTTGGTTAGTGACACTGTCGGTGAGGCAATGGCATTTTCACTGGGGTTTTGCTCCAGGAGTAGTCAGGAGTTCGAAAACAAGTTGCGTTACAGCGATTTGATTAGCTATATTTAACTAAATTTTATATTTGTAGACAAAACTCTACATCATACTTATGTTAATCTTGTGATGCAGCTAAGTGAAACTTAAAGTACTTTAAGCTAGACAGGAAATTGTGCCATTTCAACAATACATTGCTGACAATGCTAGCTATGTCCCACAAAAAATAAAACCAATAAACAAATGTTATCATGACCAAAATCAATAATTATATATATTTTCCTTACCTATGGTCAACATGTACAATAGGTACATATTCTTCATTGGCGGATTAGTGTCGAAATCACATACCGCCACCTATACTAAATTACCATACCAGCAAATAATAGAGAAACTTAAGACAGATTCAATAAAACAGGAATAAAACAGTCTCATGAAAGAAGCATCCATATTAAAAGTTCGAAGTTTACTCAAAAAATACATACGCTGAAGAGCTTTTCCTCTAATAATATCAGTATTTGCTTCAAATTATAGTTTATCATCAAGTACAGTCCCTAAATATTTATACTGTTCGACCACATCTACTTGATGTCCCTTTATGACAACAGGTAGCACAGGGACAGAGTTCTTCTTACGGAAATCAATGGACATCTCTTTTGTCTTAGAAGCATTAATATTTAAAAAAGAATCCTCACACCATTGAATTAAATGATCAACCACTGGACCATGATTCCCATCTGACTCAGTGAGGAGAGACACAATCACAGAGTCGTCTGGGAATTTAACAATGTGTCTTCCTTCAAAAACACTACGACAATCATCAGTGTATAAAGAAAACAAAAGAGGGGATAAAACACAACCCTGAGGTGTACCAGTGGACGATACCAATGCATTAGACAACACACAATTAACACATACTCTTTGGACTCTGTTGGTTAAAAAATCCACCAGCAACACACAATGGCTGGGTCTAAATGAAAATGTTCAATAAGTTTCTTAGCCAAAATATGGGGCTGAACACAATTAAAAGCAGAGGAAAAATCACTAAAAAGCAAACGTACATGATTTTTTGTGCCTTCCAAATGTTTTAAAATCATATTTAATATGGTACAAGTGGCATCTTCCACTCCTCTACCTGATCTATAGGCAAACTGCATAGGATCAAGGGCTGACTGAGATAAAGCTAAAATTTCCTCCCTTACTAATTTTTCAAAAGATTTCATAACCAAGGAAGTAAGTGCAATGGGCCTATAGTCATTAAGAGAAAGAGGATTTATTTTTTTCGCAATTGGCACTACTATAGAGTTTTTCCAAAGACAAGGGACTTTAGAAAGTTTCAAGGATTTATTAAAAATAAAAGAATAAATCCCTGAAAGCTGCTCAGCACACGTCCTCAACATGCTGCCACCAATGTGATCAGGACCTGGACTCTTCTTAACCTTAACTTGGCCAAAACAACTACGTACGTCAGCTTCACTAAGTTGAAATGTAACATTATCTACAGTCTTTGGATTTCCAAAATGATCATACAGGTCAGAGGTATAATAATGAGTATCAAAACGTGTATAAAATGAATTAAAATTCTCTGCTAGTTCATAATCGAGTTTCCCTTGTAAAGTAATACTTTTTGTCTTCTGTTTAGTTCCAATTATATAGACTTCACTCCATCCCAGGCTACACTCCACTCCATCTCCCGTTAGAAAAAATAGTTTAAATGTTTTCCTTATACTGCAATTTTGCTAATTTTAATTCTTTTTTCACTAGTTGGTGGGCTTCTCTATATTTAATTGAATATATTGAATGTAAATCAGATAAAATTAAATCAATCTCCCCTTTCATTATTTACAGTTTTCACAATATGTATAGAAGCTAACATGGTCAGTGTTTTAGTGACCCAGATAATCTGTTTTTCATTTTACATCAAACTTTTTTATTTCCAGATTTAAATGGAAACAATCCCAGTTGTTCAATGTTAGACCTTTTAACCCCACTGTATCTTAATATTGTCAATAAATGTTGATATTTCTGCAAGTAATTCTATTTCAAACTAAGGATTGAACTTTTGGTGGTACATGACTTGTGACTGTTCTTTTCTGCTCAGCTCCTGCTGAGTCATCTCTTACTATTACCAGATCAATGCAGGATGTAAAGGTCAAGGCAGGAGATATAGCCTTGCTTGAATGTTTCATAACTGGGCCAAAGGCTGTGGATGTTGATTGGCTGGCCAATGGGAAGTTGATACAGCCAGCGCAATTTGATTGTAAGATGCAATTCGATGGACACAGATGCCGTCTTCTGTTAAAATCTGCACATGAAGACTACAGTGGAATCTATACTTGCAAAGTCAGTTCAGCAAAAGGTAGGAGACTAGGAGTCATAACAACTGTGAAAAGTGAGCATACCTGTGTTACATCATATATGCATAAACAGGCAACCTATTCGTTCATATCATCATATCAATCACCACATAATATATCATATCATATTGTTTTCCAGTACTGCTTTTTAGCTCCCAATACTTCTGATTAATTTTAACTGTGCTTATTTTTTCCTACTTGTATGGTACAGAAAAGCTCACTTGTACAGCTAATCTTCTGGTGATTCCATCTAAGGAGCCACTCTTCACACGGAAACTGGAGGTACTGGAGGCTACTGAGGGATGGTCTGCACAATTTGATTGCAAAGTCAGTGGATCTCCACCTCCTGAAGTCACCTGGACTCATTGTGGTAAAAAATAAAGAGCCAGCTGCAGAAGTCATTTTCTGAAATAACTCTGCTTGGAATAAAAGCAACATAGACATTTGTCAACATTGATTGAAAATACCTATTTTGTGTACTAGAACAACCTGTGGTGGAGACGGATAATATTCGCATTCTCAAAGTAAATGGGCACCACTCTTTACTCATCACTTATGTCAACAAGGAGAGTGAGGGATTCTACACAGTAATTGCTCGAAATGTTCATGGAGAAGCAGAGAGCTCAGCTGAACTCTATATACAGGAACCTCGACCGGCCATATCTACTCACATGTAAGAAGACAGACTCTTCTTAATGTCTAATTAAATATATATACAGGTGCTGGTCATTTAATTAGAATATCATCAAAAAGTGTATTTATTTCACTAATTCCATTCAAAAAGTGAAACTTGTATATTGCATGCATTCATTACACACAGACTGATATATTTCAAATGTTTTTTTCTTTTTATTTTGATGACTATAACTGACAACTAAGGAAAATCCCAAATTCAGTATCTCAGAAAATTATAATATTACTTAAGACCAATACAAAGAAAGGATTTTTTGAAATATTGCCCGACTGAATAGTATGAACATGAAAAGTATGAGCATGTACAGCACTCAATACTTAGCTGGGGCTCCTTTTGCCTGAATTACTGGCGTGGCATGGAGTCGATCAGTCTGTGGCACTGCTCAGGTGTTATGAGAGCCCAGGTTGCTCTGATAGTGGCCTTCAGCTCTTCTGCATTGTTGGGTCTGGAATGTCGCATCTTCCTCTTCACAATACCCCATAGATTTTCTATGGGGTTAAGGTCAGGCGAGTTTGCTGGCCAATTAAGAACAGGGATACCATGGTCCTTAAACCAGGTACTGGTTGTGTGCAGGTACCAAGTCCTGTTGAAAAATGAAATCTGCATCTCCATAAAGTTGGTCAGCAGCTGGAAGCATGAAGTGTTCTAAATCTTCCTGGGATACGGCTGCATTGACCTTGGACCTCAGAAAACACAGTGGACCAACACCAGCAGATGACATTGCACCCCAAACCATCACTGAGTGTGGAAACTTTACACTGGACCTCAAGCAACGTGGATTGTGAGCCTCTCATCTCTTCCTCCAGACTCTGGGACCCTGTTTTCCAAAGGAAATGCAAAATTTACTTTCATCAGAGAACATAACTTTAGACCACTCAGCAGCAGTCCAGTCCTTTTTGTCTTTAGCCCAGGCGAGACGCTTCTGACGCTGTCTGTTGTTCAAGAGTGACTTGACACAAGGAATGCGACAGCTGAAACCCATGTCTTGAATACGTCTGTGCGTAGTGGTTCTTGAAGCACTGACTCCAGCTGCAGTCCACTCTTTGTTAATCTCCCCCACATTTTTGAATGGGTTTTGTTTCACACTCCTCTCATCTTAATCAGTAGGGTGCGGTTATCCCTATTGCTTGTACACTTTTTTCTACCACATCTTTTCCTTCCCTTCGCCTCTCTATTAATGTGCGTGGACACAGAGCTCTGTGAACAGCCAGCCTCTTTTGCAATGACCTTTTGTGTCTTGTCCTCCTTGTGCAAGGTGTCAATGGTCGTCTTTTGTCAAGTCAGCAGTCTTCCCCATGATAGTGTAGCCTACAAAACTAGACTGAGAGACCATTTAAAGGCCTTTGCAGGTGTTTTGGGTTAATTAGCTGATTAGAGTGTGGCACCAGGTGTCTTCAATGTTTAACCTTTTCACAATATTCAAATTTTCTGAGATACTGAATTTGGGATTTTCCTTAGTTGTCAGCTATAATCATCAAAATTAAAAGAAATAAACATTTGAAATATATCAGTCTGTGTGTAATGAATGTATATAATATACAAGTTTCAGTTTTTCAATGGAATTAGTGAAATAAATCAACTTTTTGATTATATTCTAATTTTATGACCAGCACCTGTATTCATTTTCTGTCTCATTGCATTGTCTCATTTGTCAGTTCATTTTGCACTCCTCAGGTCAAGGTTAGAAAAGATGCCATCAATTCCTGAGGAGCCTGAGATGTCCGAGGGAGAGGTGGAACACAAGGCAATGCCAGACTTTGTAAAACCTCTCAGTGACCTGGAAGTAGTAGAAGGGAAAGAAGCAGTATTGAAGTGCATGGTAACAGGCCTACCATACCCCAAAATCATTTGGTACCACAATGGCAAGAAGATAGAGAGCACTGATGACAGAAAGATGATACAGTGTAAGTCCACACAAATATTGTTAAAAGCATTTTAAAGGATATTTGTGATCCATCTATAGTCGAACACTGCCTTGAATTCTAGCTGGGAGGTTCTCCCGAATACATGTCGTTTTTAATAATATCATATCATGTACCCCTTCTAGACAGAGATGTTCACAGTCTGGTCATTAATTCTGTGTGTCATGGCCACAGTGGTGTGTATAAATGTGTCATCTTCAATAAAGTGGGCAAGGCTGCCTGCTATGCTCATTTATACGTTGCAGGTAAGATCGATCTTCCTCTCATATATAGTAGTATTGTAACATTCATATGTGTCTGCCTCACTAACATTGTTGCTTCTTGACAGTTAGCCTTCCTGAGCCACCTGACGGTCCTCCAGTAATTGAATCTGTAACTGGGAGAACAGTCTTATTGAGCTGGAAAAGACCAAAAAACCTGGACCCATCCATAGGTAAATTTGTCTGTCTTATCTTAAAGGGTATAACACACACAATTTCTGCCAATCTCATGTTAATCTTGAGTACCTATAGAATAGTTTTGCATCCTTCATATCTCCGAAGAGTCTTTAGTTTTATCAGATTTATAAAAGACAGATACGCTGTACCGATTCTTTCCGAAAACATCTGAACTTGTGGGCAGAGCTAAAGAGACTTGAGCAACAAACAAACAAACACACTTGCACAACTCCATTGCTGCTCTGGAAAAACATACTGCGTACTTTTCCCTTAACGCTGAACAAGGTTATCGTTCCCTCACAACCAAAAACACACTTCTTCTATGACATTTGTTGATTTTTTGGTCTAAAAACAAAATTACGGCTTCTGTAACCCGAACAAAGCACGTTGGTGGGTGTGCTCTTGCTCTCGCTCTGGTTGATGTGCGCATACACGCTCCTAGAGAAATGCCCATACAAGGAATTCCGCCCTTTATGACGTATTACAGGGCCCAAAAAAAAAACATATACTGAGGAGTATATCCTGAAGGAGTGTTTGGCCATGTTTAGCATTAGAATCCAGCCAGAATGCATGAAATGGCATTAGAGATCCCCTTTAAACTATACTGGCATGATAGTTCCTGATATTTTTTTGTTTAAAGTTAGTTTATCATGTTCTATGTTCTGTGATAATTAATCGACAAATAGGGGAGAGTGAGGTAAGATGTGTCAGTGTGTAAATTCTACCACCACCTTAACTTTTTCCCCACAAGTGTTTTATTTTTTGTTGCCAGTCAGTGTCAGCGCCATCATTTTCACAAAACTTTCATGGCCCCCAGAATATTTTGTTTGAATATCTGAACATGCAATATATCAAAAGAAAGGACAGAGCCTCTGCTTTTAAACAAAAAAAAGTAATTTTTTAATCTGTACTTGAATGTGGGAACGTTTCATAAAAGCAACGTTTTGAACAAAAAGCTGAGAAAATCATCTACATTAGCATAAGCAATGCTTTTCTGCTTCTTTTTCACCTGTGTTTTGATCCAGAGATTCTGTACTCTTTCAGACGATGCATAATAGCGCCCCATACCGTATAACAATGAAAACATGGATTGCCGGGATATATTGTCACGGATATATGAAATCTAAAGCTAAATGTAGACTATAAACCAACACAGATTCACACAAATTCAAGGTCACCACTATTACGTTTCAGTGTATCCATACGTTTTTATTAAAATATATATAAGTTAGATTAGTTTGCAAGAGTGTGATTATAAAGACAGGGAGGCTGAAAATGTGGACTAGTGAGTAGATGAGTTTACCTATTCAGTGTGATGACGTTTAATGTCCCTGACAATCTCTGTTGTTCCATTTAGCCACTTATTAGTAATCTCTGTTGTTCCATTCAGCCACCTTTTTTCAAGACAAGTAAATGCTTTTTTTTTTTTTTTTAATCACAAGGTGTATTACTGATGTATGTTATGTCATAGAATAAAACATAGAATGGTAATATATTGAGCTTAACCACAGATGTAATTTCAGTCATTTAAACAAAAATCCATTCTAATGACTTCTCAGTCATCTCAGTCAAAGTATACCTGTTTACCCTGCCCTCCCCGATATCATTTTCCTTGTCCTTCATTCATTTCAGATCCTGCTTCACTCGTGTATATTGTTCAACAACAAGCTTTGGGCTCCACCCTGTGGACAACCATTGCCTCCAGCCTCAGAGACACTTCTTATACAGTGCCCTCACTTTCTAAGGGGGTGTGTTATTCCTTCAGAGTCCTTAGTGCTACTGGAAAAGCATTCAGCAAACCCTCTCAACCCACTGACCTGGTCCAGCTCATTGACAGAGGTATAGCAAAGAAATTGTGCTCAAATTCTCTGTACCCACAGTAGATAAATGTGTAGATATCTGTTTCTTTTTTATTACATTGTAATGCTGCTCATGATGACACATACAGTATCTTCTGTTTTAATTGCACTTTTAATTAATTAAATTGTCATAACTATAGCCTTGCAGCAGATCATCTCAGTGGGCCAAAACATACCCTCATTAACCTTTTTTCTCATGAACCCTCATGAATAAATGCTGACTGTATCGTTGCCTGATGCATGCACATTGCATGTAGACATGTTGAAATCATGTTTTCATTGTTTTTCCATATCACAGGACAGTATTTACACAACGCTCCAGTCATCCTGGACAAACCTGATATTGTGTATGTAGTTGAGAACCAGCCTGCCACCATCACAATAACCCTTAATCATGTCCAAGCAACAGGCACGTGGAAAAGGTCAGTGTTAAATGCAAATTAAACATTCAGACTACAATATAAATTGTGAATATTAAGTCCGCCATTGTTTACCAGAAGGGGACTGGAGCTTGTCTACAAACCTGATGCATTAGAGATGACCATGCCTGATGATGACCAGCATGCCCTTCACATTTCCAAAGTGAAAAGCACAGATGTAGGGCAGCTTATCTTCATGGCAAACAACCAGTATGGCAGTGACCTCTGCACTCTACAGCTGGCCATGACAGGTAAAGGCTTACTCATTATTTTCAACTTCAGTATAAATATTAGCTGCACACATATTAGCAACAACGCATGGCAAAGCAGTAAAAGAAATGCTACACTTATAGTAGTGTTTTGCTAATCTATAATATGCCTCTAATCTAAAATGTTTCCTGTCTGAAATCATAATGACATTGAGAAGATATTTTCATAATGTTTATGTCATATATTATGTAATATATGTCATATATAATATGACCTATATCATATATTATGTGTGCTAAATGCATAAATGTAAATATACTGTATGTAAATCTTTTCTTTCTGAGATATTATTTGAGAAGGATCTGTCGGCATCACATTACTACAAACCATGCCCCTGCATCTTACGCCTCCCTAAAAGAAACAACCCTTTCAAAAAAGGTGTGCTATTAGTATACTTCTTTTAAATAAAAAATAAGAAAGCATACTTTCAGTCTGCTTTTATGTACTTCTCAGAAATATATAAGAGAACAGAATCTCCAGATCAAAACACAGGCGAAGAAGAAGCAGAAACAAGCGGTAGACACATTGTTTATGCACATGTAAAATATGTGATCATCAAACATTTTCCAATCCAAACTGCCTAATGTTATCGAATAAAATGTCGAACCCATAAAGAGGTAAATGACTGTACAGTTTTGGGGGTGTTGATGGACACAATCTACTCGGACTATGTCTATGTTTGGTCTCGGTCTATCACAAAAAGTTATTTTCTCAGCTTTTTGTTCAAAATGTTGCTTTTTTAAAAAGGGAACTTACCCACATTTAGGTGCTGATTCAAAAAATAATGCTTGAAGCTAGGTTTTTTTAAGCAGAAGCACATAAATCTTTTGATATATTGCATATCCAGATATTCATTCAACAAAATATTCTGAGGGCCAAGAAAATTATGTAAAAAAGATTAAAAATGCTGGCGCTGGCTGGCAACTTTTAGGAAAAATGCTGATGGGGAAAGAGTTAAAGTAGAGTTAAAGGTATATTTCAAGTATTAAAAAATACCTTGATAGGAGTAAGTGTAAAAATAATGGGCCTAAATAAATAGTTAACTATATGTATGAAGTATATCAAAGATATAAAGAAAACTTACAAGTATATTGCAGTTTAAAACTGGTAGTCAAATAGTACTAATTTCAAATTACTTGACAAATATTGTATTTAGTAATGTAATTTACTCATTTTAGGTAATGTATTCTGACTACTTTTTGATTACTTTTTAGATTACTTTAGACATAACTTGTTTATCACATTGATTTGAATAGGATGATATTGTACCATTTTGATATAAAAATACAAATAGAATCCTGTTCTTTGTTATCAACAGCATTTAATATCACATTTTGTTAGGGTGTCCCAGACTTCAGTTCATTACGGAACTGCAGGAGTTTGTGAGTTTAATGAAATGCAATTAAGTAATGAAATCATAAAAATAAAAAATATATATACATTAAAATAGTAACAATCAAAATAAACTGGTAATTTTGGCTAAAACCTACCTCCATCTCCAAACTTTACTCTAACCCTACCCCTTGAACAAAATTAAAATCTACTGTAGAGTTTCATAATTAAAATACTTTAAGAACTGAGGAAAAGCAAACAGGATTAATTACGGCAGCTGGTGATTTATGTATGATCTGTATGTCTTTTCATTGTCTATTCATTGTAGGGGCATAACTTGTAGTCGAGGTGGTTTGTAGTACGATGGGATGCAGTCGGACACACTTGGATAATTTGGGTAACTGAATACAAATATTAGAATGCAGTGGGGGTTTTTTTTTTTTTGTTGTTGTTGTTGTTGTTGTTTTTTTTCCCTCCAGATTATGCACTCTAACAGGCATATTTGTATGATGTGTGATTATTTTGCATTCATTGTAAAAATGTCCCATCAAGTTCAACCTGTGGCTGGTTGCATAAACTGCTAAGACTAGTAATCATCTAAAAAATGTATTCAAGACTGGTCCTAACTTTTTAAAGTAAGTTACATTAAAAGGTATATTGGTATATAAAAGGTATATAAAATCTAATTTGGAAAATTAAGAGTGATTGCCCCTTGGTTAACTGCTAGTTGGTCAAACTATAGTTCCCTTTCAGTCGGTCACGTTCGACGTACGTCGGACGTACCGACGAATTGGGGATCACTTCTGGGAGCCCCTATCAGCTTCGAGCTATATAGAACCGGCCAATGAACAATTGCCGTGCGAGATTTGCATCTCGCGCTCCGCCCCGCACTGCGGGTATAAACAGGAAGCGAGAGTGAATGCACGCTGTCATTCACTTCGGAGCCAAACGGCGATTGAAGAAGACTCTCAAGTTCATTGAGTGTAAGCTGCTATCAGCAAACAGTTATTGAAGACCGGAGAACGGGAGAAACGCGTGTTGGAGAGATGGCACATTCCAGCGGGAGAGCGGTGACTCATCTACTGCTCTGTTAAACAGAGAAAACTGCTGATTTCACAGCAACAAATTTCTGTTGGTCTGGTTGGGCGTTTTCCTGTTTGAGTACAGGCACGGGCTGTACTAAACCCTGTGCGCTGTCGCGTTTTCCCCCTGAGTGCTTCAGCACAGAGCGTTTCCTCACAAAAAGAGTTCACGGGTGACGCTGCATCTTTTTCAAGATGTCATTCCACCCGTGCGTTTCTGGATGCGGTCGTTCCCTGGCGCCTACTGACGGTCACAATCGCTGTCTCACGTGTTTGGGCAAACAGCACGCTGAGGCGGCGTTTGTGGATAGTTCATGTTCCCACTGTGGGAACATGACTATCTCGGAACTAAGATCGAGACTCTCCTACCTTCGGGCAGGCGGAGTCCCCTTACCCATCCTACGATCTAGTTCTACCCCTAACCCGGGTAGACCTACTTCTTTGGATGGCCAGGGTGATCTGAGGATCACGTTTAGGGCAAACCCACCGAGTGAAACTCCGCAGGCCCCTATTCCCTATGTTCCGCAGCCGGTAGAGCTCCCGAGAGAACCCGCTGGTCCCTTCCATGGGCGGCCAGTGGTGACTTTCGGAGCTCCAGCAAATGAACAGATGTCGATCGCTGCATCAGAGGGGGAGTTGTTGTCAGCTGTCAGCTGTACTGCCTCCCTCCGGGAGAGTGGCAACAGCTGCCCCGGACCCCGAGATGACTGCTATGCTTGCCCGGGCCGCCGAAAGGGTAGGGGTCGTGTGGAACCCTCCACCGTGTCCCGAACCCTCTAGGCTGGATGATTGGTTCCTCGGGGCGGCTCGCGCTGGTTCTCAGCGTCCCGCCCCGACATCATTCTTCCCGGAGGTGCATGAGGAGATCACGAGGTCGTGGACGGCACCTTTTTCTGTATGTTCTCCTCCAGTCTGACTGGGAAGGCTTACAAGGCTTGCGGACAGGCAGCGTCCACCTTGACATGCACCCAAGCACTCCTTGACATGCACAAGGGTAGGCCTGACCCAGAGCTCCTCCGGGATCAAGCACATCCTGCCCCGGCGACCCGCTGCTGCCTCCACCCCGCCGCCGGTGGCACCGCCTCCGACTACTCGTCGCAGAGGACGTCCACCCGCCGCCGCCTCCTCCCCCGCCAAGGCACCGCAGCAGCCTAACACCAGCCGACGGCATGGGGCCAGGTGGCAAGCGTCGTCGCAAGCGACCCTGAGACGGGCCACCCAGAGATGTAGGAAACTACTCTTCGGGAGATGGCTGCAGCACCACTCCCTCCCCCGGAGGAGGGCCGGGGGAGAATCCTTTGTTTGAGTTCTGTTCCGAAACCTCAAAACCTCAATAAAAGAGCAGTTTCCAATATCTCTGGGTGCCAAGAGAGCGCGCTTGGCGGTGGTCGACGCTCCCATGCCTCGCCACCCTCAGGTGCCTCTCCCTTCGCCAGCAGGGGACGCCGGCTGTCGGGACGCACTCAAGCGGCCTCCCCACACTCGCACGTCTCCTCCGCGGATGCAGGTAAGTGTTGCACAGCACACTCAGATCCCGCTTCGGGCTGCTCCCATGCCGTCCGAGCCGGATCCCTGTGTTCCGCCTCGCTGCCCCGCTGCGGGTATGTCTGTGGTGCCGTTGATCCCCCTAGCTCGGAGTCTGGGAGTCTGGCTAGCGCTTCCCAGCCCGTCTCGGTGGCTCCTCCGTACCATCAGACTTGGCTATGCGATTCAGTTCGCCCGGTGTCCCCCCAAGTTCAGGGGCGTTCACTTCACGACTGTAGTGGAGGCGAAAGCCCCCGTGCTCAGGGCGGAGATCGCAGTCCTAATGGCAAAGGACGCGATAGAGCCGGTCCCTCCAGCCGATATGCGGTCCGGGTTCTACAGCCCGTACTTCATTGTACCCAAGAAAGGCGGTGGGTTACGACCGATCTTGGACCTGCGATTCCTGAACCGGTCCCTTCACAGGCTGCCGTTCAGGATGCTAACGCAGAAGCGCATCTTCAGGGGCATCCATCCCCAAGATTGGTTCGCAGCGATCGACCTGAAGGACGCGTACTTTCATGTCTCGATTCTCCCTCGACACCGGCCCTTTCTGCGCTTCGCGTTCGAGGGACGAGCATATCATTACCGCGTCTTGCCCTTCGGCCTGTCCCTGTCGCCCTGCGTCTTTACGAAGGTTGCGGAGGCGGCCATTGGTCCCATGAGAGAGCATGGTGTTCGCATCCTCAACTACCAGTCGTGAGAGCAGTTGTGCAAACACATGGACAAGGTGCTCAGTCACCTCAGCCAGTTGGGACTTGGGGTCAACTGGGAGAAGAGCAAACTCTGTCCCACGCAGAGGATCTCTTTTCTCGGCATGGAGATAGACTCGATCGCCATGACAGCGCGCCTCACAGAGTCAATGTTGAACTGCTTGAATTCGTTCAAAGGCAGGACAGCGGCACCACTGAAACATTTTCAGAGGCTCCTGGGGCATATGGCATCCACAGCAGCAGTAACACCGTTGGGATTGCTTCATATGAGACCGCTTCAACGCTGGCTACATGACCGAGTCCCGAGATGGGCGTGGCACAGCGGATCCCTCCGCGTCCAAGTGACTCCGAGGTGCCGCCAAACCTTCAACCCCTGGTCGGACCCTTCGTTTCTTCGTCCGGGAGTTCCCCTAGAACAAGTCTCCAGGCACTCCGTTGTCTCCACGGATGCCTCATCCACGGGCTGGGGTGCCACGTACAACGGGCTTACAGTTTTGGGTCTGTGGACGGGGCCTCAACTGCAATGGCATATCAATTGCCTCGAGTTGTTAGCAGTTCGTCTTGCACTCAGCCGCTTCAAAGTGCCGCTCAGAGGCAAGCACGTCCTGGTCTGTACGGACAACACTGTGGCCGTAGCATACATCAACAAACAGGGTGGTCTACGCTCCCGTCGCATGTCGCAACTCGCCCGCCATCTCCTCCTATGGAGTCAGAAGCATCTGAGGTCGCTTCGTGCCATTCACATTCCGGGCCTGCTCAATCGTGCAGCCGACGAGCTGTCACGTCAACCGGTGCTTCCGGGAGAGTGGTGATTCCATCCCCAGGTGGTCCAGCTGATCTGGAGTCGTTTCGGGGCCGTACAGGTAGACCTGTTTGCCTCCCCAGAGACGACCCACTGTCAGTGGTTTTATTCCTTGACCGAGGGAACCCTCGGGTCGGATGCCCTGGCCCACAGCTGGCCCCAGGAAGAACGCAAGTATGCGTTTCCCCCAGTGAGCCTTCTTGCACAGACACTGTGCAAAGTCAGGGAGGACGAGGAGCAAGTCCTGTTGGTCGCTCCGTATTGGCCCAACCGGACTTGGTTCCCGGAACTAGTGCTCCTCGCGACAGCACCTCCTTAGCCCATTCCTCTGAGGAAGGACCTCTTGACTCAGAGACGGGGCACCCTATGGCACCCACGTCCAGACCTCTGGAAACTCCATGTCTGGTCCCTGGACGGGACGCGGAGGTTCTAGGTGACCTACCGCAAGCGGAAGTGGAAGTGGAACCTGTTCGTCGATTGGTGCTGTTCTCGCCGAGAAGACCCCCGGAGATGTTCGATCAGGTCTGTGCCTTCCTTTCTACAAGATGGGTTGGAGCGAAGGCTGTCTCCCTCCACCCTCAAAGTCTATGTTGCCGCTATCGCCGCTAATCATGAGCTAGTAGATGGAAAATCTCTAGGTAAGCACGATCTGTTCGTCAGGTTCCTGAGGGGGGCGAGGAGACTAAATCCGCCTCGCCATCCCTCCATACCCTCTTGGGACTTAACTCTGGTGCTAACTGCAGTACAGAGAGCGCCCTTTGAGCCTTTGCAGTCAGCTGAGTTGAAAATCTTGTCGTTAAAGACAATACTCCTGACTGCCTTGGCCTCCATCAAGAGGGTAGGGGACCTGCAGGCATTTTCGGTCGACGAATAGTGCCTGGAATTCAGGCCCGGTAACTCTCATGTGATCATGAGACCCCGGCCTGGATACGTGCCCAAGGTTCCCACTAATCCCTTCCGGGATCAAGTGGTGAGCCTGCAGGCGCAAACCCAGCCCTATCTTTTCTCTGTCCCGTCCGTGCTCTCCGGAACAACGTGGACAGAGCGCAAAGCTTCAGGACCTCAGAGCAGCTCTTCGTCTGTTACGGAGGACAGCAGAAGGGAAAGGCTGTCTCCAAGCAGAGGATGGCCCACTTGGATAGTGGATGCCATCGTCTTGGCTTATGAGTCCCAAGACGTGCCCTGCCCGCTCGGGTTAAGAGCCCACTCCACTAGGGGTGTTGCTTCTTCCTGGGCGCTGGCTCGTGGCGCCTCGCTGATAGATATTTGTAGAGCTGCGGGCTGGGCGACACCTAACACGTTCGCTAGATTCTATAGCCTCCGTGTAGAGCCGGTCTCTTCCTGTGTGCTCATTTCCCATAGTCAGTAACACCGAAAGTGCCTGTTCCAGTGTCGGCTTGCTGCGCCATTCCCTCCCCTATGGTAGACGGATACGTGCGCTTATCTGCTCCAGTCGAGTTCCCCAGAACGGCGAACCCTGTTGAGTCCTCCGCAACCCATGGCAGTCGGACGTGGCGGAGCGTTCAACGCCAGGTCTAACACTCGTATGCATTGGTGGAACTTGTGTTAGGCTGGGTTCCATATGTTGTGACCCCCACGGCGGTCCCATATGTGTATTCTTCCACGGTACGGCTCCCTACGGCGAGCCCATGTCTTTCCCTCGGCAGAGTCTCCTCTGCCGTCTCAGGAAGGTGTTGTCCCCCTCCTCTAATTGGCCGGGGCCACCCCTGGGACTTCCGTATGTTGTGCTACCCACGGCCAGCCCATACGTGTATTCTCCACATGGTAACTCCCTCTGGGCATGATGTGGCTTCCGCAGCGGCCTTCACAGGCACGCTTTCCCAGCGTTATCCAATACAGTCAGCTGAGTGGGTCTTGCGGAACAGCAGCTTTGACTCTCCCTGCGTGAATTTCCCCGCCCGCATCAGATCGGGGTCTGAGGGGCTCATCGCTGGGCGCTGGAAGTGGTAGTAACTATGGCGTTTTCCAAAGGGATCCCAATTCGTTGGTACGTCCGACATACGTCGAACGTGACCGACTGAAAGGGAACGTCTCGGTTACGTATGGTAACCCTCGTTCCCTGAAGGAGGGAACGGATACGTACGTCCCGTCGCCTCAGTTGCTGTACCATCACTGCAGGTCGAGCCACTAAGTTTGGCTCCTCAGTGAAAAACAGCGTGCATTCGCTCTCGCTTCCTGTTTATACCCGCAGTGCGGGGCGGAGCGTGAGATGCTAATCTCGCACACCAATTGTTCATTGGCGGGTTCTATATAGCTCGAAGCTGATAGGAGCTCCCAGAAGTGATCCCCAATTCGTCGGTACGTTCGACGTACGTTTCCGTTCCCTCCTTCAGGGAACGAGGGTTACCATACGTAACCGAGACGTTCTTAAGACACAGTCTTAACATAGTACCTAATTTTATGCAACTGTCCTCAAAAAATTTCTTTGAAGCACAAAATAAGATATATTTAACCCTCAAATGCATACCTCGGGTCTTTAGTGACCTGTGATGTCATTGACCACCCTCCTCCTCACTAATTTTTTTTTTAAGTTAGACATCAACCTTCTTTGTAATTCTCAATCAATTCATTATAAACAATATAACAAAAAATAATTATAAAATTAGAAAAGAATGAATGTTTTCCATTCATTTTTTGTAAAAATTGTATAGGGTCGCTAATGACCCAAAGTATATATTTTTCTTCACAACAATAATTGAATATTTGATGAATGTATAAGTGCAATACACCTTTATTCCACAAGGTGGTAATGTCTGACACTGAAGTTTCACTCATCGTGAACAGAAAACAAAAGAATAGGAAGTACATCAGCAAAACTTGAAATGGCTCAGTGTTAAAATGCTGAACGCAATCAACAATTTGTGTCACTGTCACAATGTTTGAGTTGGCAATTATGAGCTTTATTTTATTTCTTCTGTAATTGTTACTCTAATATCAGGAGAGTTTTATATTATCGCAACAGGTTGAGATCCATCCGTGTTAGATATAGATCCGGGTCGCTAATGACCCGAATATGTAATAATGATTGGCAAAACATTCATGCATTTAAGGGTTAAAGAATCAGTTTATGTCTATACAATAATAGTCCAAGCTCCAAAATAGGACACAAAGGTCTTTCTGAAGTCATACTCCTGCTGAAAAATCCAGCATAAACCAGCATGTGTTTCATGATGGTCCAGGCTGCTTATGGTTATAGCTGGTACAGTGCTATTATAGTGCTGGTCTAGCTGGTGGACCAGAATAGTCATGCTGTTCTCAAGCAAAACTGAGCTGGTGTAGCTGGTCCACCAACACTCACACTTTCCATGCTGGTGATCAGCATCTCATACCTTATGCTGTGTTTTTTTCAGCAGGGACAATCACACAACGAAACACAACACAAAACATTGATCAACTTGGGTATGATCCAATATAGCAACATGCCAATAAAATTAATCATCATAAGTCATGGGACATAAAGGATACAAGTAATCTAATAAACTGTATGTACAATCTAATATGGCAACCTTAATATGGCACACCCATGTGTATTAACACATGAGTGTGGGTGGACACTAAATATTCAACAATATTATTGATATGCCTGCATTGGCACCATTGTATGAGAACTGAACTGAGCTGGACGATGACATCAATGTTCCAGAGCGGCTATATAGATAAATTGGACCCACTTTATATTAGGTGGCCTTAACTACTTTGTGCTAACATTTAAATTAATTTTATACAATGCACTTATTGTTTACATACATGTATTTACATTTTACTACATTTGAAAAAATATCTGCATGTAATTACATCTGTAATTAATTTCTGTAATTACATTTATAATTACACCGTTGACAGTTCCCTTACACCTTAACCCCACCCTTAAACTTACCCATACCACCACACTTGTCCCTAACATTACCCGTATCCCACCTCAATATCAGCAAAAGTGTTTTGCAATACAATATGAAAACAATAAGTAAATTGTACTTACTTTTTGAACTACACCTCATATAAAGTGGGACCGATAAATTAACTAAACTATAACTTTTTTATAACAGAAATGAACTATTACTGAACTTACTTAGTCTATGACACTATTTTCTTCTAGATCTACTGTACATGACTGTAAAGCTGCTTTGAAATAATCTGTATTGTAAAAAGCGCTATATAAATAAAGGTGACTTCACTTGACACTCATGATATCATCAAACAATTTTTGGGGTGAATTATTCCTTTAATTTCTTTATACTTAAGTAATAATTGTCTGCATTGATCCTGCTTCAGGTTTTGATTTGTTTTTAAATCGTTTTTGGTGGCCTTTTCAGTGTCTCCAACATTTGAGATCATCATGGAGGACTTGGATGTGTGTGTGGGGGAAACATCTCGTTTAGCTGTTGTTGTAGATGGAAAACCTGACCCTGATATCCTCTGGTTCAAGGTATTTTTAAACTCTTGAATATGTTTATGTCTGTAGTCTTGAGAATTTTAATGTCTATAATTGAAATTTCACTGGATAATTTTTTGCTGTCCTTGGTGATTTGTTCTGTTTGACTTTCAGGATAGTATTCTTCTCGCAGAGAGCAGTCATTTTACCTTTGTGTATGACGACAGAGAATGCTCGCTTGTTATTCTCAATGCTCAGCCTGAGGATATGGGGGTCTACACTTGCACTGCTAAGAACATGGCTGGGTCAGTGTCCTGTAAGGCAGAGCTTACTGTCCATACTGGTAAGTTATACAAATAGTTTGAATATGGCTAGCCAAAAGGAGTTCTAGTGAATAATTCAAGGTTTACTTAGTAGAAACTATTTTTGTATGTTTGGTATAGTTAACAGGATTATGTGATACTTATATATATTCACAGCCAAAAATGTGGAGGAAGAAGAAGAGCAAATGGAAGATGAAGGCACAATTCTACGGAGGATGCGAAGGCTGACTGATTACTATGACATACACAAAGAGATTGGCAGGTCAGATACCATACTAGAAGAGCACTGCTGTTTATAGTTGTATTATTATTAAAAGAACACTGTCTATATTTGAATCTGACAGGTCTGTAATGTCTTTTTTCACAGAGGGGCGTTTTCATATATCAAGCGAGTGACGCAAAAAAAAGGTCAATCACTTGCAGCAAAATTCATTTCGGTGCAGGCAAAGAGAAAGACTTGTTCCCTGAGAGAGATGACCCTCTTGTCAGAGTTAGACCATGAGAAGATCGTCCACTTCCATGATGCTTTTGAAAAGAGGCGTGTAGTGGTCATTATAACTGAACTGTATCCTTTCCCTATGATTAATTATCCCTTTTTAAAAAGAAGCTGTTTGCTTGCATCATTATCCTTAAATGATTAAAAAGGTGCCACGAAGAGCTTTTGGAAAGAATAACAAAAAGAACAACCATTTTAGAATCTGAGGTTGGTGTTTTAACTATGTATTCAGTAAAATTAGATGCTGCTGCATGATGCTGAAACAAAATAAGATTAATATATTCCATAGAATGAATGTTTTTGTTTTATGTGCAGGTTCAGTCTATTATACGGCAGCTACTTGAGGGTATCACCTATCTTCACCATAATGACATAATTCACCTTGATTTAAAGGTCAACATATAAAGCAGTATCATTTACTAAACACTTTACTAATAATTAGAAATTACTTTTCAGTGACAAGCAATTATGTATGTTTAAATTTCAGCCTGAAAACATTCTCATGGCAGACCAAAAAAGTGATCACATTCGTATTTGCGATTTTGGCAATGCTCTGAAAGTCAAACCAAACGAAGAATTGTACTGCAAATATGGCACACCAGAATTCATTGCTCCTGAGATTGTAAACCAGTCACCCATCTCTAAATCTACAGACATTTGGTAAAATACCACCACTTCACCTAACTCTTTGACCGTTGGTTAAACATTTGTATTTTCTGTATTTTCTAAAACAACCTTTCTCTCCATAGGCCAGTGGGTGTCATAACTTATTTATGGTATGTATATCTGAACTCTCCACTGACAGAATTTTTCATTCAACATGTCACATAATCACATGATTCACATAATGATAGAATCACAATATCACATAATTTACAGCCTAACAGGAGTTTCCCCATTTGCTGGGGAAAATGACCGTGACACTCTGCTGAACATCAGGAATTATAATGTTGCATTTGAGGAAAGCATGTTCAAAGACCTTTGCAGAGACACAAAAGGGTTCATCATAAAGCTCCTTGTACCAAACAAACTGTAAGTGTTTATTGCACAACAATCTTTGTGGTAAATATGCCTGACTGTTTTAATTGTCATGGAGTTATGCTCTCTTGAATTTAATGTTCAACCATTTGTACTTCAGGAGACCTGATGCCACACAATGTCTTCTTCATCCTTGGTTCAAGGTATGATAGAATATTAACAAACAGGCTACAGTACTGATTAATGCAGCAAAACAAAGAAAATATGCATCCACACTTCAGTTCATCACTTTTGGTAACACTAGCCGCGTTTCCATTACAGATTTGCGCAAAACTTTTGCGATATTTTCTAAAAGTCGACAAAAAAATATTGCGAAATGACAGCGTTTCCATTAACTGATGTTATGCCACTAAAACATTTTTTTCCTCTCGTGATAAATCATTCCAAAAATCATGCTACGTATGTTGTTAGGTTTATGTATATCCCAGCCACCGCACGCCATTATTTTTAATGGAAAGAGATGTGCATGTTATAGCACTGATGGCAAGGAAACAACCTTATACTTGAGCGGCACATATGAGGTATTATGATAAATTGTGGCAGTTTATATTCTATTGTTTTTAATGGTGAGTTTAATAGAGAACTCGTCTTCTGTCCAAACATACCATCATCTGTAAAGAATGATCGACTTTTACATACGCCAGGTTATTGTGACGCATTGCCATATACAGAGACGAGCGAAAACTGCTCGGGTTATGTATATAACCCTTGTTCCCTGAGAAGGGGAACGAGCACTGCATCGGGACGACGCTTTGGGGATGCTCCCTTAGCATCAGCGAATCTGAAACCAGAATGCCAACTAGGCCAATCCGATTGGCGTGCGTGATGACGTCATCGTGACGGCATACCCGGAAGTATAAAAGGGTTGCTGGAGCGTAATGGCGGTAGTAATTGCTCTGAAGCATGCACTCCAGGCGCGCCAAGGTGTGGCGTCGGGATGCAGTGCTCGTTCCCCTTCTCAGGGAACAAGGGTTATATACATAACCCGAGCAGTTCCCTTTCGAGGGAACTCGCACTGCATCGGGACGACGCTTTGGGGAACGAGTACCCACTAGGCCACACCGAAGGGTAGCGCCTGCCCTAGTGTGAAGCCGGAAACCGGGCACAGCTAGGACTGGAGCACCCTCGCACCAGGCGTCGTAGGGAGATCCAGGCTATAAAACCTGATAAAAGTGTGTGGGGTAGCCCACCCGGCCGCCTCGCAGATATCCTGCAAGGGGACCCCAGAAAGAAGGGCCACCGAAGAGGCCATGCCTCTGGTGGAATGAGCCCTCACAGCCACAGGTGAAGGCAAACTGCGCACCTGATAGGCCATGGTAATCGCCTGGACAATCCAATTACTGATTGTCTGAGTAGACGCAGGCAATCCCTTCTTAGGTGAGCCAAAACACACCAACAGTTGTTGTGATCTCCTCCACTGTGCAGACTTCGCCAGATAAACTCTTAGAGCCCTAACCGGGCAGAGTAGGTGAAGCCTCCCCTCTTCCGCCGTCACATGAGGCGGAGGATGAAATGCCTGCAGGACCAATGACCTGACCACCCTTGATGGCACCTTAGGCACGTAGCCCGGCCTAGGGTGTAAGATGGCCTTTACTCCTCCCGGGGCAAACTCCAGGCAGGTTGGCGTTACCGCCAAGGCCTGGAGATCTCCCACTCTCCTGAGAGAGGTAATGGCAAGGAGAAAAGCCACCTTAAGGGTCAGATCCTTCGGTCCAGCCGACTCCAATGGTTCGAAGGGGGCCTCAGCCAATCCTTCGAGAACCACTGCCAGGTCCCAGGTTGGAACTCTGGACCGAGCCGCAGGCCTCATCCTCCGAGCCCCACGGAGGAATTGTACAACCAGCTGGTGCCTACCCAGAGGCCCATCACCCAAAGGAGTGTGGAAAGCCGCAATGGCAGCCATGTACACCTTGAGTGTGGACGGGGTAAGCCCTGCAGAGAAACGATCTTGGAGGAACTCCAGCACTGAAGCCACTGGGCAGTTAACTGGGTCCACCTCACGTTCTCTGCACCAAGTGGAAAATACATTCCACTTGAGGCTGTACAGTCTCCTCGTAGACGGAGCCCTGGAGCTGAGTAAGGTCTCTATCACGTCTGCCGATAGGCCAGCCTCTATGAACCTGGTCCCCTCAGGGGCCAGACCCACAGGTTCCAAATCTCCGGGCGGGGGTAAAATATCGTACCCGCCGCCTGAGATAGGAGATCCCTCCTCAGAGGAATCTCCCACGGCTGACCTGCTAGCAGAGCTATGATATCCGAGAACCAAACTCGAGTCGGCCAACGGGGTGCTACCAGAAGTAGACTGACCCCCTGTCGACGGACCCTTTCCAGGACTCCCGGGAGCAGAGCAATCGGGGGAAATGCGTACAGACGCAGCCTCGGCCACGTCTGCACCATGGCATCCAGCCCCAGCGGAGCTGGATGCGTGAGGGAAAACCACAGTGGACAGTGGGACGTCTCTCGAGACGCAAACAGATCCACTTCCACTGGGCCGAACCTCTTGCATATGGCCTCCACCACCTCTGGGTGGAGTCGCCACTCCCCGGGCCTCAGCCCCTGCCTCGACAGGATGTCTGCTCCCTGATTTTGGACCCCCGGGACATACATTGCCCTGATGGACAACAGTTTCCCCTGGGTCCACAGGAGGACTTGGCGTGCTGTCTTGTACAGAAAGCGCGACCTCAGTCCTCCCTGGCGGTTGATGTACGCTACTACAGACGTATTGTCTGTCCGTACCAGGACGTGCTGGCCTCGGAGGTGCGGGAGAAAGCTCCTGAGAGCTTTGTATACCGCCATCATCTCCAGGCAATTTATATGCCAGGAGGAATGACGGCTCTCCCATGGGCCCCTCGCAAAGCGGCCGTCCATGACCGCGCCCCAGCCAGTGAGGGAGGCGTCTGTTGAAACGGATTTCCGGCAACAAGACGCTCCCAACACTGGCCCTCGGGACAGAAACCAAGGTTTCTTCCATATGGCTAGGGAACGAGAGCATTTGCGCGTTACCCTGATCATACGGAAAGGATTCCCTCTGGGGGAAAACCCCTTGGTTTTCAACCACCACTGGATGGGTCTCATGTATAGCAGGCCAAAAGGTATTATGTTGGACGCTGCTGCCATGTGACCCAGCACTCTCTGAAAGTGCTTCACAGTGATGTTGTGGCCTAGCCTTATTCCTGAGACCATCGCCTGTATGGTCTCGACTCGCGCGGGAGACAATCGTGCCCGCATCGTTGTCGAGTCCCACACGACCCCGAGGAACGTAGTCCTCTGGGACGGCGTCAACACGCTCTTTTTCGTGTTGAGTCTCAGCCCCAAGCATTTCATGTGGTTCAGAACGACATCTCGATGCCGAACCGCCACCTCGTACGACTGGGCCAGTATGAGCCAGTCGTCGATATAATTCAGCACACGGATGCCCTGAAGTCTCATTGGAGCCAGAGCTGCATCCATGCACTTCGTGAACGTGCGTGGGGAGAGGGCTAGGCCAAAGGGAAGCACTCGATACTGGTACGCTTCGCCCCCGAAAGCGAACCTCAGGTACTTCCTGTGACATGGAAGGATGGAGACATGGAAATATGCGTCCTTTAGATCTATCGTGACGAACCAGTCCTCGGACTGGATCTGACTCACGATCATGGGAATAGTGAGCATTTTGAACCTGAAGCTCCTCAGAGACAGATTCAAAACCCTCAGATCTATAATCGGACGCAACCCTCCATCCTTTTTGGGAACTATAAAGTACCGGCTGTAGAACCCGGACTCTCTTTCCAGCGGAGAAACACGCTCTATGGCTTCCTTCGCTAGAAGAGTTTTTACTTCTAGTTCCATTACCCGAACCTGCTCGGGTATCACTGCTGTCCAGTATAACCCCCTGAATTGTGGAGGAGGAAAACCGAACTGCAGTTTGTACCCCTTTTCTACAGTACGCAGGACCCACGTAGAAATATTCGGAAGGCATTTCCATGCGCCGAAATAATCTACTAAGGGAACCAGCCTCTCGAGGCTGGCGTCGGGTGTTACACGGTTCCCGTTCCCAACCTCCTGAAGCGGCTGACCGGCAGGAAGTAGTTGGGAACGGTTCTCCGTGTGCGGACGCGCGAGCTGACCAGCCGCAGGTCTTTCCAGAGGCGGCTGGTGCAGCATGCGTTCGCGGGAAATCGATGTGGCCCGAAGCGTCATAGACGGCGGGATTACCACATCGATTTTCCCAGAGCGCCGCGGAGGAAACAACCTCGGTTGTTTCTCCGCGGGGGGGACCGCTCTTAGAAGCCCAGCCGTGGCTAGGACTTCTTCCCAGCAGCCTTCCGCGCCTGAAGGACGTTCCGAAGATCGCCTTTAGGAGCTGAAGGTTGCTGCTGAGAGCGCCGCCTCTGTTGCCAGGCTCCCGGGGGAGGGGCTCTAGAAGCGACGCTCTCCTTTTGCACCTTCCGGTGCGAGGAGCTGGATGACGGCTGAGGCTGCCCGCTAGGGCCAGCCTTCCCAGGTTTAGAGCGGCGAGGGAGATACTGGTGGAAGGCTGCTGACTGTTTCTTCGCCTCCTGGTGTCTGGAAACGACGGTGTTAACCGCGTCTCCAAACAACCCAGAAGGCGAGATCGGGGAGTCCAGGAGAAAAGCTCTATCCTTCTCCTTTATCCCCGACAGATTCAGCCAGAGATGTCTCTCCACTGTCACCATGGAAGCCATGGAGCGGCCGATAGCGCGGGCCGTCTCCTTGGTGACTCGGAGAGACAAATCTGCAGCCTTCCTCAGTTCCAGAATGTCCTCCGGAGAGGGACCATCTCCCTCGTCCAACTCTTTAAGGAGGTCGGCCTGGTAGGCCTGCAGAATTGATAATGTGTGCAGGGAACCACCAGCCCGACCAGCCGCCATATATGCTTTGCCCACCAAAGATGAGGTGTCCCGACAGGGTTTGGTGGGCAAAACCGGAGCCTTAAGGGACGATGCAGAGTCGGGTGAAAGATAGCTCGCGAGAGCTTCCTCCACCCGAGGCATCGCCCCATAGCCCGCCTCGCGTGCCCCCAGAACATTGGAATAGTCCAATACTGGGGGATTGCAAACACGCGAAGAATAGGGCCGTTTCCATGATCTACACACCTCGGTGTGTAGATCCGGGAAAAAAGGCAGGCCCCGGCGAGGTGTTTGAACCCGGTGTGAGAGGAACCGGTCATCCAGCCTGCTGGGTAGCTGGATTTCCGGAGCCTCTTGTGGCCAACTTATATTTAATTTGGCCACTGCCCGGGTCAACACCTCGACCAGCTCCTCTTGGGCGGGTGGATGAAGCGATGAAACAATTCCTGCTTCATCCCCCGCCTCGGTGCCTATTTCCTCCGGCTCCTCGGAACCGGAGAGAACAAGCATCGGACCTCCCACCCCGGGGGAAGAAGCCGCAGCGCGGGCTTCCACACGGGGAGGAAGATCCTCGGAACTGTCAGAGGAGGATCGGGAAAGTGCCGCAGCAGTCCCGAAACCCTCTGACAAATCCCGCTGTGAGCCCCATGATCTGCGACGCCGAGCCGCCTCAGCGACTGCGGGTCCAGAACCACGAGGCTCACGAGGCTGGCCGGCCTCATCAAACGCAGCCAGCCGAGAGCAAAGCACCCTGAGCGTCAGTTTTTCGCAGTGCTCACAAGCGGCTCCCTCGAGAGCCGCTTGGGCATGCTGGACGCCCAGGCAGTGCACACAAAGCAGGTGTGTATCCGAGCCCGACATGAACCTGGGACACGGATGCACACACTGTTTGAATTCATTCACTCTCACACTTTCCATTTTACTTTTCTCACACACTTTCACTGACAAACAACAGTAAATAGACAGACAGTAACAGATAGCGCTATGCTGAAGAGCAATAACTACCGCCATTACGCTCCAGCAACCCTTTTATACTTCCGGGTATGCCGTCACGATGACGTCATCACGCACGCCAATCGGATTGGCCTAGTTGGCATTCTGGTTTCAGATTCGCTGATGCTAAGGGAGCATCCCCAAAGCGTCGTCCCGATGCAGTGCGAGTTCCCTCGAAAGGGAACTTTGAATTTGCATGGTGGTAACTCAACGTTTTTTTTAACCACTTCGTTATTTTGGCTCGGAATTTCGTTTTTTGGAAATATAAACTGAATTTAGAAATACTTTTGAAATGAAATGCGTTTAATAAACAAAATATATTTTTGAAATGAAGACAGCGTTTGGAGTGGATTGCAAAATAATCTGTTCCCTGAGTCCACAGCCTTTGCTGTTGAGTGAGTGTACACAAATAAAAGTAGACAGTTTATAGTTTATAATTATGTCTTGCACTTATCTGTATGGCTAAACATGACGGAGTATTTTAAGTTTCCGCTGGAATAAGGAAAAAATTCATCAAAAGGCGACAACGACTTCGTCGGAAAGAGGGTTAAAGAAAACGTAGCCTATTTAGTTTCATATAGTTAGGCTATGTCTAAATATTATAATCTTTTAATTTCATATGTTGATTATGAAAAGTGAGTAGCATGAGTAAGGCTACATAATCAGATGCGCATATGTCTGGAGACATGGATTTTGAGCACAATTGAATTGTGTTTTCTAGAAAGTCTTTCTTTAAAATTAATTTCGTTTTGTATAAATTGTATTTTAATTTTGATCAATGTTTAATCAACTATTTGGCTGTAGGCTATATTTAATAAATAAGAAGCAAACCAAGATCGTCGGGAATGGATAGACCTAGTCTTTGAGCAAGGCTGAAACTATAGCGTCTTTCTGTTTTAATACATTTCTTGAAAATATGTCATAATTACAGTAGGCCTATAGATAGTTAGGTTGCACCGGGGTCCATCATTATAAAGTTACGCCACTTTCCTTATTAGGAGAAAATATATGTCGTTTTAACGACATAAGATCTCGTAGGCCTACATACTTGAGTGGGAAAAAAATGATATGTAGGCCCTATGTGAGAGCAATGCGTGACCGTACCAGGTGACCTGTAAATGCGAAAAAAACTGTTTCCATTGCAGTTTTGCGAAAATTTTCTTTTTCGAATTGCCTGAAAAACCACCTCATGCGAGCGTAAAAACTTTTTTGCGATATATGGGAGTTTTTGCGAAATTGACGCGTTTCCATTGGGCATATTTTCAATTCGCAATTTCAATTTGCGCAATTTGAAGGGTAAAGGAAACGCGGCTATTGACTTGGCTCCTACTTACAGAAGCTGTGTACAAAATACAAAGCTGCCATTCAACAGAACAAAACAGAGAGATGTGCCTTGAAATATCTAATATCTTAATGCAATCTGCTGTCAATCACATCATCACTACATGGCACACGCTAATTGCATCTCATTGCAGCCAATGAGCTTGCTTGCTTAACATTTAAATAGTTTGGTTCTGTGTTTGCTGTAAGCAAGTCTTGCAGCATGTTATCAGAAACCCGCCACCTCCTCCAGTTTCACCCCTATAGATCTGCTATGGGTATTCATATATACTATTTTCTATAAGCATATATGTCTTACATGCTTATAGCAGCTGTATTGGTGGTAGCAAATCTCTGAACTTGCTCTGCAGCAGCAGCATAGCAGATCTATTCTGCAAGGACCAAATACATTAACATTGTCATATGCATTGCCATGTTAAACTATTCCAAGAGTTGACATGATTGAAATTTAGTTTTAGAGCACATTAATCTAATTGTCATATTTTCCTTAGTCACTGACAAAGGGAAAAAGCATCACAACAACATTACATAAGCAAGTGCTAGCCAGACGGAAATGGCAGGTAAGCAATAATAAAGCTAAAAAAAGCTTAACATAAAAAAAAGCTTAACATAAAAAAAAGAAGTTCATTACCTAACAGTTTGGGGTTTTTGTTTGTTTGTTTTTTGCCATTCCAGTGTTCACTCATTAGATACAAGTCTAAAATGGTGATGAGATCCATTTCAGAATTGCTGGATGACTCTTCTAGCCATGTGTCCCTTGCTGTGCCTAAAAACCTTAAAGAATGCTCACCGCCTCCATCGTCGTCCTCCGACTCAGATGAGGACACTGATGAACTTCCTTTCATTCCTATGCCCCACACAATGATGTTCTCTGGTTCACGGATGTCTCTGACTGAGATCCATGAGGATGATGATAATAATGTAATTAGAGGATCCAATGATTCCTACCAAAAAAATATTTATCAGCTCGAGGACATCACAGAATGTCAGCAAACTGATCGACAGGAGAATGTAGACGACCTGGAGATTGCAGAAAGGAATGAACACTTGAAAGAATCCTTGCAAAGGGGTGCCAGTGTAGAAGCTGAACAGGTAGCAGGCAAGTCCAGAAGAGAGCTAATGCGAAGAGGGAGTTCTGCTGACAGTGCGCTTCTTCTGCAGATCACACCTGAAGATGGTAATGTGAATGATAATACAGAGGAAAGACAAGAGCATATGAAAAAGGCAGTTTCTATGGAGCTTCCACACAGGAGCAGTAGTCCAAAGACAGGCAAGCTGAGCAAGGAAGACTATGCTCTAAAACTTGATCTTATGAGGCAGAGGTTGCTAAGAGGGGGTACTGTTGACAAGAATATGAGTGGTCTTCGTGGCCCCTTGCTTGAGACACTGGGTGTTGATGATGACAGGCGAACTGCCTCTTTGGATCGGAACTTCAGACGTGCCAGATTGAGTGCTTCAGGAGTTTCTCAGGCATTCTCCACTGACAGTCCTGAAGAAACAAAAACTGCATCCAGGAAGAGGTCTTCTTTAAGGGAGGGAAATTCAGAGTCAATTTCACTGCACAGGAGATCTGGAGCCCCACTAGAGATTCCCTGCATTATTTTGGATGCCACATCTAATATCACAAATCAAGCCAATGCTTGTCTGCCACCTGTGTTTCCAAGAGAAATTTCTTCCAAGCCACCAACTCCAGAATTAGAAAATAAACAGGTGTCTAAGGGAGAAGAATCTATTGATAATGTCCATATTATAAATACCGCTCAGCCTGGGTCTATATTAGATGACACTGATAAGAAGTTAGAAAAGATGGAAGAACACACATCTCAAGACTCTCAAGACAGTATGCAAGGAAATATTAATAAAAGTACTGAATCTTCTCTTGATATACTTCCACATGACATATCCTCAAATTATTCAAGTGCATGTAAAGTGCAGGTAAATGGCAAAAATACATCATCTGTCACAGTGTTACCCACCCCTATCTTGAAAATCTCACAGCCAGATACTCAATCTACCACTGGACTTGCATACCAGCCTACACTTAGAACTGATATCAAAGATATTGATTCAGAGGAACTTTTTGAGGCAAGGTTTAAGAAAAGGGATTCATCTTTGACACATGGCCTGAAACGATTGACAAGGGCAAAGTCTGAAGAAAACTCGCCAGCTCTCCCACGGAAATCAGATGAAGAGGTTTATCGACCTGGTCCTGTAGGCACCCCATTGGAGTTTGGGCCTAGACGATTGCAGGAAAAATCCAAGTCTGTCCAAGACCTCAGGGATGTGGAGAAGGAATCTGGGCTTGGACTTATTGGAAGATTCTCTTTGCGTGCAAGGAGATTGCAACCCATTCATAAAAAAGGGAAAGAGGAGACCTCCGATTCTGTAGCTAACAGACGACGAGTTACCTGGGCTATGGGACGTAGCAAGTCCCTAGACAAAAAAGAAGTTAAGACAGGAAGCTTTGATAACACTATAGATACAAACAAAGATAATCTTGAGAAAGATAGTAAGAAGGTTGCTGAATCGCCTGTCCTTGCTGTGCGACATAAATTTGAATCTAATGTTTCAGGCATATTTGATAGAGTGCATAGTAAGTCAAAAGACAGAAAGGACAAGGAAACTAAACCCCACGTTGAAGCAGAAACTCCAAAAGAAGAGAAGCAAGACATCAAGAAAATAAATGATTCACCAGTTCTGGCATTGCGAAAAAAGTTTGAGTCAAAGGTATCTGGATTTTCATTAAGAAAACAAAGTCAGCCTGAGAAGAGGGAGGGAGATAAGGAAACTAGAAATGAAGAGCAGAAAGCACTTTTGTCCTCCTGTCATCGCCGCTCTCAGTCTGATGGGCTCATTCATAAGAATGTGGACATTCCAGAGAACCAGCTTCCCTCACAAACTGCTACTACATCATCCAAAGAGACAATGAACTACACTTCTAGTGCAGAGTCTGTAGAGTCCTTTAAGAGTATGTATTATTTAGTTTATGCAATGCATTTTATTTTTGTGTTGGTTATCCAAAACTATTCCAACACTTACTGCTAAGTATGTAAGTTGTTGCTAAGTATTCTAGTTAGATACTGTAACTTTACGAGTTAAGCTTTTGAAACTAATTCATGCAAATGAAGAAGACACATTAATTGCAAAATTGCATTAAAAGCATTTTTTTTTGACAGCTCCTGAAACTGACACAAGGTCTAGGTGGGACAGATGGGGTTTGTCCAGAAGTAAGAGAGACAGGACACCATCTAAATCATGTGCACCTGCATCTCCAAAGGAAGGTGATTTTTAAAAAAAAATTCCATTCCTTCTCTACTCCTTGTATGCCAAGTGCCACAGTTTTGATCAACAATTCCAATTAACAGTTAATCCAGTTTTTATTTATTTATTTCAGATTTTCCTCCAGTTTTCCATATTACACTAAAGGACCATGTTCTTCTTGAAGAAAATCCAGTCACCCTTAGTTGTCTTCCAGCTGGTAACCCTGAGCCTAAAATATTATGGATGAAAGGTATTTTTAATTCATTGGTTTACTTTTAATTATGAAAACGCTAGTTCTCCTACCATTTTTGAACTTTTTTCTGTTCATAGATAAGAAACCTTTGCAGATTCATGACAGAATGAGCTTAGTGGCCTGCCCAGATGGAAGACAACTTCTGATGATCATGAAGACATCTAAGAAGGATGCTGGAATCTATGAATGTGTAGCCACTAATAACCTGGCCTCTGCAACTACTTCCTGTATACTGTCCTTAGCCTGTAAGCTCTGGAAGATTGCTTACTATTTAGTATCCACCATTTTCCTACACCCCATGACGCTTTTGCACGAATTATGGGAGTAATTTCCATTAATCTGTAAATAATCAGTGAAAGGTTTGCTACCAAGGCAAGGCAAGATTATTTATATAGCACATTTCATACTCAATGGTAATTCAAAGTGCTTTAGACAGAAAATGAATTCAAATAATCACAGTATATGCTTAAGAAATAGAAAAACAACCTGAATCACTAAATTTGAAAACTCATCTCTTCCGTGAGCACTTAACCTCATCTTTAAAAAAACAACAACTACATTTCCTCTATTCCCTCCCTATAGCTTATGCTACTCTAAGCAAGGTGCGACCAAAAAGCTACATTCCGCTTTTTCAAAGCTCAATAATCCGCTCTATGCAGGCGCGCTACCCTCAATCGCGCTCTACTCACGACCCAAGAGAACGCTCCACTCATCACTGCATGTGCTGTGAGTTTAACCTGCATCTTTAGACTAATCCTGACTCCTGAGTATTTAATTTAAGTTGCATACATTTTGTTCTTGCACTGATGTTAAATTTGTAGCCATTTTGCACTTTGACAGCCAGTTTAAAATGTTGAGTATCGTGTGTATCGGATAGTTTACAAAATCAAGTAATTCTGACAGTTTTTGCCATTGAAATGACTGGGAAAAAGTGTCCCAATAACCCTGAATTATACTATGTGAAATCCAAAATGCATTGCATTATGTTGCTTGAAACCCCAAATATTATAACATTCTTTATCAACAATTATTCAGTTATTTGTAACAATGTCATTGTAAAAAAGCTAGCTACTTTTTGATAGTAACTTGTAGTGTAGCTATTTTTTCAAAAGGGTAGCTTGAATGTAACTTAACTACTTTAACTTACAAGTAGCTTGCAAGTTAAAGTAGTTCTATTTAGACAAAATCATGCCTCCACATAGTGCTTTAAAACTGTGTGTGTCTGATATACTGTATACAAAGCGTCATATAGATGCATTTTGTCTTAATAGACAAAATTAATCATCAACCTATACTTATCTATCAAAGGCAAAAAAGAACATCAAACAAAAATACTACCCCACACTCACAGAATTAAAAGAAAATATATACATTTATAATTTTTTATATGTTGTTTTTTGTATGGTAATGATGTTGAATGAGCCAAAAAAAATTAGCTTTGTACGGCAACACAATTTTGGTTAGCCCCACCAAATCTCACTCCAAAATTTTTTGAAAAGTTGGCAGCTCTGCAATAGTCCACCCTGCTGGTGATAAAATTATAAACAAGTTTCTCTTGTCTGGAAACAAAGCATCTAATTCATGCAATATTTTTGAGATGATAGTATTCTGATTTAGTTATTGCTTTGACATGACTAAGGCCACTAAAGTCTGACTCCAAAATCACACCAAGATTCCTGACTTGATTTTTTTGTTGTTTTACCCCTAAGTGTCAAGGCATGCATTCACCTTGAGAACTTTATCTTTAACTTTCAAATGCAATGATTTTAGTTTTGTCTTTGTTTAGCTGAAGAAAGTTTTGGCACATCCAATTGTTAACTTTATCAATGCACTGGCACAGGGGAGTCAATGTAGTCGTTAGGCGATAGGGCTAAGTAGATCTGGGTGACATATCACTGTAGTAATATATGTATGTATTATGTAATATATGTTGCCTTAATCAAAAATGTTCATTAACTTTAGCATTGAGTAATAATATTTGAGTGATTTGAAGTCATTTTCATCATTTTGACAGATTTGACAGATAATATTCCAAATATTGAATTTACCTGGTTTAGAAACATTCCAGTGAGCACTGTTAATAGGGATTAGAAGTGAAAACAGGAGCCAATTACATTTTAAAGCATCCATGTGAAAACAAACCTGAAAGACGTGAGGATTTGAGGAGACTTGAAGAGATTCTCAGAACCTTCCAATGAATTATTAGTATTAATTATAATGAATAGGATATATTGTAAATTAAATAATGAGAACAGACCACAATTGCGCAGTATGCTGTTTTTTCATATTATTACAGAGGAATACAAAGAGAAAAAAAAGAAAAGAATCAGGAGGAAAAGAGTGAAGAGCTCTTGCCTCAGATATTCTTGTGATATCATGTCACATTAAAATATCAAGTGTTATGTTATTCTGATGTCTAAAACTAAAACATGAAGAAAAATTTGACAGCTTATTCAGTCAAACCTTATCATTTGAAATTATTCGTTTCAGTCTTTTTGAGTGGAAGTTCCCTAAACCGGAAGTGCATCCCTTAATTCAAAATGCAGTAAGCTCATCAGGAAAAAGGTGGATAGCATTATTGCCAAACAGATGTTTGGGTGTTCTCACATTTTATTCATTATATGCTTGCACAAATTATTTTCTGATGCTCATATATTGTTTATATCACATTTTAAGGTGTCCCAAAACCGCCAGGAACCCCAGAGATTCCACAGATATACAATAACACTGCTTTGGTGCAATGGAAACCGTCAGACACCAAAGTTCCTTGCACATACATACTTGAGAAAAAAATTGATGGTAGGGAATATCTAATACATCATGCATACTGATCCATTATGTTTTATAATGGTATGGATTTTCCAACTTCAAACAAACCAACAAGATTAAAATATTACTACTATATGTTAAATGTTATTATTATTAATATTGCTGTTGTTATTATCTCTTTGTCATTCATTGTGTGCAATGTGTTACGTTTTATCTGTAGGCGATGATAAGTGGTTGACTGAAGCTACAGGAGTGACTGATTGTTTCTACAATTCCTCTAAACTTCCAATTGGTTCTACCATCCGATTCCGAGTGGCATGTGTAAATAAAGCTGGCCAAGGTCCATACAGTAATGTGTCAGAGGGAGTAAGCATTAACTTTAAAGGTACTGAGTGTGATGTTCAGTTGTACTTAAATACTTAGCCTTAAAACGTTGTTGTTCTTTTGGTGATATTAGCTTCTATTACAAGACTTTTCATATTTTAATTAACTGGTTAATGTTATTTTATTTTTACTTTCTGGATTAGCTAAATACATTTCTGTGTACATCAATCCTACATCTGTTTTGCAGTGGCACCACTCCATAATCCTGCTGAAATGAAGACACATCCTTCAGCCTCTTTCCCTGTTGTGACTACTGCTGTGACGACATCTGCTTTTACATTAGCACAGCCAAGTGTGTTTAGTCAATCTGTTAGTCCTATTACTGCACAGTCTGGTTCCTCTGAAGTCCCTGTTTCTCACTCTTGCCCAAAGACTTCCATGCCTCCTCTTGTTCTCCCCAAGCCAACAAGCACTGTCAACATGATCCCCCCTATTACGCAAGCCCAGACTGTATCTCCGAGGTCATGCACAGCTCCACCCTCAATAGGCAGATCAATTTCCCCAGTCCCTACATATGTTCCAGCCACTTGCTCAGTTGCTCCCACCCCTGTCTCTCCTCCTGTGATTTTGGTCAGCAGTATCAGTCCAATAGGAGAAGGAGCAAGCTCACCCACACCAGAGACACCTACAGGACGAGTGGTATCCTGCACCAAAACTGAGACCACTTTGAGGCAAGGAGTTCCTCAGAAGCCATACAGCTTTTTGGATGAGAAATCTAGGTGAGACAATTTTTTTCCCTTTATTTATACAAATAATTATCCATCTATTTATACAGTTTACAAATCTGCAAGCACAAAACACATTTGTTTTTGACAGGGGTCGTTTTGGAGTGATAAAAGATTGCAGAGAAAACGCAACAGGGAAGATGTTCATAGCAAAGATAGTTCCCTATGATCTGCAGACCAAGCAAACAGTCACAAAGGAGTATGAGATCCTGAAATCCCTCCATTGTGAAAGAATCATGGCCCTACATGAAGCCTATATCACACCTCGCTACCTTGTACTCATAACAGAGTACTGTACAGGGAAGGAGATCCTGTGCAGTCTCATTGACAGGTATGTATGAGCCTTTCGGACTGCAGTCAATTTTTAGAGATTATTATATTTTAAATAGGATGTGAAAATGAAGTTCAGTGTCTTCAGATGAGTCTTGTTTTCTCTTATAGATTCTGTTACTCTGAAGATGATGTAGTGGGTTTAATTGTCCAGATCCTTCAGGGTTTAGAATATCTCCACAGCTGCCGGATTCTTCATCTGGACATTAAGCCAGACAATATCATGGTCACCAATCTCAATGTGATTAAAATCATAGATTTTGGCAGTGCTCAAAGGTTTAACCCTCTCTCACTCCAACAATACAGCAGAGATCTTGGGACTCTGGAGTACATGGGTATGCACATTGTGCAATTCATATCCTGTAATGTTTCTCTACATAAGGATTTCAAATACCCATCCATGTCTTATTGACATTAATGACATGTGTCCTGCCTTCCTCAAGCTCCAGAAATACTGAAAGGGGATCTAGTAGGACCACCAGCAGACATTTGGAGTTTGGGAGTTCTTTCCTACATTATGTAAGTCATCTGAAAAGGAATTAAAGTTGTCATGAAACAGAAGTTGCAACCAACTTTGGCATTTGGTGTATTTCTGAGAGAAATATCTTATCAAACAAGAAAAAAATGTGTTTCATTTTAAGTCACTTTGTTTATACTGTAGGCTCAGCGGTAGACATCCTTTCCAAGACAAAGATCCAAAACTGACAGAGACCAAAATCCATGCAGCAAAGTTTGACTCATCTAAGCTCTACCCAAAGGTGTCCCAAAGTGCCTCCACATTTTTAAAGAAGATATTAAATGGCTATCAATGGTGAGTATCAATTACACAGCCGGGAGCCAGTTGCAACTTAAATTAAAACAGCCCTTAAGTGTGGGGTTTTTGACTATTCCTGGAGCCTCCACAGCATTTTTTAGATCAGGGGTAGTCAACCCTGCTCCTGGAGGGTTGCCTTCCTACAGAGTTTAGCTCTGGTGTGTTGGGGCAGGTTCGTGCTAAGCTTAGTAGGACATTGGAGGAGCAGGATTTGATACCCCTGTTTTATAAGGAGATACCAACTTCCATGGCTCTACCATTAGAAAGTGCAACTTCAGTCACATGTGCCTCAAAAAACGATCACATTATAGCCTTGATGACATTGAATCGCTTTCTGACTTTTACGACTGTCAATCACTGTTTATGTATACCATAGAAATAAATTAGCAGTTCCATCCATCCATCCATCCATCCATCCATCCATCCATCATCTTCCGCTTATCCGGGTCGCGGGGGCAACAGTCTAAGCAGAGACGCCCAGACTTCCCTCTCTCTAGCCACTTCCTCTAGCTCTTCCGGGGGAACCCCGAGGCGTTCCCAGGCCAGCCGGGAGACATAGTCCCTCCAGCGTGTCCTAGGTCTTCCCCGGGGCCTCCTCCCGGTGGGACGTGCCTGGAACACCTCCCTGGGAAGGCGTCCAGGAGGCATCCGAAATAGATGCCAGAGCCACCTCAGCTGGTTCCTCTCGATGTGGAGGAGCAGCGGCTCTACTCCGAGTTCCTCCCGAGTGACCGAGCTCCTCACCCTATCTCTAAGGGAGAGAGAAAGCTCACCCTACGGAGAAAGCTCATTTCGGCCGCCTGTATCCGGGATCTTGTCCTTTCGGTCATGACCCACAGCTCATGACCATAGGTGTTACATGACAATTAGCAGTTCCTTAAACAAAATTGTCATGTACTGTTATAGTTTTGCTTTCATTTTCATGGACTTTTTGTTTGTATTTGTTATTTACTGTGTTCCTTGGTTTCTAAGTAGGTGTTTAGGTGCTACCCACTGAGCCACCGTTGGTCACTGCAGTACTCGTTGTACAAGCATGTAGAGGCTTTTTACAGTTCAGAATCATTACGATAATGACGACATGGTGTGAACACACCAATTGTCTTGTTTGTGTTCATGCACACTGTTACGTTGCTCTTCGCCTGTTTGGATTATTCTCATTTTGGACCTGCTATGTCTCACAATCTCCCTTCCTCATTATCTTCAACCATCTGTGACAGGACAACTATCTGTCGCAAAATTGTCCATGACTTCTGTTACAACTTTAGTTGTAAACTCCAAATATAGCTCAGTCCAAAATAAAAATTGAATGACAAACACGTTGAAGATTAGCGGACAGGCTGTCAGTTCATTAAGGAATAAGACGTTTTCTCACACACATAGTTTATTCAGCATACTGATGTCTTTCTTTGTTTTTTTGTTTTGTTTTTTTGAACGATTATATATAGTAGCTAGATGTTATGTGAAATACATAGTATTTTGAATTACTCTATGAAGAGTAATATGGGTAATAGACATGTGCCGGTAAACGGTAATACGATATACCGCAATAATGAACATGCACAATATTGTTATCGTGGGCAGTTCAAAATACCGTGAATAATTATTTATTACGAATTATTCAGATTTTTAGAATGAATTTTAAGAATACTTTACCCATCAACCGTTTAAAATGAACAACACGTCAAAGAGGAACGCGCACTGATGTAAATAGACCAAGAGGAACGTGCAATGATGTAAATAGACCAAGAGGAACGCGCACTGATGTAAATAGACCGTGCATGAGCCGAGCACATGGCGGAATGAGGAGACCCGCTGAAGTGCACATTCATTCTCTGACAGCAGAGGGCGCTGACGGAACAGCAGAAACGCAGCCGTTTCCCCGCTCATCACATAACCTAATACATAATACTTAAAGACTTAAGGCTATTCATTTTCAAACTTGCATTTTATATTTTAATCTGGACTAAATTACATGCCCTAGATATTGTTTGAATATGTTCTGACTGTTGTTCAATCACACACTTTACAAGGCTCCAGTATTTAACATTAGTTCATTCATTAACAAACTGACAATGAAAAATACTTCTAAAGCTTGTATTAATCTTAGGTAAATGTACATTTCAGCATACCTATTGTTCTTTATAATTCTTTTGCACTTTAATCTGTTTTAAATATTTGTTTACTTTATACATTTTTGTGTATTGCTTTATTGTATTTAAATGTTTGGTTCTTTTGTTATAAGAAAGTGATTTAACCTGTTGTTGTATGACAACTCTGCTTAGACTGTTGCCCCTGCGACCCGCCCCCGACTTATTTCAATATCGTGATAATACCGTATACCGTGATAAAAGCTTCAGCAATTAATCGCAACATGAAAATTTGATACCGGCACATGCCTAATGGGTAACCAGGAAATTTCACATATCTTTTGATATTCTTAACTGATTTTATGGACTTTTTCCTCAGGTGCCGACCCACCATTAAGGACTGCCTCAATCACTCATGGCTTCATGATACATATTTAAAGAAGTTACGTCGACAGACCTTGACTTTCACTACCACACGGCTCAAAGAATTCCTGGGGGAGCACCAGCGCAGATGTGCAGAGTCAGCTACTAAACATAAGGTCCTTCTCAGAGTCTACCAGAGTGGGCCTTCATCCCCAGTCTCACCTACCTAGCTCACCAAGCAGTACCGCCGCTGGCCGTTTTGATGCCCGAAGCGCAATCATTTTACGATGCCCACGGTGGCAGCGTTCCGATTGCACTGAGCACTTGGTGCCCTACGCGCAGCGCGTGATGTGCGTAATGGGAGCGGCGGCACTGTCACCAAGCACACCTATCAGTGAAGAAATTCAAGGACTTTGAACAGTACAAGGAAATTAAATTTTTCAGAGCTGGCAAATGTCTGGAAATTCTACCCAGGAGTTTCCTTGATGACAAATAATATGAGTTGACGAAAGAGAGGGAGAGAGAAACTGACTACATTAAGGGTGAGACTTGGTCGATAGCTGACAACTGAAGTATCAGTTGTTTCAGGTGATGGACATTACATAATGAGCAATACTGGATTAAATTAACTTTGGATCAGTGATTTTACCAGAATTAATTTTTTTATATACAGTATATAATATCATTAGTATTTATGTAGGTTGCAATTGGTGATGCATCCATTTGAACTTGAATTGAGTATTTTAAGAATTGCAGACGAAAGTAATAAGAAATGTCCATGAACAAGAATACAGTAATAGCTACTGTTTTCTACATTTACTGAGAACAGATTTTTTTTAAGAATTGTTTAAATGCAGTGCAGTGTAAAATGCTGATTTGTCAGTATTTTAAATAGTCAACATACTATACTTTTAAGTTTAGAAAGAGATTATGCTCTAGTGTTCTAAGATGTTCCAAAGTTTATTTATTTAAACCATTTAGGCCATTACTGTAAATCCAAGAATTAAAAAGGTTTCCTTGCTCATTATGTCACTACTTCTGTGTATATCTTGTAGATGTATGTTTATTGTTTACATTTGGTTTTATATTTCAAACTCTATATTACACTGTGTTTGGCATGTCTTTCAATACATTCAATTTCAGTATAGAATTTTTGCTGTTTCGGTTTTGTTGTTTTTGTATAAAAAAAAAATGTAAAAAAATTTGGAATGGGTACTATGATAACAGGTCTAAGTATATATTTACTAGTGCTGTCAAATCGATGAATCGCATCTAATAAAAGTTTATGTTCATATAATGTGTATATATATATATATATATATATATATATATATATATATATATATATATATCAAATTGATTATTCACATCTAACAGTAGTATATATATATATATATATATATATATATATATATATATATATATATATATATATATATATATATATATATATATATATATATATATATATATATATATATATATATATATACTACTGTTAGATGTGAATAATCAATTTGACAGCACTAATATTTACATATTTTTTTCCCCATTTTATAAGGAAGTATTATTTCAACAGAATTAAAAATAAAACATTTATAAAATTGACCTTTTTTGATCTTCTGACTTCTTTTATTTATTTTTGTATTATTATCACATTTACAGCAGCATTGTTAGTACGGTTTCATCAGCTTTGATATCAGTGCTGTTTTCATTTAACAAAATACAGAAAATGTTAAATTTTAAACAACATAAACATTTTTGCATCTATAAAATAGAACCTTCTGTCATTTCTGTTATTCTATTCTGTAAAATATTAAATATTATAAATACTATAAAAAGTGTTCAATCCACATAGGACACAACATACTTTCTCTTGATCAACATTCATGAGAGACTTGTTACATTTATAAATTATCGTGGTTCTACTTCTACTGCTACTACTACTACTACTACTACTACAAAAATTACCTAAAGAGGAAATCCTCATATTTTAATCCCTGTGCATCTTCATACACTTTCAATATGCACATTGGCCCTCATTTATCAATCTTGCGTAGAAACGGGCGTATGTTGGCGTAAGATTATGCTTACACTCCTCTCACCGCCTGATTTATGAAGCTGTGCGCACCTCTGAAATCCAGGCGTACGCAAAACCTGCCCTTGATAAATGCCGTGCTGAAAACGATCGTCATTAGAATAACACGCCCCTATATATTCAAGTCTCATGCCTCCCCCACGCCCTCATTTTACGCCATGGACACTCGGAAGACGGCAATGAAGCGAAACTTCTCTGACGTGGAGATCGAGACCATCACCAGGGAAGTGGAAAAAATTTTTTTGTTTTATTTGGGAGTTTAAAGAGTGGGATTAAAGGCGCCCACAAAAAGGTGTACGGTGGAAATCCAGTTTAAATAGCTTTTTGGATGAGAAATTACCTATCACAATTAATTATTTTACAGCACGTGTTTTGAAATAATATGCATTTAATTTCGTATCACATCACATGTATTCGGGTGTACAATAGTGATGATGATGTGATGTGGAGTACCATTCATTCACATTAATATAATTGCATGACAATTTGTTAGATTCTTATTATTATTATGATTTGTATTATTAATGACGCTTATTGTTATTTAGAAGAAGAATTTCGTTATTATTATTATTTATTTTATTATTATTTAAAAGAAGAAGAATGTCATTTTTATTATTTTGTCAGTCTGAATTATGTTCAGTTCCAGTCCGTGCGCAGCTAACCGGGCCTAACCAACGTCAGGTAAAGCGCACAGGCTCGCAACTGGAGGAATATCAAATGCTTTGGTAAAGTCACACAAATTAAACATTGAAGTCCATGTTGCACAAAAATAAACACTTAAATTTATAATTACTTCCCTATTCGCACGGGATGTGGGGAGCTCTGGTGATTTGTAATAATTGCAGAGAATGTCTGTGATCTTAATCCCGTGCAAATCGGCCATGTCTGTAATATGTAAAGTAAAAATTCCCCCGCAAATGACCTACCATATTTCGCCGGACACCGAGGTCCTGTGATAATATTAGTCCTGTGCGAATCGGCATCTATTTGGCCGGGATTAGGCGGATCGTATATAATTTTTGCAAGGTTTTTGTGTCCTGTGCGCATTTCTATCTTTATCTTTCACGAAGAATGGAGCTAGGCTGCATATAATGCGCACCGTTATGACTTCCCGTGCGGCCGCGCGGATTATAGACTACTACTTTCACTTTAGAATGAGCACAATTTGGGAGTAGCCTAATTGCTTGAATGGTGTGTTTAATATTATTCTTAATGAAAAACACAAAAACAGAACAGTACAATGACAACTCGCTTAAATGGGCACTTTTACATTAGCTTTGAAACTGAATCTTCCGTCGTATATTGTTATTATACGAAATTATTTGTATTACTAAAACAATCAAAATGATATCGATACGACTGTTTATAATTTCATACAGCTATATAACGAAAAAACATTTTCAAGTAGGCCTAACATCATATCCGGGAGATAAGTCAGTAAATTCGAGTAAAATCACAGTTTATCTCGTGCGAATGCGCCACGCAAAATTCAGATGTGGGGGAGTAATTTCTAAATCACACGAGGTCCCCAGATAATACTTATCCCGTGCGAATAGGGCTTTATTTGTTGTTGTTGTTGTTGTTGTTACAGTGGGTCATACTATAGCATATCTTTGTCAGTGCGTTTTGTGGTGTTAGGAATTGTTTTTCTGCGCATTTTCGCACTAACTCAAAACGTGCGTACACCACCTCCTGAGCTGGCGTAGGATTTGAGCGTGCGGTAGGCTATGCCAACGTCCATATTGATAAATCTCAAAGTCACCGTGGTTTTGGGTGTACGCCAGGTGTACGCTGGAAAATTGGTGTACGCAAGATTGATAAATGAGGGCCATTGGCCCTCATTTATCAATCTTGCGTAGAAACGGGCGTATATATTGGCGTAAGATTATGCTTACACTCCTCTCACCGCCTGATTTATGAAGCTGTGCGCACCTCTGAAATCCAGGCGTACGCAAAACCTGCCCTTGATAAATGCCGCGGCTGAAAACGATCGTCAGTAGATTAACACGCCCCTATATATTCAAGTCTCCGCCTCCCCCACGCCCTCATTTTACGCCATGGACATACGGAAGACGGCAAAGAAGCGAAACTTCTCTGAAGTAGAGATCGAGACCATCACCAGGGAAGTGGAAAAAAACAAAATTGTTTTATTTGGGAGTTTAAAGAGTGGGATTAAAGGTGCCCACAAAAAGGTGTACGGTGGAAATCCAGTTTAAATAGCTTTTTGGATGAGAAATTACCTATCACAATTCATTATTTTACAGCACGTGTTTAGAAATAATAGGCCTATGTGTACAATAGTGATGATGATGTGATGTGGAGTACCATTCATTCACATTAATATAATTGCATGACAATTTGTAAGATTCTTATTATTATGATTTGTATTATTAATGACGCTTATTGTTATTTAGAAGAATGTCATTATTATCATTATTATTATTTATTTTATTATTATTTAAAAGAAGAAGAATGTCATTTTTATTATTTTGTCAGTCTGAATTATTTTCAGTCCAGTCCGTGCGCAGCTGCCGGGCCTAACCAACGTCAGGTAAAGCGCACAGGCTCGCAACTGGACGAATACATGCCTACAAATCAAATGCTTTGGTAAAGTCACACAAATTGAAGTTCATGTTGCACAAAAATAAACACTGAAGTTTATAATTACTTATTCGCACGGGATTATTAGTATATGCGGGGAGCTCTGGTGATTTGTAGGCTAATAATCGCAGATAATGTCTGTGATCTTAATCCCGTGCGAATCGGCCATGTCTGTAATATGTAGGCCTAAAGTAAAAATTCCCCCGCAAATTACCATATTTCGCCGAACACCGAGGTGATAATATTAGTCCCGTGCGAATCGGCATCTATTTGGCCGGGATATCAGGCCGATCGTATATAATTTTTGCAAGGTTTTCGTGTCCTGTGAGCATTTCTATCTTTATCTTTCACGAAGAATGGCGCTAGACTGCATATGTGCACCGTTATGACTTCATGAGCGGCCGCGCGGATTATAGGCTACCACTTTCACTTTAGAATGAGCACAATTTGGGAGTAAATTGCTTGAATGGTGTGTTTAATATTATTCTTAATGAAAAACACAAAAACAGAACAGTACAATGACAACTCGCTTAAATGGGCACTTTTACATTTAGCTTTGAAACTGAATCTTCCGCCGTGTTATTATAGGATAGGCTATTGCTTAGTTACGTTTTTAATTGCGTCTGTTCTCTAACTGAACGAAATTATTTGTGTTACTATAAAACAATCAAAATGATATCGATACGACTGTTTATAATTTCATACAGCTATATAACGAAAAAACATTTTCAAGTAGGCCTAACATCATATCCAGGAGATAAGTCAGTAAATTCGAGTAAAATCACAGCTTATCCCGTGCGAATGCGCCACGCAAAATTCAGATGTGGGGGAGTAATTTCTAAATCACACGAGGTCCCCAGATAATAGCCTAGCCTACTTATCCCGTGCAAATAGGGCTTTATTTGTTGTTGTTGTTGTTGTTGTTGTTGTTGTTTTTGTTTTTTTTACAGTGGGTCATAATATAGCATATCTTTGTCAGTGCGTTTTGTGGTGTTAGGAATTGTTTTTCTGCGCATTTTCGCACTAACTCAAAACGTGCGTACACCACCTCCTGAGCTGGTGTAGGATTTGAGCGTGCCGTACGCCAACGTCCATATTGATAAATCTCAAAGTCACCGTGGTTTTGGGTGTACGCCAGGTGTACGCTGGAAATTTGGTGTACACACTTTTGATAAATGAGGGCCATTGAGTTTACAATGACACTTGCTTCCTATCATTCTGTTCTGACTCCATACAGGCAGTCATGAGATTTAAATTATGACTTTTTTTCTCATATCAATCCACACAATGTATGCAGTGGCCAGTCTATGTCTCTTTTGATATCACCGTTACATTTTTTAACTTTGAAGTAAACATGGTTAAAAGGTCAAAGAGCATTACTTTAATTTGCTGGATATGATCACAAATCCATTACTTCCCTCTCTCTTATACTGTCCTCATGTTTGCAACCTTTGATAATTCACTAAAGCACTGTCAGTTTGGCACTAGTTTTGGCCTTCCCCGTGGTAAACTTGACTGTCCCACTCATGTCAGAGCTGGTGTTTTTGAATGTCAGTTTGTGGACAGTCCCTTGGTTCTCTATTCGAATATTGGGCCCTGACTGCAGGTTCTCCCCATTTAATGTCCAGATAGGAGGCTTGATGAGGGTCATGGACACTTCACACTGGAAGCAAGCTGTTTCAGGAGCTCTCACTTCCACATCCTCTATATTCTTCACCACTAGGATAGACTGGGCTATGAAGTAAACAAAACAACAACAAAAAAACAGTTTGAACTATGACATTTGATGTCATTCATATCTCTTTTAATTTCTCAAATCAAATTACATTAAATATTGTCTTAATATTTTTTCCTATCCTATTAGCATACTAAAATCATTGAGCTAGGCCTATACTGTATACAGTAGAGATCAAAATAAGAGAACAACATACAATTAATTCCTAAATGTCAAGGTCACTGCTTAGTCCTATTTGAAGTTATCCTAACATACATTTTTTTAGCATATTTCATAAGTTAAATATATACTGAAGTACAATATATAAAACTTAAATGAGACAATTGAAAAAGAACTGGTCGAAATTAGAGAACACTTTCAGATTCCTCCAAGTTATTGGTGTTAATCTGGCACCTGGTACTAATTTCCTTAATTATATGGCAAACCCTATTTAACTGCCAGCAAACTTTAACAATTTTCACTGACTTTGCAAGATGGCAAGCTGCTCTAAGGTGATGAAACCCTACGACTCCAGGTTGTCCAGATGAAGGTCAAAGGGATGACCCTTTCAGTTATTGCAAGAGAAGTTGGTCATTCCAAATCTGCAATTTCTAGAATATTGAAGGTTTACAAAGACAATAATTAATTCAAGTCCCCCCAAAAAGGCTGGTCGTCCATGTACTGTACACTCTAAAAAAAAAGGCTCGTAATCATAGGGGAACCTTTTTTAGTGCTATATAGCACCAATTTTGGTGCTTCAGTGGTTCTTCAGCGGTTCTTCAGAGGTGCTATATAGCACCTTAGTCAAAGAACCGGTGAAGAACCTCTGAAGAACCGCTGAAGAACCTCTGAAGAACCGCTGAAGAACCACTGAAGCACCAAAATTGGTGCTATATAGCACTAAAAAAGGTTCCCCTATGATTACGAGCCAAGAACCATTTTTGGTGCAATATAGAACCTTTTTTTTTTTAGAGTGTAAGACCAATGAATGAGAGGACAGGACAATAAAGAGACTTTCAACGGGGAATCGTTCAACACTGGAGCTGGAAGTGCTCGCCAGTTCAGAGCTGAACACGGTAAGGATCTGTCTCAGTGTTTAAGAGGACTGAAAGACCACTCTGCAGTGACCAAGCCTCTCATCAGCAGAAAGAATCAAAAGGCTAGACTAACCTTTGCTGAGGAGCATGTTGTGTGGACAGAGGAGAACTAGTCCAAAGTTCACTTAAGTGATGAAAGCAAGTTTAATTTATTTGGGTCTGATGGGAAACATCATGTTTGGCATCAAACTGGGGAAAGATTGAACCCAAAGTGCATAAACAAGTCAGTTAAAGGTGGAAAAGGAAGCGTCACGGCTTGGGTGATGTTTTTTCGCAGCAGGAGGTGGACCTATTATACAGCTACATGGCAGGGTGAATGCAAATGTTTATTAGAACCTCATTCAGCAACATGCAGTTCTTTCTCTGTGTGCATCTCCCAATCAGATCCACATTTTTATGCAAGACAATGCCCCCTGTCACACTGCAAAATGGGTAAAGCTGAGAACATTGAAATAATTCAATGGCCAGTCCTGATCTAAACCCAATTGAAAATCTATGGAAAATCCTTGCCGACAAAGTTATGGCTAAGAAACCCACTACAGTTACCGAACTGTAGAAGAAGAGTGGACCAAGATCACACCAGAGCAGTATCTAGTGATGGGCTGAGGTCATTCAAAGCAAGGGCCTCTACACTTCCTACAAATTTGACTGCTGTAAGCCTCACATTTTATTTGTAATGGGGTTTTTTTTTTGTGCTGCAATGGTTATTGTTAATCTCTAATTTTGATCACTGTGTTTTCCACAAAATAAAGGTTTTATTTTTAAAAGGTTTTATTTAAAGGTTACCATTTTGTAAAATATGCTAGTAGAATAACAGTATACCCACAGCTAATCTTCCTTCAGATTAGCTTCCATTTTAAACAATGAAGATGGTGTTTCTAAATCGTTCTCTAATTTTGATCTCTACTGTATAGTAATTTCAATTCAAACAATTCTCACCTTCAACCAGCAGCTTGGCTGTGGATGTGTGCTCCCCAACCTCAATACTGTAGATTCCTTCATCCTCCAGTGCCACCTGGTGGATGACAAGTTTATGGTAACAGCCTTCTTGTATTATCTCCATGTGTTCTGTGGATTCCAGCTCCTCGTCCCCTTTGTACCAGGTGACATCACAATTTGGGGAAGATGCAGTGCATTCTAGAATGACTCGATGTTTTTCCAATGCTGTTCGATCTCTAAGGGGACGGACAATGCTAACAGGAAGCTCTGTAAAAGTAGATATTGACAAAACTTTATATGTTCTCATTTGTTAACAAAAGTTAATGCATTAGTTAACATTAACTACACTCTAAAAAAAAAAAAGGTTCTATATTGCACCAAAAATGGTTCTTGGCTCGTAATCATAGGGGAACCTTTTTTAGTGCTATATAGCACCAATTTTGGTGCTTCAGCGGTTCTTCACCGGTTCTTTGACTAAGGTGCTATATAGCACCTCTGAAGAACCACTGATGCACCAAAATTGGTGCTATATAGCACTAAAAAAGGTTCCCCTATGATTACGAGCCTTTTTTTTAGAGTGATATGAGCAATACATTTTTACAGCATTTGTTATATAAATTGTTCATAGTGCTTTAATGTGTTCAAATACAACTTAAAAATGTATACATTTACTTATACATTAACTAATGTTAACAAATAAAAACCTTATTGTAAAGCGTTACCAAATAATATTTTAAGTAACTATGAATGCAGAATTATATACAATTAAAGTACATATTTTATACAGTACCTTCAACCTCAAGATAAGCAACTGACTCCACTTGTTTGGAAACAAACTTGATTTCTCCAGAATCCTCAGCCTTGACGTTGCATATAAGCAGGAAGTGCTTTGTGCCTATTTAAATGGTAAAAGAACAATAACTTTCTCAAATTGAATTTAAAGTCTGATATCGTACATATAAGTAATTCCTAAGTGCAGAAAAACAATAAAGGATCAGTTCTACAGTATGTATATTTACAGCATTAGTTTAGTTTATCCTCACCCTCTGTACGAGTCTTGATGGTGGAAGTGGGACGTATCCTGCTGCCATTTTTGTACCATTCCCCAGGCATTTCTTCCATAGACAGCTCACACATAAAGACAGCATTCTGGTCCTCCTTAATCCAAAGATCCTCCAAGCCAGTTATGATCTCTAATTCATGTTCTGAAAACAATGTGGAGAAAATGATTGTGTATTTCACTTTTTGATTTTTACAAGATTGGAAGAATATATAAGTGGTCATATTTAAGGCACAGATTATATGACAAACAATTGCATAAAAAAACTACTGACACATATCTCTGACATAGATGTGTCAACGATAAAGGACAACAAAAAAATATATATCCCTGCACAAAACCTACTACTATCTTGGAATTCAAGAGTTCTCTATTCAAGAGTTACAAGTATTACAGCTGTGGGCCCCCCCCTTACATAGGACATGATCTTATTAAAGTTAGCATTAAACAGAAATTGTGACCAATTTTATATAATTATTATATTATAAATTCTAAGTCAAACGGCTTATTGAACATGAAATATTACTTGATCCATCGGTTGTGGATTGGATTTTTGAAAAATGAGCTTTGCACACTGGAATGGAAGCAGATCTGAATTTGCTTAATTGCAGTATATATCATACATGTCAAGGTAGTCATATCATAAGAATAGAAAGTTATGACTTTTTATGAGGCCAAATATATTTTATAAAGAAAATATATACACAGATGAATTATTTACAGAGACCAGTAATACTATGTTTGGACTTCATGCCAAGTTTAACTCTAGCTAACCTTCATGATAATAAAGCATTGGCAAAAGTAGTGAGCCTTTCCTTTACTGTCTATCTTGAATTTTGAGTAGAAGCTGAAGCAACCAGAAAATATCTAGTCTCAAATAAAATCCTCCCTAATACAACGGGACAATTTCACTGCTAGTGTGCATTTTCTCGAAGTTTACAATTAGCAACAAGCTGGAAATGTGATGAAGACTAAAGTAATATATGCTTACCATACACCTCAAGTTTACAGGAAGTGCTGAGGTCACCTATTTCACAAGTATAAAGGCCTGAGTCACTGACGCTGCATTCCAATATCTGTAAACAGCGTTTACGCCCCATGGAATAAATCCTTAAAGTCTTACTGGATTTCAGCTCCAACTCATTCTGCCAATCAAACCATAGAAAGTTCAATGAGAAAAAGTTAAACACATTTAGGAAGGTACAGTGCATTTTTTTAGCAGTACCTTCTGCCATCTGACATCCACATTTGGTCTAGACAGCTCAAATTCCAAAACGACTGAAGATTCCTCCTCAACTCTGACATCGGACAGCTTCTTAATGATTATTACTGGTGTTTCTAAGAATTTGATGTACAATGTTTGTTAATTTTGGCAATTATGTGACAAATATTAAGACACTCAACTTTGAAAAAATACTGTTTGTTTTTGTTGAATCCCAAGCATAAATGTTTCTCTTTTAAATACCCACCTTTGACTACCAGTCTGGCAGTAGTTCTCAGACCTTCTGCAGAGAAGACAATGCTACCCGTGTCCTCTAATGTGAGGTTGGAGAGAGTGAGGCCATGTACTCGTCCATTGGAACTAACACGCCAGTTGTTATTGGGTTTGACACGTAGACCATCTTTTTGCCATACACCCTCCACATCAGCATGAGAAAGTTCCACCTCGAAGGACGCTGTCTCTCTCTCATATGTCTCAATGTCCATCAGCCCCTTGCGTATGACAATCTTCCTCGCTGTAAATAGTTACAGAGCTTGTTTTGAATTGAACTAAAAAATCTATAAAAATGTTACATCATGAACAGATAATTTCAGAACTGTTAGGCCAAGGACCAGAATTAGCTGATGCTTCTATTCAAATGCCTGCCAAATTCTTACATGCATCATTTTATTTAATATTACCAATGGATTGTATACTATTTCAGCAGAATTATATTTAGTTAAGCTAAAACTCCAAATGCCCCCTTAAGTAATTCATCCTGGCTTTGATCATTTCTTTTACACAATCAAAAGACGTGCTCAGAGTTTCTTACACCACTTGTGACACAAGGTTATGTATGCTCTTGGGCACTTACGCTCCACATTAAGCTTGACCTGCGCACGGTCATGGAGGGTCTCACAGCGGTAGGTTCCTCGATCAGACAGATTGAGGTTACTGATGGTCAAGATACGTTTACAGCCATTCTGGGTGAGTTGATGTCTGGGTCCTTGCTGGATCACCACCCCCTGTCTCATCCACTGCACCTCTCCAGACTCCAGACTCACTTCAGTCTCTAATGTAGCCTCTCCAAACTCCTCAGCCATCACTGCCTCCATTCTCTTTGTAAACAATACCTGTGCCTCTGTATGTAAATGTAAAAGATTGCCAAGTTACAAAAAATGTGTCCCTGGATATTAGAGGGGAATTTCCATTGAAATTACACTTTCAAACAATCTTGAGAAATAATCACAAACACTTATAATTTTATATTAAAACACTGATAAATATTTATATTAAACTTCATCCAAAAATTTTAACGTTATTTTGCTATCATAAACAAATTTTTTTTTTTGAATCTTCAATTCAATTGATTTTTAAAGCACATTTAAATACAACAAACATTGTTTCAATGCAATTGTGCAATTGTGAGTTATAAAGTCCAATTCTGAGGAAAAAAAGACTGACTTTTATATTTTATATCTATATCTCACAATTCTAAATGTATAACTTGCAATTGCGACTTTATATTACGCAATTCTTTGAAAAAGTAAGAATTGCAAGATGTAGGCTCGCAATTGCGAGAAAATAAAATCAGAATTGTGAGATAAAAAGTCAGAATCATTTTTTTTATTCCATTGTGGAAACAAGCTTTCATGTATTTAAAATTAGACAGAGAAGAAGCAGAACTAAAGTGTAATGGGAGACTTTTCCACAAACTTGAGGCCACAATTGCAAAAGCTCAGTCTCCCTCAAGCCCCTTTCACAGAGCATTGATCACAGAAAATTGCCAGAAAATTGCTAGAGTGCCTTCTGTGTGAAAGCAAACATGTCCCGGGATTGATCCTGGGATGGGGACCTAGTAACATAGCTGGGATCAGTCTCGGAATACGCACTGAGTGATCAAAAGGCAGGACCAATGCCGTAAGGGGTGTGTTGTAGTGATGATGCTGAAGCTGATATAATTTGCCAGATTAGTGAAATGATACACGATGCGCTAGTTTATTAACAAATCAGAAAAAAATTAACAAGCGTGGTTCCGAGAGAGAAATTGCAGATCATAAGCAAACTTAAGACGTGATGCGAAGATCGTACAGATCGTACAACTTTTTTTAAAATTGGAGTCTCAAAATAAACAAAACTCAAAAAGTAACAGATTAAAAAATACTATTTTTCTCTTTGTATACACTGTCATTGGCTCTAGTGGACTGATTGTTTCTCTATTTACGACTATTTCCCTTATTTAGAGCATTGTACATTCTGCAAAATATATCCTTTAGTGTTCCATGACTTGTTTTCGATTTGTGGGTGATTAGATGATGACAAAACCTTCTTTTTAGACAAACAAACCATCAAAAAGAATGAATGTTTAGCTTTATTTACTTACCCTGGACCTTGAGACTGGCTTTAGAAATTATGCCCTCAGCCTCTGCAGTGATCCGGGAGGAATCCAGCAGCTGGACCTTCCGGATGATCAGAGAATGGCAGAGACTGTTCTGTTCGATATGGAAGCGATCACTGGGTTTGATGGGCTCTCCATCCATGAGCCAGACCAGCTGAACATCATCAGGGGAGACCACACACTTAAAAGTAGCATCCTCACCCTCCATGACTGTGGTATTGTGAAGCTCTGTGAGGAATTCCACCACACGAGGCACTGCAGATGAAGGTTATTGACTAAGTAAGATGACTAAGTTTGTTGTTTTGTATCTTCCAACAAGTACCTTGTTTCACACTTACATTCCACCCTTACTCTGGCGGTGGTGCAGTCATCTTTGGACTCACAAGCATACTCTCCGGCATCTTCTTTGGTGATACGATGGATTGTGAGACTCCTCTCCGTCTCATTGGCACGAATAGAGAAGCGACGGCTGGGAATGATCTCCACTCCATCTTTCTTCCACTGGACATCTGCTTTGGCTTTGCATAGCTCACAGCATAGTGTGATCATACCATCTTTATGGGCCACTGTATCAACCAGTGGCTTCACAAATTTAATACGCATATCTGTAATGCACACATCAATGCGCACATGGTTATTATTATACTTTGTATGAGTTGCAATGCTACTAGGACTTTCTTTTTAAAGCTGAGTACCTGTTCATGTCACAAGTAAAAGCCTGATTCCAGCTACCAACCTTTGACCAGGAGACTGAAGTGCATCTCATCCGTGTTTGCATCACATGTGTATTCTCCTCTGTCAAGCTTCTTTAATGGATCAATGGTGAAAGTGCGGGTCAGGCCCAGGCTGGCTATGTGGAAACGTTCTCCACTGACAGGAGTCCAGTCTTTAAGCCACCGCACTGGGGCATTGGATCTGGAAACCATGGCAGTAAGAGTGACAGCCTCTGCTTCATAACCAGTGACCAAGTTCACCTCTTCTTTGTTGAGGAACTCAACGGGAGGCTCTGGATAAAAATACAACACGTAAGGCACGTTAAGTCTTATTATGTTTTGCATGTAAATGGGAAAGTGACACAAAGAGTGTCCACGATAAAGAAAAATCTAGTTTAAAACACACATGTTAAGAAATGTATTCATGTTGGGTTTATATGGTTTTGAAATACTTCTATACCATTTTAAAAATGTTTAATTTAATGTTTTATTAAAACGTCATGTAGTGTAACCACCAAGCAAAAAGCAATAGCCTGTTTCTCTTTATCTTTTACTTTTCAAGGTAGAAAGTATTTTTTATTAAACAAAATTTAGGGAGTCAGACCACACAACATTTTAATGATCATAATTTGTCATTGTAATTAATGTAAAAAAAAAAATTAAAAAAAAAGCATGTGTAAGAATCATTATAAATGTAACACATTAAATAAATTAATAGATAGAACAAAACACGCAGGTTAAAACAATGTATTCATAAATCATATGAAATATTTCATTAGCTCCTTGTACTTAAACACAATGATTGTATTAAAAAGGGTAAATGAATACAGTACCTTGAACTTTAACAACAGTTATCATTTTGTCATCAACAGCATCACACATGTATTTCCCAGAGTCAGAAAGGAGGATGTTGGATAAGGTCAGTTTCCGGAGTGTTCCATGGCTTTCAATATCCGTGCGCTCATCGGGAACCAGTTGTTTGTTGTTGAATAGCCACTGAACTGGTGCGTTGGCTCGAGAAACCTCACAAGCTAAGATGAGGTCATCTCCTGTCACCATCTCCTGATAATCAGGTTCCCCAGAATTGCCAATGATCTTCACTGATGGTTCTGGAGGAGAGAGAATTAATCAAAAGACTGTCATCATACCTTTTGTTTGTTTTAGGGCTCATGCACCGGTTCATCAACACAACTGAAAAACACTTTTTACCTTGTACTGTAACATGAAATGAAATTGTATCATTTTTAGCATCAATGATATATTCTCCAGAGTCCTGCAACTCCGCACAGAGAATGACCAGGGATCTGAAGGTCCCTTCCTCCTCAAAACAGAAGCGTTCATTCTCCTCAATAGGGCTGCCATTTTTATACCAATTGACTACACCATTGGCTGTAGACAGCTCACACTCCAATACAACGTCATCATATAACACAACCTTGTGCTCAATCTTGATCTGATCTTTATTTTGGATTTTTACTGGTGCCTCTAGGTGAGAAAAAGATAAAAATAAATAAAAAAAACATACAGTATATATTAAGTAATAACTTTTTTTTTTTTTTAAAGACCTGTAACTAAGATGGAAGTATAGTGATTTATTATCATACCAGTAATTTTGACTTTAAAATCCATTGTGTCATCAATGGCATTGCAGGTGTATATCCCAGAATCCTTCAGAACTGGAAAATGGATAGTTAGCTTGCGAATGAGGCCATTCTCAGTAATTGTGATGTTGCTGTTCTCTTCCACCTTCTCTCCATCTTTCATCCAGCACACCTCTGCATTATCACGAGAAACCTCAAGCTCTAGGACTACAGGATCACCAGCAATACTCTCTGTAATGCTGCCTGTGTCCTTGGAGCAAGAAAGTTTAACAGGGGGCTCTGTGGAAAAAAAGGCTCATCAACAAAACTTTACAAAAAGCAATAATCTTTGTTTGGAATTTCAATATCTTTATAATAAGTTCTGTGTGAGACTAATTGGTCAAAAAGATCCTACCAATGTCCCTGATATATATATATACAAAGTTATAAAAATATATCACAAATCAATTAATTGAAAAAAAAAATCTAAATCTGAACTATTAAGGCGGTTAGTTATAAAACCAAATGAATAAAATATAAAAGTGTCTGTAAATAATGTCACGTCTAGATATAATACAACATCACTGAATATATTTTACTGCCTTTACTGTCTACTTCAGTACTACTGAATTGAATTTTCTTAATTTTCTGTGTTTTCAGATCAATTTCAAATGTGGGGTAAAAGACACAAAATTACCTTCTATTTTCACCCAAAATGTGACAGAGTCATCTGCAGTCTCGCACACGTATTCTGCAGAATCATCCAGTGTAGCACAGGGAATCACCAGCCTGTGGTAAATCCCATCATCCTCCAGTTTCAAGTTCTCATTCTCTTCCACCTCCATTCCATCACAAAACCAGCAGACTTCTGCGTCTGCTTTTGAGATCTCACAGCTCAGGACCAGCCTCTCAGAGCCTTGTATACACACCTCTACCTCTGACTCACTGGGAGACACAATGCGGACTGGAGCCTCTGGGTTTAAGAGAGGTAACAGTGTGCAATAGTTGACAAAACATGAATACATACATGCTTCAGATTTTTTTTTTTTCTACAATGAGGAATATGGCAATAATAAAAAATATAACAAATATTTGTTTTAATAACTGAATTAATTACTATATTGATTCCTATATTGAATAAACAGCCATTCTAATGACTTAATTGATAATTCCTAAATAATTATTCATAATTAAATTAATAATTAAACTAGAAATTAAGCATAACACAGAAAGAAAGATGAGGGAAAAAATCTTAAAAAGTTGAAATCTATGCTTTAATACTTACCCGTAATAATGAGCTGAAAGAAAATCGAGTCACCTCCAGTGTCACATACATACTCTCCAGCATCCCGCTTGGAAGCGCAGAGAATGGTGGCCCTTCTGTATGGGCCTTCAGCACTGATTAGGATATTCTCACTTTCCTGGAGTTTTAGGCCATCTTTAAACCAGTGAGCATCTCCATTAGATCGAGAGAGCTCACAGTTCAGGACTATCTCATCAGAGACATAACGGTCCATATGGATGTCATCTTTTGGGTCCACAATTGTAACAAGAGGTTCTAGATGCAAGTCAGTCATCATCATTAGATCAGTTTATTTTGTGTCATTTAGTGTACTATGATTCACCTTATATTGTAAGATGATGACATATTAACATATTGATAACCCATATAAATACCTTATATACAATCTGATTTTAATGCAAAACTAATAGTTAAAGAGCCCCACTCTTTTAACTTTACCTTTAATGTTGACAGAAAACGACATGGATTGATCGCCTGCTTGGCAAATATATATCCCAGCATCTACCAGCTCTGCTGAACGGATTATAAGTCTTTTCATGGTGCCTTCAGACTGGATAGTGATGTTTTCTGACTGAAGAATTGCAACTCCATCTTTAAACCAGCAGGCAGGTGCATCTGGTCGGGAAAGTTCACACGTCAGGACCACAGGGTCCAGTTCCATAGCGCTTTTCTGCCTCTCATCCTGCGTAATCTCTTTAAATGACACAGGGGGGGCTGATGGAAAAAGAAGAGCATTTTAATTATTTAAATTAACAATAAAATACAATACACATAATACCTAGCACATAATATTCAGTGTAATGCTGCGTACACGCAGGGCCGGTTCTAGACAGGCCTTAGGCAAAAAGGATTATGGGGAGGCCCCCCATGGCCCATGCCTAACAAACAGTATATGAAACAAATATGATTTCTAACCTTTTTATTTACACAATATTTGTTGTTAAGTTTTCTATATTTTTACTTATATGTCCATATCAATCAAACTTTAATGTATTTCTTATTTGTTTGTTGAGTATGCTTATCATGGCCATGATTTAATTCATTTTTAATTCTTTATTGAATTTTTTTTATTTGCAGTAATTTGTTCAGTAATTTATTTACAGTTCCTGTACACCAATTCAGTAAATGAATGTCAGTGCTTTTATATTTATTATTTCCTAGCTGAACCCCAGTTCTCTGATAACATGAGTGAGGTAGCCTATCTCACTATGGGAAACGCCTTGGGCGTGACCGATCCTGGAAACATCAATTACACCACATCTGTCAGCTAGCAGACCAATCATAACCTCCCTCATATTTATCGCTGTAAGTGGTACCCACTTCAATCTCAGCATATCTCTTCTCCGTGCCACTGCAAGGAGGGAAGTGTGGTGAGATACCTCACTCATGTTATCAGAGAACTGGGGTTACGTGAGTAACCTAAAGTTCCCTTTCAGTCGGTCACTACGACGTACGTCGGTAATAACCGACGAATTGGGATCACTTCAGAGAGCCCCTATCAGCTTCGAGAACTTAAGAACAGGCCAATGAACAATTGGCGTGCGAGATTTGCATCTCGCGCTCCGCCCCGCGCCGCGGGTATAAACGGGAAGCGAGAGCACCGCACTGACGTCATTCACTTCGGAGCCGAACCGGCGTTTGAAGTTGCAGAGACTGCTTTCCTGTCTTTTCAGCGAAAGAGAATTCATCAGAACAGAGAAGAGGATCGTGTGCTGGTGTGACGGCGCTTTCCAGCGGGACCGCGAACTCAAGCTGCTAGAAGGAACAAACTGCTGTTATCACAGCAATCTGTTGGTATCGGTGGGCGTTCCATTCTTTGAGTGCAAACACAGGCTGCACTATCCCCTGTGTGTTGCCGCGGTTTCCCTGGGTGCTTCAGCACTCTCTTAAAAGAGCGTTCCTCACAAAAAGAGCAACACGGGTGTGACACTGCGTCTTTTTCAAGACGTCATTCCACTCGTGCGTTTCTGGATGCGGTTGTTTCCTGTCCTGACGGCCACGATCCCTCTCGCATAAACATGTTGAGACTGTGTTCGTGGGTGATCCGTGTTCTCTCAGGGGAACGGGACCACGTCGACGCGCTGGTCATCTCGCCTTCCGCGTGAGGGTTTGAGTGTTCAGCGCGCCGTGTGCCGTCTAGCTGCCGAGTGACAGCGCGGGTTGCCACGGCAGCTCAGCGCGCGTCACTCGGCGGCTACGCATGTTGAGACAGTGTTTGTGGGTGGTCTATGCTCTCTAATGAGAGCATGGCCACGTCGGCGCGCTGTTCATCTTGCCTTTTTCATAAGGGTTTGAGTGTTCAGCGCGCCGTGTGCCGTCTCACGGCCACGCCCACTGTCTCACATGTCTGCCGGTAGCTTACAGATGGGATTGCTGGTCCTAAAAAATAAATAAATAAATAATAAAAAAAAAAAAAAAAAAAAGGACCTAGCGTTTCGTTTGGGGCTCTAGCAGAGGACAGATGTCAATCGCTGCATCGGAGAGAGGGCTGTTATGTGTTGAAAATGAAGATGATGCTGAGATTCCCACTATAATAGTGGGCGCTCGTGCTGAATCCGATTCATGCTCGACAGCCATGCTTTCCCGGGTGGCTGAGGCATAGTGCAACGCATAATTCGCCTTGCCTGCCTCTTGCCTTTCCCGGATGTGCTTTGGAAGGCTTTTGCATTATGGAACTATTGGTGGCAAAATATGGAACACCAATAGGGCCATAATCTGTATAAAGTTTTCCTCTCTCTCACTACCCTCATCGGTGGGGTGGCAGTGCCACTGGCAGGCCACCTCCGCCCTGCTTAGGGCATGAGGGTAGTTCTCAGCCGAGGTTGAGCTGCGCACAGCGCTGGCCCTTGGCTAGACGATGTCCAGAAACACCATTGACCCGGATTTGGTTCGGGACTGTTCTTCCCCCGGAGGAGGGCCGGGTAAAAACCATTAGTAATTCTGTTCCGCCACTGGGGTTAAAAACAGCCAGTGGTACCCAAATATATATCTAAAAAAAAAAAAAAAAAAAGAGAAGAACAGTTCCAATATCTCTGGGTCTCAGGAGTTCAGGAATGGCAGCGTGTGACGCTACAAGCCTCGCCGCCCTCATTCCCCTCCCCACAAGAGGGCGAGAATGGCAGTGTGTGACGCTACAAGCCTCGCCACTCTCATTCCCCTCTTCTCAGCGGTGTGTGGACGACAGTGCGCGACGCTATGCCTCGCCGCTCTTGTTCCCCGCTGAGGAAGGAGGTGAGGCAGACCGTGTGCAACGCCACAAAGCCTTGCCACGCTCAGCCCCTCCTTCATTTGGAGAGCGCGCTGGGCGGTGTACAACGCTCCCATGCCTTGTCAGCCTCTGGTGCCTCTCCAAATCGCCAGCAGGGGGTGCCGGCTGTGGGAACGCACTCAAGCGGCCTTCCCACACTCGCGCACCCCCTCAGCGGATGCAGGTCGTGTGTCAGACCCAGACCCCTACACGGACCACTCCCATGTCGTCCTGGGGTCCCTGCATTCCGCCTCGCTGCCCTGCTGCGGGTACGTCTGTGGTACCGATGACCCCGCTTGTTCGGTCTCTGGGGGCCTGGCTAGCGCTCCCCAGCCCGTCTCGCTGGGTCATCTGTACCATCAGACTCGGTTTGCGATTCAGTTCGCCCGGCGTCCGCCCAAGTTCGGGGGCGTTCACTTCACGTCTATTGCGTGGGTGGATGCCCCCGTGCTTCGGGCGGAGATCGCTGTCCTACTGGCGAAGGACGCGATAAAGCCGGTCCCTCCAGCCGATATGAAGTCTGGGTTCTACAGCCCGTACTTCATTGTACCCAAGAAAGGTGGCGGGTTACGACCGATCCTGGACCTGCGTTACCTGAACCGCTCCCTCCACAGGATACCGTTCCGAATGTTAACCCAGAAACGCATCTTCAGATGCATCCGTCCCCAGGATTGGTTTGCAGCGATCGACCTGAAGGACGTGTACTTTCATGTCTCGATTCTCCCTCGACACAGACCGTTTCTACGCTTTGCTTTCGACGGACGGGCATACCAGTACAAAGTCCTGCCCTTCGGGCTGTCCCTGTCGCCCCGTGTCTTCACGAAAGTCGCGGAGGCGGCCATTGCTCCCATGAGAGAGCGTGGTGTTCGCATCCTCAACTATCTCGACGACTGGCTGATTCTTGCCCAGTCACGGGAGCAGTTGTGCGAACACAGGGACATGGTACTCCGGCACCTCAGCCAGTTGGGTCTTCGGGTCAACTGGGAGAAGAGCAAACTCTGTCCCGTACAGAGGATCTCTTTTCTCGGGATGGAGATCGACTCGGTCGCCATGACTGCGCGCCTCAAAGAGGAGTGCGTCCAGTCGGTGCTGAGCTGCTTGAGTACGCTCAAACGCAGTACAGCGGTTCCACTGAAACATTTTCAGAGGCTCCTGGGGCATATGGCAGCAGCAGCCGCAGTAACGCCGCTAGGGCTGCTCCATATGAGACCGCTTCAGCACTGGCTACACGACCGAGTCCCGAGATGGGCGTGGCACAGCGGGTCCCTCCGTGTCCAAGTGACGCCGAGATGCCGCCAAACCCTCACCCCGTGGTCGGACCCTTCATTTCTACGGGCAGGAGTGCCTCTAGAACAAGTGTCCAGGCATCATGTTGTCTCCACGGATGCCTCACCCACGGGTTGGGGGGCCACGTACAACGGGCTTGCAGTATCGGGTCTGTGGACGGGGCCCCAACTGCAATGGCATATCAATTGCCTAGAGTTGCTGGCAGTTCGTCTTGCTCTCAGCCGCCTCAAAGGGTCGCTCAAAGACAAGCACGTTCTGGTCCGGACGGACAGCACGACGGCCGTTGCGTACATCAACAAACAAGGTGGTCTACGCTCCCGCCGTTTGTCCCAACTCGCCCGCCATCTCCTCCTGTGGAGTCAGAAGCATCTGAGGTCCCTTCGTGCTATCCACATTCCGGGCCTGCTCAATCGTGCGGCCGACGAGCTGTCACGGTTGCCAGTGCTTCCCGGAGAGTGGCGACTCCACCCCCAGGTGGTCCAGCTGATTTGGAGTCGCTTTGGGGCCGCACAGATCGATCTGTTTGCCGCCCACGACACGACCCACTGCCAGTTGTTTTATTCCCTGTCCGAGGGGACCCTCGGCACGGATGCACTGGCACACAGCTGGCCCCGGGCTCTGCGCAAATATGCGTTTCCCCCAGTGAGCCTTCTTGCACAGACACTGTGCAAGGTCAGGGAGGACGAGGAGCATCTCCTCTTGGTAGCTCTGTACTGGCCCAACAGGACGTGGTTCCCGGAACTAGTGCTCCTCGCGACAGCACCTCCTTGGCCCATTCCTCTGAGGTAGGACCTTCTGTCTCAGAGACGGGGCACCCTATGGCACCCGCGTCCAGACCTCTGGAAACTCCATGTCTGGTCCCTGGACGGGACGCGGAGGTTCTAGGTGACCTACCGCAAGCGGTAGTCGACACCATCGCTTCCGCCAGAGCCCCCTCTACGAGACGGCTTTATGCGTTGAAGTGGAACCTGTTCGTCGACTGGTGCTCTTCTCGCCGAGAAGACCCCCGGAAGTGTTCGATCGGATCTGTGCTATCTTTTCTTCAAGACGGGTTGGAGCGAAGGCTGTCTCCCTCCACCCTCAAGGTATATGTTGCCGCCATCGCCGCAAGCCATGACCTCATTGATGGTGAGTCCTTAGGCAAGCATGATCTGATCGTCAGGTTCCTAAGGGGAGCGAGGAGACTAAATCCTCCTCGCCCTTCTTCTATACCCTCTTGGGACTTGTCTCTGGTGCTGACCGCACTGCAGAGGGCGCCCTTCGAGCCTTTACAGTCAGTAGAGCTTAAGATCTTGTCTCTAAAGACAATACTCCTGATTGCATTGGCCTCAGTTAAGAGGGTAGGGGACCTGCAGGCATTTTCGGTCGACGAATCGTGCCTGGAATTCGGGCCGGGTGATTCTCAGGTGACCCTGAGACCCTGGCCTGGATATGTGCCCAAGGTTCCCACTACTCCCTTCCGGGACCAAGTGGTGAGCCTGCAAGCGCTGCCTTCGGAGGAGGCAGACCCAGCCCTAGCTTTGCTCTGTCCCGTCCGTGCTCTCCGGACTTACGTGGACAGAACGCAAAGCTTCAGGACCTTAGAGCAGCTCTTCGTCTGTTACGGAGGACAGCAGAAGGGAAAGGCTGTCTCCAAGCAGAGGATGGCCCACTGGATAGTGGATGCCATCGTCTTGGCGTATGAATCCCAAGACGTGCCCTGCCCGCTCGGGGTTAGAGCTCACTCCACCTGGGGTGTAGCTTCTTCCTGGGCGCTGGCTCGTGGCGCCTCGCTGACAGACATTTGTAGAGCTGCGGGCTGGGCGACACCCAACACGTTCGCTAGGTTTTATAGCCTGCGTGTAGAGCCGGTGGCTTCTCGTGTGCTCGCTTCCCATAGTCAGCTTCACTGAAGTGCCCGTTCTAGTGTCGGCTTGCTGCGCCATTCCCTTCCCCTGGAACGGATACGTGCGCTTATTTTCTCCAGTCGAGTTCCCCAGGATAGGCGAACCCTGTTGAGTCCTCCGCACCCCTCGGCAGTCGGATGTTGCGGAGCGTCCGACGCCAGGTCTGGCACTCGTATGCATTGGTGGAACTTGTGTCAGGCTGGGTTCCGTATGTTGTGACCCCTACGGCGGTCCCATACGTGTATTTCCACGGTACAGCTCCCTACGGCGAGCTCGTGTCTTTCCCTTGGCAGAGTTCTCTGCCGTCTCAGTACGGTGTCGTCCCCCGCCTGCATTAGGCCGGGGCCTCCCCTGGGACTCCGTATGTTGTGCTGCCCACGGCCAGCCCATACGTGTTCTCCACATGGTAACTCCCTCCGGGCATGATGTGGCTCCCGCAGCGTCCTTCGGGCACGCTTTCCCAGCGTTATCCAATCAAGTCTGCTGAATGGGTCTTGCGGAACAGCAGTATGACTCTTCTAGCGTGAATCTTCCCGCCCGCTTCAGAACGGGGTCTGAGGGGCTCTCGCTGGGCGCTGGAAGTGGTAGTAACTGTGGCGTTTTCCATAGGGATACCAATTCGTCGGTTATTACCGACGTACGTCGTAGTGACCGACTGAAAGGGAACGTCTCGGTTACGTATGGTAACCCTCGTTCCCTGAAGGAGGGAACGGAGACGTACGTCCCGTCGCCACAGTTCCTTCCATCACTGCTTGGCCGAGTCACTGGTTCGGCTCCTCAGTGAAAAACGTCAGTGCGGTGCTCTCGCTTCCCGTTTATACCCGCGGCGCGGGGCGGAGCGCGAGATGCAAATCTCGCACGCCAATTGTTCATTGGCCTGTTCTTAAGTTCTCGAAGCTGATAGGGGCTCTCTGAAGTGATCCCAATTCGTCGGTTATTACCGACGTACGTCTCCGTTCCCTCCTTCAGGGAACGAGGGTTACCATACGTAACCGAGACGTTCTCTTTCAAACATTCACTCGGTATCACACAATGGGATATAGACGACTCTTGTATTGCAGATATGTTGTCCGAAGCAGGCATGTCGTCAACAAACTCAGTGATGAATGTAACATAAATACAATACCCGTAACTATTCTCTGAATAGAACAGGAATATATGTGAACAAAAAGCAAAAAACACCTCACGAACAAGTGTTTTTTTGTTTGTTTGTTTTTTACACACTTAGGACGGAATGAGCCAGTGATGGCTTTGTGACACCCAGCCTATAAAATCGGACAAATATGTGAGACGGCCTTAAATAGTGCCCATGAGGTAGCCATACCTCATGGGTATGAATGTCGAATGAGCCCTAAGCCCTTTCGGAGGAAAGAGACCCCTGCTAATATAATAGCTTCCACTACCCAGCGGGACAGGTGCTGATATGAAATAGGTTTACCCTTATGACAATCAGCCTATGAAACAATTAACTGATTACTCTTCCTTAGTGCTTTCATCCTGTCCACATGACGCAACGTACCGACAGAACACAAGCAATGAAGCCGCTCATCATCTGATGAGGAAAAAGGCTATGGATAGAAAGCCAGTAAATCCACCAGTTTACAGACGAAAGCTGACCTGCTTACTATAGGCACAAACGCTGGATTAGATTTGAGTAATCCATAGCGAACCGAATCCAGGAGTTATGAACCGACAAAGCATGAAGTTCACAAACCCACTTTGCAGCCGAAAAAGCCAATAATAAAGCAGTCTTTAGCGAAAGGAGCTTTAAATCAATACTATCTATAGGCTCTAAAGGGGGCAGAGAGCATTAAGGACCACAGACAGATCCCACAGTGGAATCAGTGGCTTTGAAATCCTTTGCAAATGCCGTGCACCTCTCATAAACCTGCATACAAGTGGGTGTTGACCTAAGATAAACCTTAACATTTGAAAAGGCTCTGCCCTTATACAGAAGTTCCTGCAGAAAACATACAGTAACACATCCACAACAAAACAGCGAAAAAGGACGATGTGTCTGTGTGCACATCATCGCTCAAACACATTCCATTTCCGATCATATGCAGAGCACGTTCTGAATCGTCTCAATCACCCTCACAGGAAAACTAGTAACACTCAAGTTTAACCACTCATGGGCCAGGCCTAAAGAGCCACTTTGTCTCTGCGCGCTTGAGAGAGGAGGTCCCTGCGCAATGGGAGAGGCCAGGGCTGGTCGCACAGGGCCGTTGAATTATCTCTGTCAGCCACAAATTCACTGGCAAATTCGGGGCAATTAGTATAACTGAGTGACCGCATTCCCTTTACTGTTTTAGTGCAGAACAGACTCAGTGAAGGAAATGCATACAGTAGTGCATTTGAGGAGAAAGTGTGTCTCCCTGGCAATTTATGTATGTCACCACCGTTGTCTTATCTGATCATGATCAAAATCTGTTGCTACCTTAGGAACTGCACAAAATGTTTCAATGCCAGACACACTGTTAACAATTCTAGGAAGTTTATATGAGCATTCTGTAGTGAGATGCTTTCCCTTTTGCTATCCTGTCCTCGTACACTGCACCCCAACCTGCGAATGACGCATCCGTTGTAACCACCTTTCTGCCTGCTGCCGTGATGGAGCGCACAGCAGTAGATCGTTCAAATATGCTGACGCTCTTTGACCTATTATTCTCAGTGAAGTGAGCGCTGCTTCCATGCACTTTCTGAACACCATTGGAGCTAATGACAGCCTGAAGGGAACTGCCAGAAATTCGTAGGCTGTGTCCCGATAGGCAAACATGATGAATTTGCTGTGTGCCAGGTAGATGCCTATGTGAAAATTAGCATCCTTTAGATCAACTAACGTAAGCCAGTCTTTGGGACGAATAAATTGTGATAACATCTTCCACGTCAACATTTTGAACTATTTTCTGAGGTGTTATTACAACCACATAAACTCCTCGAATCCAGTAAAAAAATGTTTGTATGTTTTCCAAGTTTGAGTGTGACAAAAGTCCTAAGGTCTAGGACCACTAAGAATGAAGAAAGAAAATGAGTTTCACGTCAAAATGACCCAAGGAGAGGATGAGGCGTCCATACCTATCTCTACCCTAAACCTACGCTTAAAACAATGCAAATATAGTGTTGGTAGCACAGTCTGATAGGTAGCATTATTCAGCAGAACATTTCAAGATCATAACACATGACATTCTACTCTGAGCGGTTCACATCCTCAGACTGGGAATTATGCGTTTCTATGGTAACACTATCAATTACTAAACTAATCTGCAAATTAATCTCTTCCCATCATATAAATCCCTCTCTGTGCCCTGGCCTTCCTGTTGTGATGGCCAGTCAATAGAGAGTTTAGCAGCAGCTCTCCTCTGGAAGAGAGATTAGGGGGAAGGATTGCATTATCTTCATCTTCCTCAAAATCGTCTTCCAAGGTCTGATTCGGTGGGCGGTGGGCAGTGGGCGGGGGGGAGGGTATAGTATCCCCACTCCATTAATATCCGTCAAATTGACCCATGATGGAAGGATTTGCTCTCCCCAGTATACAAGTTGTAATTACAAGGACGAGAATGTGAAACCAAGTTTACACGTTTTTTACAAGTCATAATCTCGTAATTTACAGTAATTATGACCTGGCATGAACACACCTTGACATCAGAAGTGTCACATTTAAATGACACATGGTCATGTATATGCCTATTAATAATGACTTAATAATTGTCAGGTTAGGATGGTTGACCAGCTAATTGATTCCATAGTTCCAGAAAGGGCTATAAAGGGGAAAAAACTGGCAGGTGTGAGGAGAATATTTCAGTAAAGTTCAGTTGTCAAGCCTCTGTGTTAAATTGTTATTTGATAAAGGTCTGAGTCTACGAGACGTTGGAAGGAGAAAAGACAAACATTGAATAATGAAAAGTCAATCAGGATTAATCAGGAAGTTTTTAGAAACCATTGCTGTTAATTTTTCACACACAAAATTTAAAAGGGATGTTTGTGTATATATTCAATTATTCAAATGATGATCAAATTATGGGGAAGAGCACTATATAACCAGATATATCCAGATGCACAGTATATTCAAGTGCCTTAAGCCAGATTGCATTTAGCACTGATTTTGAGGATTTGTCTGGTTTGCATAATTCCATTATCAGCAAAATGATAATAAAGTGGGTACAATTCTGTCTAAGTGAATTCCTTCTTGTAATGTCTAACGTTACAATGGTCCAGCAGACAATTTACAATGTCCTAAATTACTGTTCTTCAGGGTTCTTGCAGGTTTCAGAAAGTCAAATTTAAGACCTTTTTAAGACATTTTAAGACCATAAAGATTGAAATTTAAGACCTATTCGACGCATTACCAAAATTATTTAAATCAAAGAAATAATAAAAAAAAGCAATAAAGCAATGACTTTAGTAACCCTCCACAGCCAACAACGTGCCAAATGCCCAAAACCTTAGGCCCAAAGTGAAAATAGGCTAAAACAAACTTGCCCTCAAATAGAATAGATTACAAAACAGCATATTAATAGCCTAATAGAGATTGAACAGGGGATGCACTAGGGAGATAGGATAAACTAGGGATGCACGATTTGGGGAAGATATCTAATTGCGATTATTCTGGTTAAAATGCTATTTTTTTTTTTTTTTTTTTACAAATGAAAAGTGTATGCATATAACATTTTATATATTAATGTTTATATATTAACAAGACTAATAATAATGATTATATTCAATAAATACAAATATTTAACAAAATTAGAAATACTACTATTACAATAACATTTTAAAATATAAAAAAATTAAAAATAGAGTATTTAGGATAAATACTAAATAAATATTTTGCGGGCAGGTAATTGCATTTATCACGGGATTTGTAGTTTTACCGAGTACGTGTACAAACACCCCCAGAAAGAACTACAACACACCGAACGAACGCTCTGAGGGCGGCGCAGCAAAGACTCTAGAGCTCCGCTTTCGCGATTCGATACTTTTTTGCTACAGTGTAACGTTAATAACTTTCTGCAGCCAGCATTTCTGGAAATGAACGAGGATAACACTTTTTTTTAAGACCTAACTAAATTAAATTTAAGACCTTGGGTGAAAATCTGGCCGTTTTTAAGACATTTTAAGGCCTTAAATTTAAAAAATTTAATTTTAGACATTTTAAGACTTTTTAAGACCCCGCGGGAAACCTGGTTCTTGGAACGTGACTACTGCCACTGTATATTGTGTTTGCGTAAAGTTATGTTTTTACCTTCAACATTCACATTAAATGTTAGCATGTCATTGTTTGATTGGCAGGTGTACACTCCAGAATGAGAGTACTCTGCTGATTGAATGACAATCCTCCTCATGTTGCCATCTGATTGGATATTCAGACCCTCCTCTATATGTAGCGCCTGTCCATCTTTGAACCATTGGACAGTGGCTGTAGGGTGGGACACCTCACAGTACAGCACAATGGGATTTCCAACCTCAATGCTCTTCTTGGTGTCCATCTCTGACAATGGTACGAATTTCACCTCAGATACTGCAAAATACAACATTAAGTATTTTTCTGTGAGAAGGTGAGACTGTCAATGTCATAAATCTTAAAAAAGAATGCATTTAAGTATTTGCTAGAAATATGAGTGCCTCTATCTGAGCATTATATAAGTTTGTTTAATGCTCAGATATATATACTACATATAAGTTTTATATAAACAAATGCTCAGTTTCTTATATAAACTTAAGTCGGCTTGAAGGATTCTTGATTGATTGATTGATTGATTGATTGATTGATTGATTGATTGATTGATTGATTGATTGATTCATTCATTCATTTGTTCATTTTTAATCAATATGTAATAACTCGATTTTCCATGCAGTTTATTATTTCCCTCTGTAGATGTATGGCAGACTTCTCTAGTCATGAATCCTTGAATCCCACCCTTTTATTATAATCGACTGCAACCTTGCATTCGCATCTGCCTCTATCCAATCCACTTGAACAGAACCCAGCAATTAGTTTTTTTTCTTTTCTGATAAACCGTTTTTACTTGTTACTATATGAAGAAAACATCACAACTGTCATCACAACTTGTAACAAACTGGAAGAACTTCATGATGGGTATGATGTCTGTCAACATTTGAATATTAATATTTAGTAATTTATGATGGCTGAAACCTAAAAAAAAAAATCACGATCTCCCATGTTAGTACTGACCTTTAATTTGTAGAGCTGCTGAATCTCGTACGCCAGTGGCAATAAAGGTGATTTCAGCTCCATCATACACATTTGGCACATTGTGAATTCGTAGTATGTGTTGGTTCTTTGACTGAGTCATGGAGAACCGTTCACTGTCCTGCAGCTGCTGGCTATTTAGGAACCATGTGCCGATCAACTTAGCAGAGAGCTCAATGGAGAACACAGCATCCTCCCCCTCAGTCACCACAGCGTTCTTCAGGGGGGTTTTGATCTTTGGACCAGGGACTGCAGACAATAAAATATATGAGATGTTATCTCATGTTATCTTAACACTTTAATCTGTAACACTTTATTTTAGGGTCCAATTCTCACTATTAACTAGTTGCTTATTAGCTTGCATATTACTAGTATAATGGCTGTTTATTAGTACTTATAAAGCACATATCAATGCCTTATTCTGCATGACCTTATTCTACATCCCTTAACCTACCCCATTCCTAAACTTAAACGCTACAAAAATTACCTTACTAACTATTAATAAGCAGTAAATTAGGAGTTTATTAAGGCAAAAGTCGTAGTTAATAGTGTTAATAGTTCATATGTACTACCCATACTAAAGTGTTATCCTTTAATCCATATTAACATATATACCATATCCTAAAAACAACATTAATAATTAAAATTATTTATGAGATATGTCTTCATGTTTTTATTACGACACTGCTGCCCTTCTGAGACCATCACAGAAATCAGACACATATCTTTTGCAAGCACTTAAGAAATCCAAAACCATAAACAAAGACACTTATGACCAATTGTTTGTGATGTTCCTCACAAAAGTGTCTGCTAAATAAATACATGTATATGAAGTATGTTTAAAATCACATCCTTTACAGTGAATGTGTTAGGAGTAACATTACTTTCATCGTTTTAAAGAGTTACTCTGTGTAGTTGATGCATGTCAACTGATTATGCTCTAATTCCATTTACTAACCATTTACCATTTACTTTTGTTTATGTATTTATGTGAGTTTTAGGGGAGTGGAATAATCCAAATTTTATTCCTGCATTTCTTGTTTTATTCCTGCATCAGTTGGGTGTTTCCAGAAGGGTCTTTTTGGTGAGTAGTACCAAATATCCATCACTACCTTTAGTCGTGTGTTTGTAATGCAAATAATTCTTGACAGCTTGGTATTACAGAAAGTTTGTGTAATTTTCATTCTTACCCAGATGTACTACTTTGGGGAACTCCACATGTCCACTTCTGCCATATTTATTAACACAGCATATACGGAAACGGTAATCACCCTCACATGGCACACTGTCACCCAGGACTTCAGCAGAAGTGCATGTCTCTGTTGTCAGGCATCGCTGCCATTCCTGAGAGCCCGCTTCCTGTCGTTCTAGCACATACACTGACTTAGTGGAGTTTTGCAAGTTGGATGAAGGTGACCAGGAAAGGACGGCACCATTTAAACTGTCAGTGTTCATTTGGACACTCACAGGGCAGATGGGTGGGCAGTGTCGAGCAGCTGAATGAAAAGAAAAATGTCAAATTTGAAATATTAAGCCCACACTGTAAAATATTTTCAAAAATATCTAGTAAAAATAGATAGTTTGTTATTATACAATAATGTAAAGTTTTTGAATTGTGCAACTTCTTTTGTATCACAAAGCCAAGTGTGTGTTTTCTCACTTTTGACTCTGAGTTTGGAACTTGTTGTTGATCTGCCTGCCATAAAGGTGATTGTGCCAGAGTCTTGATATGATGTATTGACAAAGACCAGGATGTGGGTTTTGCCAAAAGACTTGATAATGGTTTGATGTGTTTCTCTCAACTGCAGTCCATCTTTAAACCAGCAGATCTCCATCTCATCTTGTTCCACCTCCACAAAGAATGCTGCATTCTCTCCTTCCATCACCTCTAACCTCCGTGGAAGTTTCTTTACAATTGTACCTACCAGAAAAACAAGTCAATGAAATTAGCTAGATCTTTCTATTTCATATGCTCTTTACATCAAACTACAATGAGAACTCTCATGTTCATGAGACATAAGTAACATTATTTTTTTATTATAATTTTTCATTTTATTTTAAAAGAAATTGATTGCTGCTGGACAACACTAAACATTGTTATCGGTTTTTATTGTTAATTATTTTGAATGATTTTGGTTGTTTTGCTGGTGTTAAACTTGATTAACTGAATGCGTTAACATTTTCACTATGAAAGCCCTAATGAGTTTTAATCTTTACATACTGTACCTTTAACTGCCAATTCTGCAATACTCTTTCCACCATCAGGCATCTCACACAGATAAACTCCATCATCATCTGCCCCAACATTTTGTATGGTTAGTCTTCTCCGTGTGCCCTTCTGTTCCATGTTATACTTATTTCCTTGCTGCAGCCTCTGATCCTCCAGGTACCATGCTGTGGAGATGGACTCTTCTGGAACCTCACATTCCAGAACAGCAATATCCCTCTCCTTGACCTCTGCATCTTGTAGAGCTCGCTTAAACCTGACTGGAGGCCCTATAAATGTGAGAGATTTACCCAGTGATCAAAACATGTCACACTGCAGATGCTACACACAATCAGATTGCACTGTGAAACAACATAAATTGTTCATAGTAGCCTACAACACTTTCAAACTCCACATTATCTCAGTTGGGATATGGCAGGCCAAGAACAGTGCTTAAAAAAAGTTGTGGTCATGCCACAAAGAAAGTACATAATCCTGCTGGCTTAATTGCACCCTGCAAAATGTAAGCTATGCCCCATTGCATTGTTGATAAGATTGCAGTGATGCTGTCACTCAGGAATTCACTGAGCCCTGGGGCTTTTCTCACCTTTCATCACACCTTTGACCATTGGACAGTGTTATCGGATACATTGCTCAGTGCATGACTTTATAACTAAATATAGCTACTCACAAAAGTCAGACAAACACTGTTATATTATTGTGATAAATCACATGAATAAGAATATAAACACAAAATAAATAAAGAGAGAAAATTTTAATACCAGTTTAAAACACTTTATACGCACTATTAAATACCTGTTTGACACTTTATTTTCACTTTTTATGTATTTTATTCATGTTTTATTTAAAATAAAAGTCTCTCCGAGCTGATATGCGATAGGAAAAGGGAGAAGAATGAGTTCGGAAAAAGGTGGATTCGAACTGGATCGGTCGTATCAAAAACGAATGCCACACGCCTTACTCTTCACACCACTGCTTCTGTTTTCAGACTGTTTTCTTTTGTAATTTTGGTGTTCGGGGGTCTACAGCAAAATATTAACACATAAGAGATAATGGTGATAAGACAGTAGCTGCCAAAACAAGCAACTCAAAGATTTTAGGGGCATATTTTAGATGCAAGATCCTTAGAGCAGAAAGTTTTAATTATGGTGTATTTTGTTACAATGCTTTGTTTCACAATAATTCCCATTTGTCATATAAAAGATGTTTTAGCTTTGTTGGTTAAATACAATTAATAAAACAAAATTAGCGTTATTAAAACTGAATTACCTTTAACTGACAGTTGCACAGCACTCAGTGTGTTTCCCAGTGCGTTTGAAGCAGCACATATGTAGAGTCCCGTATCCTGCTGCTTACAGTACAGTACTTTCAGGGTGTAATAACCCTCTCTATCCTCAAAAATAAGATGTCTCCGACTCGGCACAATATTCTCTCCATTTTTCTTCCATACAATCTCTGGCCTTGGCTTTCCTGTGACATAGCAACGGAATTTGGCATGTTTGCCTTCTGTGACAATAAACTTCTTAGCTTTCGATACATTCAGGTGAGGCTCTTTTGAGTGTTTGGCCCTCGAATGCTGTGGTGAGTAATGGCCATTGGTGTAGCCATTTGTCATGCTTCCCTCTCTTTGTTCAGGAATGGGCTCTACCAGAAGCACTGCCCCAGTCATCGCTTCTCCATGCTTGTTGACTGCTTTGCACATGTAGACACCTCCATCTGGGGCTCTTGTTCTGAAAATCTTCAGCTGGAACCAGCCACCATCTTGTTGGCCCACATGGTAGTGGGCACTCTCATAGATCTCATTTAACTGTTTACCATCTTTCTCCCAAACCACCTGAGGCAAAGGCTCACCTGACAGCTTGCAGGAGAAGGCAGCATCTTCTCCCCTGTCTACTCTTAGAGAAAGAGGTTTGATAAGAAAACGAGGCTTGTTGTTTTGAAATGGGTCTGCTCTCTGTAACACCCCATCCTGTTGTTGTTTCATCGTTTTGATTTCTTGTTCTGGTGGAATCACTTTAACTTCATTTTGTTGTGGGGGTGGGAGTGGCTGTGTTTGCTGGAGCTCTTGAGGCTCTTCTTCCACTTTAAGGGTAGCAGCTGCATAGGTTTCCCCAATATTGTTCTTAGCTCTGCAAATATACTGTCCAGCATCTTCAATTGTCACCCCAGTGATGTAAAGGGTGTACAGCTTGTCTTCTTGGGTAATACAGTAACGGCCCTCAGGAAAAATAGGCTCATTTTTCCGCTCCCAGATTACATCTGGTTGGGGATCTCCACCAATCTGACATCTAAGCACAGCATCTGCTCCACATTTCACCAGAACTGGACGTGGGTAACCAAGCACACGTGGAGCACCTCCAAAGATATCCATATCTTTTACTGCCTGGTAATCACTTATTCTGCGTTATTATTGGAATTAGGAATGGCACAAATTTCGGTGGCACATACCCAGCTCTGGAAAAACAAATAAAAAGTTTGACACTGGTCGTTATTTTCCAATCTGACATTTATAGAATTATTGTCATTGAGTTATGGATAAAATCTGGGAACTTGCAGCTCAGTAAATCACTAAATTTGACAGATGGTTATAATCAGGCCTGAAGTTGTAAAAAATTATAAAACAAATACATAACATTTTGGTTAACCATAAAAAACAGTGTGAAGACATGTAACTTTCACAACAACATAATTCAGCTTTTTAATGCTCTATATTCTGTTATATATATACTTTTTTTCTCTCTAAAGAATATACATACAATTGTACTACAGTACTACTAGTACTTGTACTAAAGTTAAAGTACTGTAGTTACTTTTTTTGTATGGGTACAATACTACGTCGTCCATTCTACACTTTATATGGGATAGTTAAACATTCCTTGCATAAAGGAAGTTCTCTTAAAACAGTCAAGATAACTCCAGTCCCCATTCCTTACTTAAGACCAGACAGCTGTTGCTGTATATCAGGAGGAAGTTTTTAAAATAGTCTGTCCAAATAAAGACACTGGAGAGTTGGCCATGTGAAACACAAGACAAAGCATGTTCAGATAAATGACTTTGACAAACACTCATAGCATGAGAATTTCTCACTTTTCTCTATCAGAGATACACAAAATACCATCACAGTTAGCATGAATACAAACATCCTAATCCATCTAAATTTACATGTAAATTACATTTTACACTATGACTGTTTTCAGTGTTTCTATCTAAATCAGTAGATAATATTTTCTACTGTTTAAAGGGCATTCACAAATTATGTTTTTAATTGTCGGTCAATTTACACATGCACAGATGTTATTGTTTGTTCCATCCCATCTTACTCTTTTTGATGTCTTGCACCATAATATCCTGTGCCAATGTTTTGTTCAATACCAATTCAGATAGTGGGCCTTGAGAATTTGTCAATCTAAATTCATGATGACTGCCATATCAGCCAGTGCAGCATAGAATATTACTGATTCTACACCTTAAAGATAAATATTAATAGGGTCATGCAAATATTAATTGGGTCATGCTTGGTCAGTTTTCCAGGAGCATCCAGTCAAGTAATATGAACCATGCCCTAATAAAATTGCTCTTTATTTGTCAGATGAATAGTACACACCAAAATAATATTAATGTGATTAATATACAAGACAAAAGACTTCCCTTACAGTAGGATTTGTAAATTACAGCATACAGGCTGTAAATAAAAATGTGAGGTAAATTATGTGTATAATACATGAACATTAACTTATAATATACAGTATAAAATTGTATATAATGTTTAATAATTAGTTAACATACATTCAGATTGTTGTGACAATCATGAAAGTTTAATATACATTCTTATTTAAATGTCCTACCTACTAATCTGCTAAGCATTACATGATGTTTCGTCATGATGAATAATGAAAGTTATTATAAATGTTACCACATCCTTTTGTTTATCATAATGTTCATAGTCATGCCCAAAGTTAAAATATCTTGAATTTAAATGTTTATCTGTAAATATGTATAATATTAATTTATTTTGTTATTATTTTGTTATTATAAATGTTAGTGTAGAGCCCTGGTATACATGATTTTCAATTGTCTTGTTCTTTTTTCTCTCTCTATTTTTGTTAAATTTAGGGATTATTCACTTTAGTCTAGGGATGTAATACATATATGTCTAATTGGATATTATTACAAGGATGATACAGGTTAAAAATGTATTTTTTAACTAATATCATGAAGGAAAAAAATTAACAGTCCCATACTTAAAATATTTAGTAACGTATACATTTTTGAAACATAGTGATTTTATTTACTGTCATTATTTTTATGACACTGCATAATTTTAATTGCTAAAGAAGACAAACACCATTGTAAAAAAGTAAACATCTCAAATATAAACTCACGTGTCAACAGGAGTATTAAATTAGCATTCAGGACCAGCCAAAACACTAATTTTCAGGACCTCTTCTTTAGACTAAGAGGATATTGACCCTGATATCAGCTTTTCTTCTTTTAAGAAATGACCTTTGACTCCTGTGTTTGTAAAAAAAAAATATAGCAGTTGCAGGAGGTCAGGGAAAATATTCCACAATTCAGGAGCTTCTTTCTTCTTATGATGTTAATCCACTCAGGTTGATCTCCAATTCTTTCTTCTGGTGTGGTTTGTTTCTTGAGCCTCCTGATGAGTCTGTGTGTGCATATACATGTGCTTCTCATATGTGCCTTTCAGTATGACTAAGCTTGTCTCTTTTTCACTTCCACCAAACAATGTATGTGTCACACAGTACTGGAGCCTGTGTCGTTGGCAGCTCAGAGCCAATACATGCTTTCACAGCTGCCACATCATGCTTAAAATAGCTAAGCTATCATCATTAGGGGAGCAGTGGGCTGCAAAGGTTAAATTTAGACTACACTGTTAGCAATTGATGTAATTTTTACAATAAATTTTACAACAACGTATTGTATTCACGGTTTTCCTGTAAATGCAAATGCATGACGGGAAATTTTTGGTCAGTCCTGTAATATTATTGTAACTACACTGTAGAAGCGTTATTTTACAGCAACCGCATTGCATTGTGGGATCGCTGCTGTTTGAATTTCGAAATTTACGCGGCCAGCCGGCCAACGGTACCAGAAGTATTCAACCATTTTTGGAAGAAGGAACATCTCAGGTATGTAACATGACATTTATTTTATAAGTCTATGGATATATTAATACCGGTGATCTGAGTGAGTGCTGTTTGTTTCGTTTGGTCTATTTCCGTGACATTAGCGTTAGGTCCCGTTACTAAAATTAGCTCGCCTCGACTCGCTCGCTCCCGGTAGAAACCTGAACTGACCGCGGTGAAGTTCGCGTCTTACTCTATCCAACTTAACTGATAGAGTAAGACGCGAACTTCACCGCGGCCCTGAACGGTCAACACCGAAGGAATCATAAGTTACTAACGTAGACAAACTCAGCAGCAGCTGTAACACCGCCGCGGGAGTAAATTAGCTGCACATCGGCTCCTAGCTGGATTATTTCAGACACGGATTTGTTGTCAATTATATCAGAACCAGAGCCGTTGATCTGAACGTCATCTCATCGGCTCGCCTTGTTACTTCGACGGGTACAGTCACAGTTACCTTACAGCCACAAGGCATGAGATTTTCACAATGGAAAAGCAAACATGGTGAATACAGTTGAGGTGAGCTGAACTAGTAACTAATGGAAAACCACCACAATGACGATAGCAATTGTAAATTGTTTGTGCAATACCATTGTGTTGATAATATAGTCTTCACACAGACTATCTATTCAAAATTATTCTAATATTCCATAGACACTCTGAACCGCTATAGGGAGTTGACTGGCTAACATCCTTTAACTGTTTTAGATGGTGTAGCATACATAAAGTATATTAAAAATATTAGCCATTTTTTTTTCTTCTGTGTTGAGTGGATCATTTTCTTTGTCTCAAATTATATATGGCTGCCTGGCATACTGTATGGAATATTAAAATAATAGTAATTGGAATTTGCTGTGTAATTTACCTTTTGTAATGTTTACATTTTTATTCCCTAGCCCAATGCCACAGCTGCTGATATCCAGAGTGAGACCCTACCCAGTACACCTTGCTTAATTGTGCAAGGTATATTCTTCCCTTTTTTGTTTAATAGCACTGTGCTGGAATTCTGCATGCCAACATCGCCACTTGTGTGTGTTTATGTCGTGCAGTTTTCTAGTGCTCTTTTAGTTATCATATTGTAATGCATTTCAGGAGAGACACTATGCGGACAAGTGGATGATGTCCATGGAACGACATCAACTTGCAGTATCCTAAAGAGGCCTCAAGAACTCTTGAATTTGTCCAAAGGTATGTTTAAACTGTTTACACACTAATAAAGAAAATAGATCTATCATTCTCATATGGAAAGTCCCATTAATCACTTCCTTTTTGTCCAGTATTATTAGGCTCTATGATATACTATATGCATTGATGTCAATAGACAGGTTTCCATCCAACTCATTTGCTCATTAAGTGCATTCGTACAAATTTGGCACACTCAAAAAAAAAAACATTCTAATTAGAGAGCATTTCCATCAGCTCTGTTATCTCTACAAAATATCGAGTCAATCCAAATAAAAGTTTTTATTCACATTAGAATATTTTATGTGAATTTTTTTCCAGTCAGGATTTCTTTTTCAAATGTACATTAAAAAGTTGGATGGAGACCCAGCTATTGCCATAGTCTGACGGACAGCAGTTTAACATTACGACTTTCATTAATTAATTAATGTCAAATTTGGTGAAGTATGGTTAAGGTATTTAGCAGACGCTTTTGTCCAAAGCGACATACAATATACAGTAGATGCATACATACAATGACATATATTGAAGAAAAACAATGTAAAAGCCAATTTAATTCTAAATGTTAAGTTGTTAAAGGGTTAGTTCACCCAAAAAAATGTAATCCTGTCATTAATTCCTCTTTAAAACCCGTAAGACCTTCGTTCATCTTCAGAGCACAAAGGAAGATATTTCTGATGAAAACCGAGAGCTCTCTGACCCCTGCATAGACAGCAATGTAACGAACACTTTCAAGGGCCAGAAAGGAAATAAAGACATCGTTAAAATAGTCCATGTGACTCCAGTGGTTTAACCTTAAAGGGTTAGTTCACCCAAAAATGAAAATTCTGTAATTAATTACTTACCCTCATGTCGTTCGACACCCGTAAGACCTCCGTTCATCTTCGGAACAGAAATGAAGATATTTTAGTTGAAATCTGATGGCTCTGAAAGGCCTCCATTGGCACAATGGCACGGTTCACTATCAAGACCCTTAAAAGACACTAAAGACGTTGTTACAAAGTCCATCTCACTACAGTGGTTCTAAAATAACTTTATGAATCTGCGATAATAGTTTTTGTGCGCAAAAAAACCCTAAATAACGACTTACATAGTGATGACGATTTCAAAACACGGCCTCATGAAGCTTCGAAGCATTATGAATCAGCGAGTCGATTCAGCGGTTTGAATCACCAAATTTCAGCAGTTTGGCGGTTTGACACGCGATCCGAATCATGAATCGACTCGCTGATTCATAATGCTTCAAAGCTTCATGATTCCGTGTTTTGAAATCGTCATCACTATGTAAGTCGTTATTTAGGGTTTTTTTGCGCACAAAAACTATTATCGCAGATTCATAAAGTTATTTTAGAACCACTGTAGTGAGATGGACTTTGTAACGACGTCTTTAGTACCTTTTAAGGGTCTTGAGAGTGAACCGTGCATTGAGCCAATGGAGGCCTTTCAGAGCCATCAGATTTCAACTAAAATATCTTCATTTCTGTTCCGAAGATGAACGGAGGTCTGACGGGTGTCGAACGACATGAGGGTAAGTAATTAATGACAGAATTTTCATTTTGGGGTGAACTAACCCTTTAATGTTATTAAGCCACGAAAATTCTTTTTGTGCGCAATAAAACAAAAAAAAATACTTAATTCAACAATTTCTTCTAGCCTGTGTCAGACTCTGTTCACATATTGCAAACAGTGCAGCGTCTTCAGAACGCTGGCTTGCCTTTGGCCGACACTGTTCACGTGAGCACCACGACGCATAAGTAAGTTCTGCCGTAGAACTAGGAAGTCTAACACAGATGAGAAGAAATTGTTCAATCAAGTAATTTTGTTTGTTTTTTGCGCCTAAAAATAATTACCGTTGCTTCGTAAAATTAAGGTTGAACTACTGGAGTCACATGGAAGATTTTAACGACGTCTTTACTTCCTTTCTGGCCCTTGAAAGTGTTCGTTACATTGCTGTCTATGCAGGGGTCAGAGAGCTCTCGGTTTTCATCAGAAATATCTTCATTTGTGTTCTGAAGATGAACGAAGGTCTTATGGGTTTGGAACGACATGAGGAATTAATGACAGGATTTACATTTTTGGGTGAACTAACCCTTTAACAACTTAACATTTAGAATTACATTGGCTTTTACAATGTTTTTCTTCAATATATGTCATTGTATGTATGCATCTACTGTATATTGTGTCGCTTTGGACAAAAGCATCTGCTAAATACCATGACCATACTTTACGACTTTCATTAATTAATTAATGTCAAATTTTGTGATGTTAAACTGCTGTCTGTCAGACTCTTCTGTTTAAATAAATGTCCTGCAGGGGAATGAATACCAACTCTAGATGACACTTAACGGCAATAGCTGGGTCTCCATCCAACTTTTTAATGTACATTTTAACCATTTGAAAAAGAAATCCTGACTGGAAACTGTTTAAATTCACATAAAATATTCTAATGTGAAGTTGTTGTAATATATAAATTGTTAATGTTAAATACATCAAGGTAGTTTTCTTCTATGAGCAAGTAGGAATTAGGTAACTTTTTATTTTTTTACACTGTATTCATCAACAGATATGAAAACGTGAAACTTTTTTTTTTTTTCTCTCCCAGGCGGGCAGCAAAGCAGAAAAGAGACACAGGCTCAACACAACTGTCTGCACCCTCTTAAGAACTCCTGGACTTTTGAGTTGATGGGCTAGTAGTGGTGTGAGCCTTTATAGTAAACCCCCCACCTCCCCCCTGATGATGGGCTCTCTGGACATCTGGAAATGAGCTGGATTCTCCCGTGAGACTGTAATTTTTGTATGAAAAAAAAGTGGATACTTTTATAAGTGTGTAATGTGTTGTTGCATAGTGTGTTAATAAAACAAAGAAAAGAGGCCATTGTTTTGTTGTTAATTGCGGAAGACAGAAAATTACAGTATTTTATTGTATTTGTATATTTACAAATAACAGGAATATTTCATTGTAATTCTGTCCTGTAAAATTACAGGAAATTCCTGGCAACTGAGTTGCAGTAAATTTACAGGAAATTATAATAAATTACAGCATTTTACTGTAATAATCACAGTAGTATTGCTGTATAAATACAGTACTTTATTGTATTAAAAAAACAGGAAAAATACTGTATCTTACTTGCTGTAAATTTACGGCAACTAGTTGCCAGGAATTTCCTGTAAAATTACAACAAATTTTTAACAGTGTACCAAATCACTTGACCTCTTCCACTAAGGCTATTTTGGCAGAGTCTGAGTCTGTTCGAAAATCTGAAAAACACTAAAAGATTAACTCCTTTTCTTCTCTATGTTAACATACACAAAATTCTAAGTCACTCAAATTAAGTCATTTTGCAAAGCTGCAGAAGGAAAATGCAAATCTTTAAGCTTTAAATAAAAAGTATAAATGTTTAAAGACATATAGCACAAAACTATTTTCAGTCAGACAATTTAACTAAATGAAGTTAGTTACATTTTAAAACATGAAGCAATAGATATGTGTAAAATGATGACCAAAAGTATTAAACAGTTTCTGTGTGAGGCTGTGAAAATAATGAACTGCACCAGTGGTTAATCTGAAAGTATAAAGGCAACAGTGTGAACTATTAACTACGACTTTTGCCTCAATAAACTCCTAATTACTGCTTATTAAGTTAGTAAGGTAGTGGTTAAAATTAGGAATTGGGTAGGATTAAGGGATGTAGTATGGTCATGCAGAATAAGGCATTAATACGTGCTTTATAAGTACAAATAAACAGCCAATATCCAAGTAATATGCATGCTAATAAGCAACTATAGAACTGGGGCCTGTATACCATGATGGTAGTTTAACAAACTCAGGGTTACAGGATAAGTTTAGAGTTGACGAAACCAAACCAATCTATTCAGGCTTTGTTGGTCCCATGATGCTGATCATCAGCTTTCTCTGTTAACTCAGGCTTTGATCCTGAGTTTAGGAGTTTAGCTGTGGCATCAGTAGTGAACAGCCAATCATACACTGTGGATCAGTGAAACTGAGATTATTTTCTCTCTTCTGCAGAATATTACATGATTGAAAAATATAAAAAATTTAAACAAATTTACACAGCAAGAAGAAAAGAGTTGTCTATAAAAGAGGACAACTAAAAGAAAAAATCTTGCTACTTCAATGCAAGTAAAAGTTATGAAGTTAGTTTAGTTGATATATAGAGAGAATTGAACATTTAGGCTCACATGTAGTAATTTTTATAGCTTTATTATTGATTTTAGCTTATTTGTATGACCTTTATATAGGCTATTTATATTAATTTTAACTAAGTGCCTATTAATGATTGATTAACTCAAATAATATGTCTAGGCTAATTGATTAAGGATATAATTACATAAATGAGATCTAAATAATTAAAAATTATTATCATTATAAATAAGCATTGTTAAAAGCCAGGCGCTTTAGTCTTTATAAACCATTTGCTATGTAGTGACCTTTAAGTGGCTTTTTTGCATCAGAGGTGTGCTCACAGCTGATTGGTCCAATATCAGTTTGAGATCTCTTATCCAGAACATAACCAGGTGAGCCGTGGAGTGTAAGTTACTATGGCGATGAACACTGCTAAAATCCAAAATACTTTAATGGTACCTAAAACCCCGGATTGGCACAAACTAAGCTTAAACATATCTGGTTAGCCAGCTAAACCGGCTTCATGGTATAGGCCCCTGGACTCTAACTAAAGTGTTACCCCAATGTGGAAACAGAAGATGCAGCAGCCTTACAAAAAAAAAGACAAACAAAGACTGAAACACAGGGGTAAATCTACACAGGCAAGCAAGAGGACAATGTGAGTAGTGTAATGAGATGTCACAGTGATAAGCATGGCAGCTAAGGAAACAAAGCTAATAGGAATTTAACCACAGGAAATGAAACTAGAAAATGCAAGGCAACAGAATATTACAATAAGAGTCTTTGAACACAAAACACTCAAGACAGAGTAAATTGCAACAAAGACCAGTCGGTAAAAAGAATTTGGAAAAAAAAGCCTCCGAAATCAGCCTCTAAAGGGACATGCTGATGGGAACAAAATATGACATGGGAGGGAAAAAAAATATTTTAAAGGTTTTGCGTTCTCTCACAAACATATAGTTGGGTAATTATATTAGCCTATAGTAATTATATAGTAGCCTAATTTTGCGGGCATCAGGGATCTGCTATACATATGCAGAGTTTTGAAATCACTTTTGAATGTGTGCTCACTATTTACTTTCACTTTCAAATTTGAGATCTTGCATACTCTGTGTATTGTTACACAGGAGTTTCCTGTGTCACCTCCACATTCACAGAGGGATCCATCTCCAGAGTATTGACTATGGCCATGCAAACTACATTTCCCATAATGCTGCTCTCCTGGACTGATCACACACCTGCTCTTCATTGATTACACTCACACCTGCACTTCATTTCCACATGTATAAGAATCCCTCTCTCACACCCATTCAGTGCGAAGTCTTGTTTTGCCCTGGCATACATACTGAGCGATTGTCTACTGATTCTGTTTATTCTGGTTTAGATCTTGGACTGTTTTTGGAACTCTTCGACCACTCTCTGGCTACCTCGACCTTGGACTGTTTCCTGGCTAACTGAACATACTCTGGCTCCCACGACCCTGCACTGTTACCCGTGTTTGAAACCTTGCTGCCTGCCCCGATCATCAGCACTAGCTTACCTGAGTATTCTTTGCCTTGCCCATACCATTCCTGTCTACCTATCAATACCCTGTCTGTCTGACTTTGTCACTAATTAAAGCTGCAAATGGATCTCTATGACTCTGTGGATTCGTTACATGTATATAGCGGTACTGACCAAACATTTTACAAGATAAGATATTTGTCAATGACGCTCAGGATCTGTAAGTAAATAGTCCTGTCAGTAATCTCTCCTTACTATCTTCACTTTATCAACGAAATCTGATTAACTTTAATGCAACTGACTACTACAGCAAACTAGGGCTGTAGCGATAAACTAATCTCACGATACGATACGATACACGATATTCAGCTCACGATACGATATATATCACGATATTCAGCCAACGATACGTTTCGATATAATTCGATACACTTACATCATTTTCTGAAAGATTTAAAGCCCCGGGTATACTTCACTTACCGCACCCGGACGCGTCACGCGCGCAGCCCTGTCCGCACGTCTTTCAAAGTATACTACACAACGGATGCGTGCGGATGATCGCGTTCGACACATGCGCGGTACATTTTTTTTCTATGCTCTACCAGACATCGAAGGGCAGCACTGAGTCCTGTCATCAACGGGACATTCGCTGGGCATGATCGGAGAAGAACTGTAGTGCATTGCAACATAGTTCGGAAGAAACACTGAAGAATCAAAAAATCTTTTTTTTTTCGAGCGTGTTGTTTTTAAACTGGTCTTTGCACACTCTTCTTCGACGGCTAACCACTGTGCACAATACTGTTAGTTCCATTTATTGAAACTGTAGCTTACAAGCCTTTGAAAAGTAAATAAAGCACAATATTGCAATTAACAAGGAGTTTTAAAAATTTAAGCAAGTGCATGTTCTGAACAGTTTCTTTGACAGCTTTTTTAGCTTGACACTGACACTTGGTAGTATTTCCAGAGTATTTCACGTTTGTGTCACAGCTTGCAAACCGCGATGCTTTTGTCTAAGTCAAGGGTCTCCAACCTTTTTTCATTTGAGAGCTACTTTTTAAAAATGAAAGTCACATAGAGCTACTCATGTTATATAATACTTAAACCTCTTAAATAATGCATCATAATTCTCATATTAACAACTATCCAAACTGTTTTACACCTGAAAGAGTATAGTAGTAGTTCCAGTAGTCGGTACAATACCATTATTTTTTTCAAAATCAATGTTTATTATTTATGATGATAATCATAAGTAAATAATACATAAACATGTAAAGGCTGTATGCTGTTTAAAAGTAAAATTATTGTTTATAAATGAAAGATCAAGTGAAAATAAGCAACCATTAATAATTATATAATTAGTTATAATTATTAGCATTATTATTATTATTATTAGTAGAGACGTAGCTGCATTTACTGTAGGCTACAATCTGTAGTCAATTTCTTCACGTTAAACCAAACATTTATTTTGACGGGTTGCCGTGAATTGAATACCATGAAGTCAGGGCACTGATCAGGGAGTCAGCCCATTGACTTATGTCCTGAGCAGTGCCCTGACTACTGAACCAGGGAGCTGATTGAGACAGTTTTCTCAAATGAAACGGTAAATTCTCATGAAGTGACGGTTTATGCATTCGTATCGGCAGAGACTACACACGGCAGAGACTACAAGAGCGAGTGCGCGCGCGGTGCCCGTCATGCACACAGACGCAGAACATGCAAGAGTAAAATTTAAATTGTATTTTGCAGTTTATTATTTACAGACACTATTATATATTCGGCTTCAGTCTGGAGCCCTGCGCTTAAATTAACACGGAAGCGACTGAACGCAGCTGCTATGGTGAGCTATTTTTAGAACGGACCAGTGGGCAACTTGTGTGGTCCTTGCGGGCGACTCATGTTGTTGACCCCTGAGTCTAAGTCGTCGCTTTCCTTCTTCTTTTTAAACCCAAAGTGCTCCCACACATCTGCTTTTAAGCATGAAGGTGCTGGATTTATATTCGCCACCATTTTCTTGAATCTCCTCGCTCTGACTCCGTAAACAAGAAGAGGTAGACGTCGGCGTCTGTGTAAAGTTAGTAGTATGGGTAACTTGCTCTACAGTGATACTAGCGGCTGGCTGACCAAATCGCTCTTCCTGCAACGCAAATGGGGGTAAACACAGGGATTTGAATGGGACTTGTGTATCGATACTCGCGGCTTAAAAACATAGACTGTTAAAAAATATGATCGTAGTGGCCGTGACGTCACCCATAGGATTCTGATGAGCCGTTCTGAAGCACAAAGTAGGGTCGAGATAGCCGTTGCCATCTTGGCAGCGTGTCATCGCGCGTCACTCCCGGATAACAGAAAATGGGCAAAAAGGCGGGTAGTGGGCGGAGCTGAAGTGACGCGACGACTAACAGACAGCAGATAAAGGGCTATCCACCTGTCTCTCGAAGTGGCCACGCCCTTAATTATGCAGAACTTTAATGCTTTATATAATGTAAACGAATGAGTTATAAAAAAATTCACCCCCCTCACAGTTGTCATGAAGGGCAAAATTAGCCGTATAGACCAAAACCACAATTTGTACCAGGCTGTAAACTTGTTTTAATCTAATTAAAAGTAACATTAGGGGCCCTATTATAAAGTTCTGAGCGCATCGGCGCAGGTGCACTTAGGTTCTGTCTGAATCCACTTTTGCAAGTTTAACGACAGAAAAAAGGATCGGCATGCCAGGCACATGGTCCAAAAGGGTTGTACCTGGTCTCTTAATAAGTCATGGGTATGTTTTGGGTGTAATGTGCAATAAACCAATCAAAGTATGATCGCCAATTCCCTTTAAAAAAAAAGTTTTGCTTGCACATGACGGAATTTGCGAGCAGAAAGACTGAATGCTTTTAAAGAAAACTTTTATTTTTTAATATTTAAAAATATTTGTGTGCTGCTGCACATCTGTGTGTGTGTAATCAGCAGAGTCTACGCACGTTGTGCACCCCTCCTATAGGCGCATATTACGAACGTGCCTTTTAAATAACACAAAAAATAGTGCGCTATTGACTTTAGACCAAGTTTTTGTTGGTCAATGGCACAGTAGATTTCAGTTACCTCAGAATAGCAACGCGCCAACAATGCGCCTGAACACACCTCGTTTTCAGACCAGCACGCCCATGGGCGAACAGATGGGTGCAAGTGCATTTTCTATTTAAACAACGTGGCATTGGATGTGAAAATGATAACTACGTCGGGCTGAAACTAGCAAAAAACACTTGCGTCGTGCCTGCCGTCGCATTGTGCCGGGTGTATGATATGGCCCTAAGACTTCACAAAGCCGGGAATAAAATGAGTTGTAGTCCAAACAAGTCGTTCATTGTAGTTCTTGGAAAGTGAATTCTGTTCAATAAAATATCTCCCTTTGGAGTGGACTTTGAGCTTTGTAACCTTGCAGATCTTTTTTATGCTTAAACAGCAACATTACAAACTAACTAAAGTTGAAAAAGCATAATAGGACCACCTATGTTTGCTCTAAAGTTTTGGTTCAGAGCTGAGACAGGGATCCCGGCCATTCAGCGGTGGTTCAGGACTGTGGCAGGAGGGAGGTACCGTTCCCTCCTACCGGGCCTGGCATCAGACACCTCCGCCGCTTCTGACCCTCGAAAGCAAAACGTTGAGACATGAAAGTATGTGAACTTCAGGTCGATCGCTGCAAACCAATCCTAAGGGGGCGAATGCATGTGAAGATGTGTTTCTGCATGAGCATCTTGAATGGGAGATTGTGAAGGGCATGATTCAATACACACAGATCCAAGATTGGCCGTAACCTCGAGCCTTTCTTGGGTACGATGATGTACGGGCTTTAAAAACCCTGATTTCATCTTGGCTGGTGGGACAGGCTCTATTTCCGCACGCAGGACAGAGGTATATTTGTCTTTGCGAGGAGCGCTGGGGCCTAACCCAGGAAACACAGCATCCCGAAGTAGAGGCAGTGAGTGTGGTGTGACACTTACTTGGCTCCGTAGGTTCCATTAAGACTGGCTAGGGAGTCGTGAGGCGCATCCTCAAAATGCGAACTCCCTGCCTGTGGCAAAAGAAGGGGTGACTGAAAGTAAAAAAATTTAGAAAGTATTTAAAAAAAAAGTGGTTATCACTGGCTCTGGGACAAGTGGCGAAACAGAAATAAAATGAAACGGAAGATTCTGTTGGCTCACCGCTGTTCTCCCTGCTCTTATCCATGGAACCATACCGCCAATCCAAACTGTATACTAATTGTCAATCATCTTTGAAGATAGTGGTCATGACTTAATTCAAGTTTAGCATTAGTTCTGGCAGGTCACGTCAGTCAAGCTCACATCAGCTGAGTATCAGCCTTCAGTATTTTCAAAAGCTATTGCATTTCTCATTAGCAAATTACCCTCCTCCATTCCCAGCTCCTCCTCTCATCCAGTCCGGATTTGGCATTCTTATTCCCCTTTGAATCAGAATAATTTCTTGAATAATGTTGAACTATGTCTCTTATCCATGCTAGGCTGCATGGATGTGCAGGGAGTTCTTGCCCAGAATGGAACCATATCATTGCCAATCCAAACTGTATGCTAATTGTAAATCATCTATGACGATAGTAGTCCTGACAGAAAGGTGCCTTCCACAACTTCTGAACCTCCTCATGCAGTTCCAGGAAGAAAGGCACTGGGGCGGAACATGGCTGTGAACCACGTGCTGCACACAGGAACTAATCATCCAACCGCAAATGCTCTGGGCAAGGTGGAGGGTTCAACTCGAGCCCGATGCCAGCGGCAGCCCGGCATCGGGCCCGGGCGTCAACTGTGAATTCGATTCAGCATGATCCACCACCCCCAAGGGTGGAAGCTCAGCTTCCTCATCCTCTCTAGAGCACAATAGCCCACTCTCCGATGCAGCGATTGACATCTGGTCCTTAACTGGAGTGCCAAATGAGAAACAAGGTGCCCTACGAGAGCTACCTGTGCCATCACTTGGCGGCTTGATGGCACTGGAGGGATGTGAGCTCTGTGGGGGCTGGCTGGGCGGAAGAGCTCCCACTGGTACCCTCAGGTCTCCCAAAGTGTTAACCAAAACGGGATGCCGAACAGTAAGCCAAACGTTGTTTTGTAAAATTAATGCCTTTTTTTATTCTGGCACCCTGTCTCAAAAGATTGGCCTTACTGCAATATGAGCTAGTGCAAGGGTGCCCAACTAGTCTATCACGGTCGACCAGTCGATCGCAGACTGCTTTCCAGACGATTGCGAGAGTAAATTGCACTCTGGTTTGCCCTTTCTCTCTCTTCACCGTTCCCATGTCTCAAGACCTTAAATACATAAAATATTAACCTTTATAGACATAGTATTTCTTGAGTAAAGAAAACACTGTACTTATTTTAAAAAACAGTTCTTTATTTACCCTTACAAGATCACTGATTAAATTCAGCTCTGCGCTGCGCTGTGTGTGTGCCGGAGGAGGAGGGGCGGAGCTACAAGGAGCTATGAGGATTTGCTTGACAGTCCAATGGAGTAATGAGATTTAACAAGCTCTTTTAATGCTTTTCATTGGTTGTTAAATATTTGTAAAATCCACTGACAGACGTAAAGGGTGACCAATAGCATTGCTTTATGAAAAAAAAAATGGTAACACTTAATAATAATAAGTATAAGTTATAAGTAAAGAAGAAAGTAAGGTGTCCAGACATCCCGTTTTTCCTGGGACAGTCAGGTATTTCAGCTCTATTAATACTAGTGTCACGACTTATTATGAAAAAAATCACGTTTTGTCCCGTATTTCATCTGTACTAAAAAAAAAAATGTATGGTCTTCTGTCACGCAAGAATAGCCTATCAAAAGTACCAACCTGGTCTCATTGCGAAAATGTACCTCTGGCAACGTTTTTGCAAACCGCCAAAATACGTACCAATATGTACATATGTCTGCAGTTTCAAAGTGAAATGAACACTAGAGATTTTTTTTTTTTTGTACCATGTAAATGAATACATTTTGGAGTTTGCGTCACTTAACCTGCTCCATATGCTCTGCTTTTTTTATATAACAAGCTTGCTCAGTAGCTTAGCTGGTACAGATTTGTACTTGTAATAATGAAAGCTCAGGTACGAATTCCGTGAAAGACAAGTCATGATAAAAGAGCTCAACGATGAGTTCACACAAGCTAAAAAGACATGGTTACTATTGTATTTTTGTCACATTTGCTTTTGTTAACACTATCGGGTAGGTTTAGGGTTTAGTGTAGGTGTACGTTAAAAAAACAATGTCACAAATGTCAGATTGACGCTCATCTGTTCAGGAAAAAAACTAAGCTTTTGGCGCCACCCAGTGGACATTTCACTTTGAAACTGCAGTGATATGTACATATATGTACGTATTTTTGGGGTTTGCAAAAACGTTGCCAGAGGTACATTTTCGCAATGAGACAAGGCTGAAAAGTACTCAAGCTCATGGTGCAACAAAACTACCATCCAATCACAATTTGTTATGGATTAACTTGCAGTTAGTGTCGGCGGGATATTACAGAGTGCGCAGATCAAGTCAGGTGCGAAGATGTCAAAGAAAAGCGTGTGTACATTTAACAAGGATCTTCAAAGAGAGTTTATCAAGTCATGCGCAGTAAGTTGTGAAAAAGAACTCTGTGATATCGCACTGAATGACACACATCAGAACTGCTCTCTTAGACAGCACGCGATTGCAAATTCAGTACTTTTTGCGCCTGAATGATCAAGTACACACACCGTTATCAAAATGCCAATCATGTGGAGTATCTCACACAAATACAGTCGGTATGGTGTAAGAAAACATAAAAAGCTCGGTGAAAAGACAGATTAAAATATGTGTCAGTATTAGATCCAAGCATTCTGTCTTAAAGGGAAAGCAGCCTAAAATATCTTCTGTATCATTAATGTTAATCATACAAAAATTGTATATAGAAATGGAAAAACTACAGTATATATCTGTATCACAGTCATATTCATTAATTTTCCAAGGTGTTGGGGGGTCCGTCCCATATTCCACCGTGAGAAATTTGGTCACCCTAGTTATAAGTCACTTATAAGTTATTAGTTAATGATGAAATAATAATTTACAAAACATGACACTGATAAATTATTAATATGTAATATGCTAACATTTTATGTATGTTTTGTTAATTCAGCTTACGTCATTTATAAATGATTATCCCCTTGAAAACAAAGAAATTACTTAAGTACTGTTTTAGCATCCTGCCAGTTTGTGCTTTTGAACACATAAACAAATGACTGATAATTTACTAATGGTTTGTTCATCATTTGTTCAAGATTAACCATTGTTTATTGAGATGATACTAAAACAATTTCGACATAAATAATTCAATGATTTATAAGTGATAAATAAAGTATCAAGTAACAGCTCATCAAACATCTACTATTGATCTGTTTTGATTTATTTCATGAGTTACAATATTTTTAAGATAACTTACAGCACATTTGTCAATTGTAAACATACCACTTATTAATAAGTGACAAAAATATAGTCATGTTTTGTAAATTATTAGTTCATCATTAACTAATCATTTATGAATGACTTTTGAATTAACAAAACATTTATAAAATGTTAGCTTATCCCTTATTAATCATTTATGAACATATAGTCATGTTTTGTAAATTATTAGTTAATCATTAACTAATTACTTATAACTGAACGTTATTTACAGCGACGAAATTAGGGTCTGAATTCGAAATCACATAATACTACTCCTACTATTTCATATAAATATTTGGCATGAATAGCAAGAGTAGTATACTAGTATGCTAATCTGAATTCGGCCAGGGAAAACCTCGGCACAAAAAAGGTTGGGCACCTCTGAGGTAGTGGATGTAAAGTGAAGTTCTTTTGAACACAGAACATGCACTACTACATGTAACTCAATATATCTTGAATTTGTTGTGGTGTGATGTGAGCTGGAACTGGGAGGCTCTTAGACATTATTTCTCAACACAGCATGACCAAATACTCTTGCTGTCAGTGTGGAGCAAAGGTGAAAAAATTAGTTTTGCAATGATACTCCAAGGCAACAAAGAGAGGAGACAAGCAGATTTAATGTACATCCAGAACAATACCAGAGCACAAAACGGAGCAAAAGAGCTTGCTTTAAGGTAATATGTTATTAGTAGTACTGTCTTAAGATTTCTTGTAAAATAGTTTTTTTTTTTTTTTACAATAGCTAGTGAAGTCAAGAAAGCTAATAAGATCTATCCTGTTCCAATTTACAATAGACTTTTAGCTTTACAATAGATTTTAAACTTATATATAATGTTTTAAACATATATCTGTTGTCTTAATGGACAGAAATGTTCTGTTCACAGTATCAGTGTCCTCTTGTCCTGTGTGTATTTAGACATGTATTTAGACAGTGCTATGTGTGTCCCTGTTTCTTACTGCAGCAAGCCATTGCTTGCCTTTGATCATCTACAGTAAAGATATGATATTGTTAATGGTATTTATTTACTTATGTTATGCTTTCTGTATTTTTTCAGGTTACATGAGCTATACAGTTGATTCCAATGGACAATGCCAAGAAATCTCTTGATGTGTTCTCAACCTCCCTGTCAAAGTAACAGTTTTTGCATTATGATTGTCCTTTTATATGCCATTTTTTGTTCTATAAATCCATAATTACAATAAGCGTCTTTACTGAGATTTCCAGCAAGCCATTTTGTGCCCAAGTGTGTGTGTGTCACTATCCACAGATGCATATCAGCCTGTGGATCTATGACGCAGCAGCTCTTACCGCGTTGGACTCAGCAAGCCAGACCCTTCCGGATCATCGACTCTGACCGCTCCATTAAGAAAGGCATCATGGCAGGTGACCTGAGAGACCTACGGAACAAGGTGAGGACAGGAATTGAAAGGGTCAGAGAAGAATCAGAATTAATAATTTGTTTCTTTAATACATTTTAATCTTTGAAGGAAGATCTTAAAGACTTATGATAAAGGTATGCTTGCCTATTCTGTCTGCATGATATTGGGCCGTATTCACAAAACATTTTAAGGCTAAAAGTAGCTCCTAACTTGCCAATTTAGGAGAAACTCTTAAAAACAGTGCCGCCGCTCCCATTACACGCATCACGCACTGCGCGTAGGGCACCAAGTGCTCAGGGGGGCACCACAAGAAAATGCTCTCTCTGCCCCCCAACCAATTGTGCACGCTGCCACCGCGGGCATCATAAAATGATCACGCTTAGGGCATCAAAATGGCCAGTGGCGGGACTTCTTAAAAATAATGGGCATGTCGGTCCAAATTTAAGGACTCTAAGAGTATTTCACAAAGCCTTTTAGTACTGAAACCAGCTCCTTAATCTGTCAAGAAGACTCCTAAGTCACTAAGACCAAATCACTAACAATCCTAAAATGGCTGTTTCGGCAATCCACCCAAAGTAACTGTACACCATTGAGGTAATAGGCGATAGAGCCTTTTCTTTATAAAAGTAATAAATATTTAGATTCATAGATTTTAATTTGCAATGACGTAATATTATGGTTAATTTATGTACAGGCAAAATGCATTGAATGATGAAAAAATAAAACATTGCAGTCCAGTTGAAAATAATGTCCTATCGTCTGCACCAATAGTGGGCAGCTCGGGTGACTTAAGTTAGAGATCTGGCTTGTGAACCTTTCCCGATCCTGTCCGCCCTTTCTCTCTTTCACTTCACTTCCTGTCTACTCACTGTCCTATCACAATAGTTAAAAAAAAAAAAAGATATATATATCTTTGAAAATAAATAAACAAAAATGAAAATGTCCGGTTACCTGTGGCAGTTGTTTTCACGAGTTCACACTTTCAAATGTTTGAATAGAGTAAAATAAGCCTATTTGGCATGCTATCCGAAGGGATATTCCGAGCTCAGAATTTAGCCCAAACCCAGGGTACTCCCTCGTATCTCTGGCTGGGAATAGGAACCAGCCGAGTGTGAGGAGTCGGGTGGCAGAGGGATACAGAAAACTGGCGAGGTAACTAGGTGAGTCGTGTATATACAGTGAGGAAAATAAGTATTTTAACACCCTGCTATTTTGCAAGTTCTCCCACTTGGAAATCATGGAGGGGTCTGAAATTGTCATCATAGGTGCATGTCCACTGTGAGTGACAAAATCTAAAAAAAAAAATCCAGAAATCACAATATATGATTTTTTAACTATTTATTTGTATGATACAGCTGCAAATAAGTATTTGAACACCTGTCTATCAGCTAGAATTCTGACCCTCAAAGACCTGTTAGTCTGCCTTTAAAATGTCCACCTCCACTCCATTTATTATCCTAAATTAGATGCACCTGTTTGAGGTCGTTAGCTGCATAAAGACACCTGTCCACCCCATACAATCAGTAAGAATCCAACTACTAACATGGCCAAGACCAAAGAGCTGTCCAAAGACACTAGAGACAAAATTGTACACCTCCACAAGGCTGGAAAGGGCTACGGGGAAATTGCCAAGCAGCTTGGTGAAAAAAGGTCCACTGTTGGAGCAATCATTAGAAAATGGAAGAAGCTAAACATGACTGTCAATCTCCCTCGGACTGGGGCTCCATGCAAGGTCTCACCTCGTGGGGTCTCAATGATCCTAAGAAAGGTGATAAATCAGCCCAGAACTACACGGGAGGAGCTGGTCAATGACCTGAAAAGAGCTGGGACCACCGTTTCCAAGGTTACTGTTGGTAATACACTAAGACGTCATGGTTTGAAATCATGCATGGCACGGAAGGTTCCCCTGCTTAAACCAGCACATGTCCAGGCCCGTCTTAAGTTTGCCAATGACCATTTGGATGATCCAGAGGAGTCATGGGAGAAAGTCATGTGGTCAGATGAGACCAAAATAGAACTTTTTGGTCATAATTCCACTAAACGTGTTTGGAGGAAGAAGAATGATGAGTACCATCCCAAGAACACCATCCCTACTGTGAAGCATGTGGGTGGTAGCATCATGCTTTGGGGGTGTTTTTCTGCACATGGGACAGGGCAACTGCACTGTATTAAGGAGAGGATGACCGGGGCCATGTATTGCGAGATTTTGGGGAACAACCTCCTTCCCTCAGTTAGAGCATTGAAGATGGGTCGAGGCTGGGTCTTCCAACATGACAATGACCCGAAGCACACAGCCAGGATAACCAAGGAGTGGCTCTGTAAGAAGCATATCAAGGTTCTGGCGTGGCCTAGCCAGTCTCCAGACCTAAACCCAATAGAGAATCTTTGGAGGGAGCTCAAACTCCGTGTTTCTCAGCGACAGGCCAGAAACATGACTGATCTAGAGAAGATCTGTGTGGAGGAGTGAGCCAAAATCCCTCCTGCAGTGTGTGCAAACCTGGTGAAAAACTACAGGAAACGTTTGACCTCTGTAATTGCAAACAAAGGCTACTATACCAAATATTAACATTGATTTTCTCAGGTGTTCAAATACTTGTTGGCAGCTGTATCATACAAATAAATAGTTAAAAAATCATACATTGTGATTTTTTTTTTTAGATTATGTCTCTCACAGTGGACGTGCACCTACGATGACAATTTCAGACCCCTCCATGATTTCTAAGTGGGATAACTTGCAAAATAGCAGGGTGTTCAAATACTTATTTTCCTCACTGTATATATATATATATATATATATATATATATATATGCCTCCTCTCGAGCTGATTAGATAGACCATTTGAATGTGCTCCTTCTGAACTTTGTTTATAAAACATACTTTGTCTCTTGAATTATGCAATCTCTCGAGGCTGACAACTATGTAACATGCAAGAGGCTGACAATTAGCAGAAAAAATGCTTGTTTAATTAGCGACACTTACGTTTTAAAATCTTTATTTAAATATGGCAAAATTTTTATTTTTAAATCTGCATTTGAATATGGCAACATGATCGTTCTACAATATGTCTATTCTATGATTAATGCTGCCTTCACATGCTATCGTAAATGTCCTACTTCCCACTTCTGATGTCATGATAACAAGCTCATTGCATTAAAATTTGGACTTGAGAGAGTGTTCTTGATCAATTTTTTAACTAGGAAACCAATATTTACGATAATTCCAATAGCATGTGAAGGCAGCATAAGTCACTAACAGAGACCCATCACCTATCAGCCAATCACTGTGGGCATAGTTAGTAAGCGGATTGACATCATCCATAGCAATAAAGTCAACCCTGCCCTTTCTGTTAGCTTAAGACTTCTCTCTATTCCTTAGTAAAAGTTGGTCTCAGCAGCTTTGGGAGTAGGTTTTAAAGTTTTAAAGTCCCTGTAAAGGCAATTCTAAGATTTGTTTCTAAACACATTATAAATGTTAGAAATGTATTGCTGAAACACATTACAAAGACTGTGAACTATGTAGTACTGAATTCAGAAGTTAGACCGTTAAACAGTTTTTCACTGTTGCTGTGTTCAGGATTTTCTGGGCGGGGCTATAACGGTGGCTCGATGACGCACTGGAGCCACCGAGCCTGGCTCCTCCCCTAACACTATCCTAACTAGAGCACATTCGCGTCAGTTTGCCCGCTCGATCTCTAGTTACTGTCAGTACTGTTAGTTATTACAGCCTACAACTTCCAAAACAGCTTTCAAAACAAAAACGATGATCAAGAAGAGGAGGATTAATTTTGTGAAGAGCTACCTTGATGGAGAGCTGAGGATCACCACCGACACCTGCCTCTGCAGTGACTTTACACCGGATAGTTTTACAAACTTTCACCGGAGACAACTGGGATTCACTGATAATCCGCTGCAGAATCGACTATCCCTCGCTCCGGCCTTATTCCTCCCGTCCCACTGACATCTGGTGCGTCGTGATCATATACGGTCGTGATCAGTACGCGAGTGTTTTGTCTTGTGTGCTATGGCAGCTTTGCCGCGAGTGGGCGTGGTTTCGGCATCGACAGCGGACACACCCCCAGCGTTTGAGAGCAGAGAATGCTGCTCATTTTTTCAAGTATTTGATAAGCTATTTTATGTACTTGCCGGATTTTTTTATGATTCAAATTTGGCTGGGTGGTTAATAACACATCTATCTGTGGTGTGAGGAACTCAGAACACATGTTTAGTTTTGACTTTACAGGGCCTTTAAATATGTTTAAATAGGTTTTAAACTCTTACCAAATAACTTTTATTGCTATTTAGGAGAACTCTTAGTGGTAAGATAAAATGTTTTGTGAATATGGCCCCTGGTTTGTAACATGACAAGACAATTAACACAGTTAAAGCAGCCAGAAAAAAATTAAAAGCTAAAAGTACAGGGTCAAGTGCCCAACTAAAGCAAACACTGATCTCCATCATGGTAACTCATCATCAAACTATTATTTTCATTAAAACAGAAATTACAGAAATAATGTCAGTCTGGATAGTAATAAGTGAAGCTGGTAAGGCTGTTTATGGGGTTGTTTAATACACCTCAGCTGAGATCTTCAGAGATGTAATGTCTTATTTTATCTTCAGTTGATTTTATCTAAGGTTGTGGCTGAAGTCAGTTGTAGTTCTTGTGTTTCTATTTCCTTCAGTGATTCAGCTCATTATCATCAGGTGTTCATCATTAATGCTCAATCATCACTTAATTATCTCATTAACATCAACACTGCTTCAATGGTACTTTAACTCAGTAGTGAGCACACACATGAACACTAGGAAGTGTTAATTTAACATGTGCGTTTTTCTGTGTACTATTACATAAATCTACATAAAGTTTCATTTAAAGTCCCAGTGAACCGGAAGTTGCAACTGATTTTATTTCAGTGCTGTGACGTATTTCAAAGCGAAACAGAATATTGAATAGAGGGCAGGGTTTTACTTCAGCGCTCCTCCTCTCTATCTCACGCTCATAGCACACTAACGGTTGGAGGGGAGTGGTTAAGGATATTCAAACCCAAGCCGTCACACAGTCGTCATCGGAAAGGGAACGCCATTCAAGACCGGAAGTTACTTTTCAGATTTTGATTAAAGATTACCATGGCAAACAGTTTTTTTTATGTCTATTAACTTGCACGGGTTAGTTGTTCACCCTAAGACCTGTAATGTGGGCTAACAAAGTAAATAAGATCTGGCATATATGAATCACATTCCGTTTATTAACACAATTACATAAATCTTACCTGTTTCATTTATGTATGACTTACAAATATGAATCGCATCAAGTTTATTAATTTGTTTGTGTAATCCAAATGCATGGAAAAATGATATGCAATTCAAATACATAAATCTTATGTTTAGACATTAATTTTTTTTTTAGGGCAACAGAGGAAGAAAGAATGAGGAGCTTGATATATAAAAGTAAAATATGAAGAAACATTTGTAATTCCCATGATAACAGTGGAGTCAAATGTCTAAGTATGTCCAATTAAACTACATTAGATAATATAAAGTTTCCAATAGAACTGATATTTACTTTGGCTCTTACCATTATAGTGGTCAAAATTAAAGAATATCTGTGGTCATTCAAATGTTGGATACATGGTTAGGGCCATGTAGAGCCAGCCTAGAACGGAAGCACTGCATTAAATTCCATCACAGTTGCTCCAAAGCTCTTTCAAGGAAGGCATGATTTTTTCCTTCTAGGTGATGGACGTATTTCACATGCATTGTGTCAGTGCTTTAGTGTTGGATGAGGATGGAACTGGAGTAGATACAGAGGACTTTTTTCAGACCTTAAAGGACAACACTGTCCTCATGGTCTTGGGGAAAGGACAGAAGTGGGCCCCACAGCAGGTCAGTATTTGTTCAGTTTTTTCTGGTTCTCGAATCTGATTGGCTGATAGCCTTTTGCAGCTATGCAATATTCTACTAATATCACACGGAAACAATTTCACTATTTTTATCACTCCGCTTGTTTTATGCTTATTAATCTATTAACTGTTCCAGGTCAAATCGATTTGGCTAAAGGCAAAGTTAAGTTTTATAACTTTATATTTTTATTTAATTTAAATCCTGTCCTAACCAGAGCGAAGCTTTTGTACTTTTGACTGAATTCTTCTCTTGTGTTTATTTCCTATTGTACGAACGTTTTATACTTTTATAATGGATATTATTGTTTATTTAAATATTATTGTTCAGTAAATATTACATTTTATATAAATAATATGTTTTTGTTATTGAGAAAGGGTCTGTTAGTGGTTGTGATTTTGACTTCAGTGAAAATTACATTATTACACCATTAGATGATGTCTTTATGTTTGAACTCTCACCAATACATCTGTGGTTGAACAGCTGATTATGAACTCTAACTCCTCTATCATGTCAGCTAGATCCTTTACCAACACACCTACTCAACAACTTTCTCCCTTCTCTTATTATTCCTATCACTCACATGATAAATAGTTCACTTATGACTGGTTATGTACCGCCTGGACTGAAAATAGCCATGATCACCCCTATACTTAAAAAACCTGGCCTCGATGACACAGCCCTGAGTAACTTTAGACCAATTTCCAACCTTACTTTTTTGTCTAAAGTCATAAAAAAGGTGGTCGCCACACAACTACAGCCCTCAGATGGAGGGGGTCCTGTCCCCCCCGACTTCTGAAAGGGAAACTCCAAAATAACAGTGTCCATGCCTTTGCAGAGCTAATTTTTTAGCGTGAATTTAATAAATCCTGACAGTAGTTTCTTAACGCCAAAAGAGGGTTTGCTCTGGCACAACTACTGTCTGTTAGTAAGTCTGGCCCAGAATTGTTTGTGGCATAAGAGATGACACATTAAGAGCCAGATTGCTAAGAAAAGCAGATCTCACATTTGCAAAAGCTGTTGATATTTGTCAAGCTAACAAAATCACATGCTTGAACACACAGAAGAAGGCACAGTAGAAGTTCAGAGAAACAAAGCGAAAGGTATTCAAGCTGTCCACCCCAGAAATGCAGGAAGAGAAAGAGGTTTGAATTGCAGCAAGCAAGTGAAATTCAAGTTGGACATTGGTGCAGAATATAATGTTCTCTCGTTGAAAACTTTCTATTTGCTGGGTATACCGGAGAAGCTGTGTAAATCTACCTGCAAGTTGCTTACGTACTCTGGACACCAGATGTCGCCATTGGGACAGACATCGCTAACCTGTGAGTTTCAAAGGTCAAAAACACAAGATTCAGTTCCAGATAATTAAAAGAGAAGCTCCTGAAAAAACTAGGAAGATCCACATGTTAAGCAGCATTAGGCATGATAAAAAGGATTCATGAATGATCATTCAGAATGATCCTTCTGAAACAGTATGAAGATCTGTTCTGTTGTCTAAGATGCATGCCAGGATATCATCACATTCAAGTTGTCCATCAGTAAAGTCTGTTGTACATGCTCAACAAAAAGTTCCTGTCAAACTGAAAGAAAGAATAATAGAAGAAGTGCACAGGATGGAAGACATGAATGTCATTGTGAGACAAAGCTTTCAGGAAGTGCGTTTATCTGTTACTGCCCTATCTGACATCTAATGATACACACAATCTGTGTGTGATATGCTCGGGCAAAGAGAATGCTCGCTCAGTCCTCGAGACTGAATGTGAACATTGTGAGAATGCTGAAAGCAGTGAGAATGAGAATGCAGGCGTTGAATGCTCCCACTCTGCCGTCCAAACCGTTGCGTGAGATGTCGTGTTTGAACGGCAGAGCGTACGCGGCAGCGGGTCAGGCCGGGGCTGCTCTGCACACAATGGCTATGTTACAGGCTTACCAGGCCGATCTGCTGAAAGACCTGGACGGTAGCAGAACTGTGCCGCACAACAGACCTTGCTCTTTGTGCCACCAAACAAACTGCTGCCGCGACTGGCCGATCTTGGTCTGGACAAAAGACAGGGCCAGTGGGTGAGCGTCGCCACTCGTCGTCCTCCTCCTCCTCAGGCTAAAGAAAACAGGATTTGAGGGAAGTAATCCAGAGAAGATGCAGATTCTCAGAATGCAGAGGCCAAATAACATGCCTCCTTCCTTCTTTTCATGTGTTAGATGCTTCCATCGGGCTCTGAGGCTATGATGGAGGACTATGATATTGGTTGGTAGTGTTTCGGGTTTTTAAGTTAAGCGTAGTCAGGTCTCCTTTCATTGAGATTAATTTTGTTGAGGCCTCCTCAACATTTTAGAGAGTTATTCTATTGAGACCTCCGCTCCCCAGAGCACCGCTAGGCTAGCAGTGTCAGGTTGTAGAGCTCACTTTGAGCCTCCTTGGCAAGCAGTCTTGGCACAGAATGTAGTCAGGCTTCCTCTCATTTTAGAGAGTTGTTATGATGAAGCCTCCACTTTTAGGAGCCAGTTATGAAAGGTGGAGTGTGGTTAGGTCTCCTCTCATTTTAGAGAGTCGTCATGCTGCTCCCTGGGGCTCTGCCTGGATAGCAGAATCGAATTGATAGGCTCTCTTTTTTTAACCTCTTTGGTAAGTGGTCTTTAGCTTAGAACTTAGCTAGGCTTCCTTGTGTTACTCTCTTTGCCTTATGATTTGGATTTGGTTGACTGGATGGACTGTCTCACTGGTTTGAACATAGATACCGCTGTGCCTACCAAGTCTTCCATTTTACATTTACATAACATGTGGACTACCAAAAACAGTTTTGCTTACTTTTTTTGGCTTACAAATTTAAAATCTCCAATTGCAATGACCTCGTATTCATGTCATTTTTCAAAGCAATTCACAAACATACGGCTCTCAAAATATAGTTCCCATTCAGTCGGTCACGTTCGACGTACGAAGGACGTACCGACGAATTGGGATCACTTCTGGGAGCCCCTATCAGCTTCGAGCTATCTAGAACCGGCCAATGAACAATTGGCGTGCGAGATTTGCATCTCGCGCTCCGCCCCGCGCCGCGGGTATAAACAGGAAGCGAGAGCGAATGCACGCTGTCATTCACTTCGGAGCCACACAGGCATATGAAGGACTCACTCTTCTTCACAGTCGAGTATTTTCGCTGCTATCAAGCAAGAGAGACGAAAGAACCGGAGAATCCAGGAAACGCGTGTTGGAGAGACGGCACATTTCAGTGGGATCCGCGCTGACTCATCGGCTGCCTCTGCAAGCAGAGAAAAACTGCTGTTTTAACAGCAACAGCAAAATCTGTTGGTCTGGTTGGGCGTTTTCCTGCTGAGTACAGGCACGGGCTGCACAACAATCCCGTGCGCTGTCGCGTTTCCCCCTGAGTGCTTCAGCACAAGAGCGTTTCCTCACAAAAAGAGTTCACGGGTGACGTGCCGTCCTTTTCAGGATGTCTTACCACCCGTGCGTTTCTGGATGCGGTCGTTCCCTGTCCCCTGCTGACGGTCACAATCGCTGTCTCACGTGTTTGGGCACACAGCACGCTGAGGCGGCGTTTGTGGATAGTTCATGTCCCCACTGCGGGAACATGACTATCGCGGAGCTAAGATCGAGACTCTCCTACCTCCGGGCTGGGGGAGTCCCCTTACCCATCCCACGAACCAGGGCTGCCCCTAACCCGGGTGGACCTGCTTCTTTGGATGGCCAGGGTGATCTGAGGATCACGTTTAGGGCAAACCCGCCGAGTCAATCTCCGCAGGCCCCTATTCCCTCTGCTCCGCAGCCGGTAGAGCCTCCAGGAGAACCCGCTGGACCCTCCCACGGGAGACCAGTGGTGACTTTTGGAGCTCCAGCAGATGAACAGATGTCAATCGCTGCATCGGAGGGGGAGTTTCAGTCCTCGGGGGATGAAGGTTCAGTCGTACTGCCTCCCTCTGGGAGAGTGGCAACGGCTGCACCGGACCCTGAGATGGCTGCTATGCTTTCCCGGGCCGCCGAAAGGGTTGGGCTCGAGTGGAACCCTCCACCGTGTCCCGAACCCTCTAGGTTGGACGATTGGTTCCTCGGGGTGGGTCGCGCTGGTTCTCAGCGTCCCGCCCTGACACCTTTCTTCCCGGAGGTGCATGAGGAGCTCACGAGGTCGTGGACGGCACCTTTTTCTGCCAGAAACCGGCCGAGTGACTCCTCCCCCCTCACTACTCTCGACGGCGGGCCAGCCAAGGGTTGCGTGGGGATCCCGCCAGTGGAGCGCGCCGTCGCGATGCAACTGTGTCCGGCGACCGCCTCTAACTGGCGCGGTGACCCACGTCTCCCGTCCCGGGCCTGTAAGTTCTCTTCCAGTCTGACTGGGAAGGCTTACAAGGCCTGCGGGCAGGCTGCGTCCGCCTTGCATGGCATGGCGCTGCTTCAGGTCCACCAGGCCCAGGCGCTCCTTGACATGCACGAGGGTAGGCCTGACCCAGAGCTCTTCCGGGAGCTCCGGACGGCGACGGACCTCGCCCTCCGGGCGACGAAAGTCACCGCCCGTTCCATCGGTCAGGCGATGTCCATGCTTGTGGTCCAGGAGCGTCATCTCTGGCTTAACCTGGCTGACATGAGGGAGACCAATAAATATCGGTTCCTGGACTCCCCCATCTCGTCAGCTGGGTTATTCGGCGACGCGGTCGAGAGCTTCGCCCAACAGTTCTCGGCCGCCCAGAAGCAGACGGAGGCGATCAAGCACATCCTGCCCCGGCGGCCCGCTGCTGCCTCCACCCCGCCGCCGGCGGCAGCGCCTCCGACTACTCGTCGCCGAGGACGTCCACCCGCCGCCGCCTCCGCCCCCGCCAAGGCACCGCAGCAGCCTTCCACCAGCCGACGGCGTGGGGCCGGCCGTGGGAAGGATGTCCAGCCCGCTCAGGCCGCTGCCAAGCCAGGTGGCAAGCGTCGTCGCAAGCGACCCTGAGACGGGCCGCCCAGAGATGGAGGAGACTGCTCTGAGGGAGATGGCTGCAGCACCACTCCTTCCCCCGGAGGAGGGCCGGGGGAAAATCTTTTGTTTTTCTGTTCCGCCGCTGGCCCCAGTGTCAGCGGCACCCAAAACATCAATAAAAGAGCAGTTTCCAATATCTCTGGGTGCCAAGAGAGCGCGCTTGGCGGTGGTCGACGCTCCCATGCCTCGCCACCCTCAAGTACCTCTCCCTTCGCCAGCAGGGGACGCCGGCTGTCGGGACGCACACAAGCGGCCTCCCCACACTCGCACGTCCCCTCCGCGGATGCAGGTAAGTGTTGCACAGCACACTCAGATCCCGCTGCGGGCCGCTCCCATGCCGTCCGAGCCGGATCCCTGCGTTCCGCCTCGCTGCCCCGCTGCGGGTACGTCTGTGGTGCCGATGGTCCCCCTTGCTCGGAGTCTGGGAGCCTGGCTAGCGCTTCCCAGCCCGTCTCGGTGGCTCATCCGTACCATCAGACTCGGCTATGCGATTCAGTTCGCCCGGCGTCCCCCCAAGTTCAGGGGCGTTCACTTCACGACTGTAGTGGAGACGAACGCCCCCGTGCTCAGGGCGGAGATCGCTGTCCTACTGGCGAAGGACGCGATAGAGCCGGTCCCTCAAGCCGATATGAGGTCCGGGTTCTACAGCCCGTACTTCATTGTACCCAAGAAAGGCGGCGGGTTACGACCGATCTTGGACCTGCGATTCCTGAACCGGTCCCTTCACAGGCTGCCGTTCACGATGTTAACGCAGAAGCGCATCTTCAGGTGCATCCGTCCCCGAGATTGGTTTGCAGCGATCGACCTGAAGGACGCGTACTTTCATGTCTCGATTCTCCCTCGACACCGGCCCTTTCTGCGCTTCGCGTTCGAGGGACGGGCATATCAGTACCGCGTCTTACCCTTCGGCCTGTCCCTGTCGCCCCGCGTCTTTACGAAGGTTGCGGAGGCGGCCATTGCTCCCATGAGAGAGCATGGCGTTCGCATCCTCAACTACCTCGACGACTGGCTGATTCTTGCCCAGTCGCGAGAGCAGTTGTGCGAACACAGGGACAAGGTGCTCAGTCACCTCAGCCAGTTGGGACTTCGGGTCAACTGGGAGAAGAGCAAACTCTGCCCCACGCAGAGGATCTCTTTTCTCGGTATGGAGATAGACTCGGTCGCCATGACTGCGCGCCTCACCGAGGAGCGCGTCCAGTCGGTGTTGAACTGCCTGAATTCGTTCAGAGGCAGGACAGCGGTTCCACTGAAACATTTTCAGAGGCTCCTGGGGCATATGGCATCCGCAGCCGCAGTAACGCCGCTCGGGTTGCTTCATATGAGACCGCTTCAACGCTGGCTACACGATCGAGTCCCGAGATGGGCGTGGCACAGCGGTTCCCTCCGCGTCCAAGTGACTCCGAGGTGCCGCCAAACCTTCGGCCCGTGGTCGGACCCTCTGTTTCTCCGGGCGGGAGTTCCCCTAGAACAAGTGTCCAGGCACTCCGTTGTCTCCACGGATGCCTCATCCACGGGTTGGGGTGCCACGTACAACGGGCTTGCAGTTTCGGGTCTGTGGACGGGGCCTCAACTGCAATGGCATATCAATTGCCTCGAGTTGTTAGCAGTTCGTCTTGCACTCAGCCGCTTCAAAGTGCCGCTCAGAGGCAAGCACGTTCTGGTCCGGACGGACAACACTGCGGCCGTAGCGTACATCAACAAACAGGGTGGTCTACGCTCCCGTCGCATGTCGCAACTCGCCCGCCATCTCCTCTTATGGAGTCAGAAGCATCTGAGGTCGCTTCGTGCCGTTCACATTCCGGGCCTGCTCAATCGTGCGGCCGACGAGCTGTCACGTCAGCAGGTACTTCCGGGAGAATGGCGACTCCATCCCCAGGCGGTCCAGCTAATCTGGAGTCGTTTCGGGGCCGCACAGGTAGACCAGAGACGACCCACTGTCAGCGGTTTTTTTCCTTGACCGAGGGGACCCTCGGGTCGGATGCCCTGGCCCACAGCTGGCCCCGGGAAGAACGCAAGTATGCGTTTCCCCCAGTGAGCCTTCTTGCGCAGACTCTGTGCAAAGTCAGGGAGGACGAGGAGCAGGTCCTGTTGGTCGCTCCGTATTGGCCCAACCGGACTTGGTTCCCGGAACTAGTGCTCCTTGCGACAGCACCTCCCTGGCCCATTCCTCTGAGACAGGACCTCCTGACTCAGAGACGGGGCACCCTATGGCACCCGCGTCCGGACCTCTGGAAACTCCATGTTTGGTCCCTGGACGGGACGCGGAGGTTCTAGGTGACCTACCGCAAGCTGTAGTTGACACCATTACTTCCGCTAGAGCCCCCTCTACGAGGCGCCTCTATGCGTTGAAGTGGAACCTGTTCGTCGACTGGTGCTCTTCTCGCCGAGAAGACCCCCGAAGATGTTCGGTCGCATCTGTGCTTACCTTTCTACAGGATGGGTTGGAGCGAAGGCTGTCTCCCTCCACCCTCAAAGTCTATGTCGCCGCTATCGCCGCTAATCATGAGCTCGTAGATGCAAAATCTCTAGGTAAGCACGATCTGATCGTCAGGTTCCTTAGGGGAGCGAGGAGATTAAATCCACCTCGTCCTCCCTCCATACCCTCTTGGGACTTAACTCTGGTGCTAACTGCGCTACAGAGAGAACCCTTTGAGCCTCTGCAGTCAGCTGAGTTGAAAGTTCTGTCGTTAAAGACAATACTCCTGACTGCGTTGGCCTCCATCAAGAGGGTAGGGGACCTGCAGGCATTTTCGGTCGACGAATCGTGCCTGGAATTCGGGCCCGGTAACTCTCATGTGATCATGAGACCCCGGCCTGGATACGTGCCCAAGGTTCCCACTACTCCCTTCCGGGACCAAGTGGTGAGCCTGCAAGCGCTGCCTTCGGAGGAGGCAGACCCAGCCCTAGCTTTTCTCTGTCCCGTCCGTGCTCTCCGGACTTACGTGGATAGAACGCAAAGCTTCAGGACCTCAGAACAGCTCTTCGTCTGTTACGGAGGACAGCAGAAGGGAAAGGCTGTCTCCAAGCAGAGGATGGCCCACTGGATAGTGGATGCCATCGTCTTGGCTTATCAGTCCCAAGACGTGCCCTGCCCGCTCGGGTTAAGAGCCCACTCCACTAGGGGTGTTGCCTCTTCCTGGGCGCTGGCTCGTGGCGCCTCGCTGACAGATATTTGTAGAGCTGCGGGCTGGGCGACACCTAACACGTTCGCTAGATTCTATAGCCTCCGTGTAGAGCCGGTGTCTTCCTGTGTGCTCACTTCCCATAGTCAGTAACACCGAAGTACCCGTTCTAGTGTCGGCTTGCTGCGCCATTCCCTCCCCTATGGTACGGATGCGTGCGCTTTTCTGCTCCAGTCGAGTTCCCCGGAACGGCGAACCCTGTTGAGTCCTCCACAACCCGCGGCAGTCGGACGTGGCGGAGCGTTCGACGCCAGGTCTAACACTCGTATGCATTGGTGGAACTTGTGTTAGGCTGGGTTCCGTATGTAGTGACCCCCACGGCGGTCCCATATGTGTATTCTTCCACGGTACGGCTCCCTACGGCGAGCCCGTGTCTTTCCCTCGGCAGAGCTCCTCTGCCGTCTCAGGTACGTGTTGTCTCCCTCCTAATTGGCCGGGGCCACCCCTGAGACTTCCGTATGTTGTGCTGCCCACGGCCAGCCCATACGTGTATTCTCCACATGTTAACTCCCTCTGGGCATGATGTGGCTTCCGCAGCTGCCTTCACAGGCACGCTTTCCCAGCGTTATCCAATACAGTCAGCTGAATGGGTCTTGCGGAACAGCAGCTTTGGCTCTCCCTGCGTGAACCTACCCGCCCGCATCAGATCGGGGTCTGTGGGGCTCTCGCTGGGCGCTGGAAGTGGTAGTAACTATGGCGTTTTCCATAGGGGATCCCAATTCGTCGGTACGTCCGACGTACGTCGAACGTGACCGACTGAATGGGAACGTCTCGGTTACGTATGGTAACCCTCGTTCCCTGAAGGAGGGAACGGAGACGTACGTCCCGTCGCCACAGTTGCTGTACCATCACTGCAGGTCGAGCCACTACGTGTGGCTCCTCAGTGAAAAACAGCGTGCATTCGCTCTCGCTTCCTGTTTATACCCGCGGCGCGGGGCGGAGCGCGAGATGCAAATCTCGCACGCCAATTGTTCATTGGCCGGTTCTAGATAGCTCGAAGCTGATAGGGGCTCCCAGAAGTGATCCCAATTCGTCGGTACGTCCGACGTACGTCTCCGTTCCCTCCTTCAGGGAACGAGGGTTACCATACGTAACCGAGACGTTTTCTATGTTTAATTTTCTTATATATTTTCTTATTTTTATTTTCTTGTTCTGAATTAAGTATACTGAAGCTCCAAAGTAATATTTTTTTGTGAGTTTGCAGACACAGACAAAGATTTTTGATTGATTGTCTTAAGTGTGAACCTACATGTGGAAGTAGTGAACAAAGTAAAACAAAGGTGTAAACACACATAAAGGACACATTCTTGTTTTCTTTTTCAGAGACACCTTCCAGGTCAGAAGAATGTAGAAAGGGTAAGACTGGAGTGGAATGGACACCTCCTCAAAGCATTTCTTTATGTCAAGCAGTTTTTGTTGTCATATCTCTCCTGCATTGCAAGGGAGAAGAAAAAAAGAAGTACAGTGAAGAAACATTTAACAAATAGGCTCTGCTCCAAACCAATAGTTAGATGCCTTGTCCCTTCCTGCCTTCTAAGAAACCTTTTTAAAGGTCACGGTGTGTCAGTACCTCACAAGTGATCAATATGTAATGCTCTACATAGGCATCACCTCAGTCATGTGATTCTTTTACGTTTCTAGGCAACCAGCGCATGCTCTTCATGATCATATTAAGAGACTCTGCTTTCATGTTGAATTTCAGAGAATATATGGATGAAAATGTTTATGGTATTTTGGAATTATCTTTGTGATTCTAAACCAGATTTAAAATGAAGATCAAAGAGTAGCAATACAGAGTTGAGGCCTGAGGTTAATTGCTGCGATTAAAAATATTTTATGACACCCATATCCGGTACTCGCCTAAAACAAGGGTTTATGATATGCGTAGTTAATAGATTACACTAACATTAGGCTACTTTTGGGCTGCCAGTTGTGCTATTTAATGTTATATTTTGTGCTTGCCTATGACTGCTCATTGACTATGTATTTTTGTACTACTATTGTAAGGTGTCTTTAAGCTCTGAAAATGTGCTATATAAATTAAACATTATTGTTAAAAAAAATGCATTAACTAGTGTGGGAGCATATGACAGGAAATTACACTTTTTATTGCTTTCTTCAGTACTTCATGTACACATCCCCCTTTTCCCCATCTATCATTTTCCAACATTGAGTTTTCCCAATTAAATACCTGATATCACATTTCAGTGAAATCTTGTTTTTGTCTCATCATTACTCACAGAGAAATACAACCAAGAGTGATCCTGGATTCAGCTGGAAACAGACCAGGAAAGATGTAGCCAAAGTGACCTTTGATCTTTACAAAAACCATCCAAAGGATTTTATTGGCTGTTTAAATGTACAGGCAACCTTGTATGGAATGTACTCTGTCTCGTATGATTTGCAGTGCTATAAGGCAAAACGGATGCTAAGGTAAGCTTGTGTGTGCATGCTTGTCCATGTGTGTCATTAGAAGCTCTGTAGTTTGAAATAGGAAGATAAAGAAATAATGTAATAACAAAATTAAAGTATGCAAGTCAACACAGGCCATTTTTATTACTTTTTGTCTTGTTTTCACCTTTGCATATTATGTCATGTACCGCCATCTGCAAATGATTAATGGAATTTGTTTACACATGAATGGCGCTTCCCATAGCATCAACACCAAGACACAGCATCTCGTTCCCTTTCTCAGGGAACCAGGTTGCTTGCGCAGACGATTTGTCAGTAACCAGGCTTTGTGTGCCACTCATTTGGTTGCTATACATATGTACATAAAACATTGTCTTTTGGTGCAAAAAAAAAAAAAGAATTTTAAAATGATGTATATTCTTAGATAAACAATATATCGTATATGTATTTATATTTTAAATGTGACTCTTTCACATGTCATTTTAAAATCCTGAGAAAACAAGACAAATAAATAATGAATGGCTTCTGGGGGCTTCAATATGAAAATGTATTATTGAAGTGCAGTCAATAATAAATTATATAAAAAAAAACAATAGATTATTTATTTTTAATAATCTAGGTCATTTACATTAATATATAAAGATCAAAGAATAAACATGAAATGCTTATGTCTCACTGTTCTTGTTTTCTCTCTGTTAAAAGGGAAGCCCTAAGATGGACTCTGTTTACTATGCAGACCACTGGCCATGTTTTAGTGGGTACTTCATGTTATATTCAGCATCTTATTGATGAGGATGAGAAAACGGAGGCACAACGGGTAACACCTGCATGTGTCATCAAGCAGTTACAACATTAAATGATGGTGGCCTGTTTCACAGCTTGGGCAATCTAACAAGAGTACACTACTGCTTTATCTTGCTATTGTTTCTAAAAGTATATTTGTTAATTATTTACTTCTGTGTAAACAGTAATACATAGGTTATATTTTACTACTAATATATTCTGTATTTCTACCTACATTTTCTTGAAATCTAAAATTAGAGTTGTCAGAGTTAACACATATAGTATACATGTTATCTCATTATCTCATGGCTGTAAATTAGAAATTCCATCCTCACAAAATAGTAAATACAACTTTTACACTTACTCTATTTTATTTTCTTTCCTTAAAAAAAATGAATAAATGTAACAATGTAACTAAAAATAAAATATTTGATCTGTCGTTTTATGTTTTAGTCAATTGACAGCCCTATTAAAATTGTTTTAAACTTTTTACATTGTTAATATTTGTCTAAAATGTTTATTGAAGAGCGTATTACAGGGGTGAGTGCCTTTACTATTATTCACTATATACAATTCCACTCTACAGTTACAGAGTCCTTTTTTTCAATCAACATAATACAACTTGGTGGAGAACTGGCCAATGCAGGTGCAGTCAATGAGACAGATTACTACAGACTACTGTTTACAGTTTTTACTCTATTTGAGACAATTCCACATTTTCTAACCTTTATTACCTATTTAGCCATTTCTAACATGCTCCATACTATGGAAGATTGTTTCCACCACAGAATAAAATAAAAAAGGTAATTGTGACGTTATATCTCGCAATTCTGACTTTATAACCCCCAATTGCTAGATATAAAGTCAGAATTGTAAGATATTAACTCGCAATGCTGAGAAAAAAGTCAGTCTTTTTTCATTGCATGACAAAGTCAGAAAATGTTTGTGTTTATATCTCGCAATTCTAAGAAAAAAAAAGTAAGAATTGTAAGATGTTATCAGTACACAGACGGAGGAAGAGGATGGAACTCAAATGATATTTATTGACAGAGACACAAACACAGGTTGAATGGGGTATTCAGGTCAGAATAGAACAAGCACTTCTGGACAGTCACTTAGCTGTAGATAATGGAGGTTGCCGTTTGCAGGGAATGGAGAACACGAGGAACTGGAGACGAGGAAGACGGTAAATTCACAGGTGAGCATGGAATTGAGTGAGGAGTGAGGGGTCGAGGATGTCATTACGGTTGACCCAGGAACGTTCCTCTGGGCCGTAGTTGCGTTCAGTTTGGCCGTTGGTCTGTGGGTGGTATCCAGAGGACAGGCTGACTGACACTCCTAGGAGCTTGAAGAAGACATGCCCCACTCGGGAAAGGAACTGTGGTCTAGGTCGGATACAATTTCTTCCGGAATACCACAGTCACGGAACACATTGTGGAATAGGGCTTCGGCGGCTTCGAACGCAGTGGGCAGGCCTTTGAGGTGTATGAGTTTACACGCCTTGGAGAATCGGCCCACGATTACCAGTACACAGGTGAAGTTATTGGATGGTGGTAAGTCGGTCATGAAATCTATTCCCAGGTGTGTCCACGGTCAGCGAGGGATAGGTAAAGGGACCAGTTTACCTTCAGGGAGCCTCCTAGGAGTGTTGGCAATGGCGCAAACGGAGCAGCCTCTGATGTAGCGGAAGACATCCTGAGGCATAGAGGGCCACCAGTAGTGTTGCCGCAGGAGCGAGAGGGTACGTGAACTGCCTGGGTGTCCAGAGCCCGGAGATGTGTGAGCCATGAGGGGTCCATGAGGGGCTGACGTTGGGCTGGTGGAACATAGAGAAGCCCCTCAGGACCTCCTGGCGGAGCAGGTTCGGAGCGGTTGGCTTGGGCGATGCGTTGGTTGATGGACCATTGGATAGGGCTTACGATCATGGCTGGAGGGAGGACAGGTTCAGGATCAGAGTTCTCAGGATCGGGTTGATACAGACGGGATAAGGCATCTGCCTTGCAATTCTTGGTTCTGGGCCAGTAGGAAACAGTGAAGTTGAATCGAGTGAACAAGAGGGCTCAGCGGGCTTGGCGAGGGTTCAGACTCTTGGCGCCACAAAGGTATTCTAGACTACGATGATGTAGTTCTGCTCTGCCGGAGATAGCTTCTTGTAGAAGAAGGCACATGGATGGAGTTGTGAAGGATCACCCTTCCGCTGGGATAACACCACCCCGACCCCTGTGGATGAGGCGTCCCCTTCGACAATGAAAGGGAGATCAGGGTTTGGATGAACTAGGATCAAGGAGGTCTGGAAGGCTTCTTGGAGCCGGTGGAAAGCTTCTTGGGCATATGGAGTCCAGGACTTGGGCCGGCCTTTGAGGAGCGAGGTGAGGGGAGAACAGAGCAGACTGTAGTTGTGGATGAAGCGACGATAGAAGTTTGCAAACCCCAGGAAACATTGGAGCTCCTTCAAGGTACTGGGTAAGGGCCAGCTTAGGATGGGCTCCACCTTCCTCTGGTCCATTTGGATGCCATGTTGGTCGATGACATACACATGGCATAACCAGGTATTCGTAGTGACCTGACGGTGTGATGAAAGCAGTCTTCCACTCATCCCCCCGGCGAATACGAATGAGGTTGTACGCGCTCCGCAGGTCCAGCTTGGAGAAGATACGAGCTCCTCGCAGCTGTTTCAGAGCTGCCGGGACCAGAGGAAGGGGATAGCTGAATTTCACCGTCTGGGAGTTCAGGTCACGGTAGTCAATGCACGGTCTCAAGCCTCCGTCCTTTTGGCCACGAAGAAGAAGCTTGAAGCAGCAGGGGATGTAGATGGTAGGATGACACGTTGCTTAACCCTTAAATGCATACCTCGGGTCTTTGGCGACCCGAGACGTCATTCCCTCCTCCTCATTCATTTTTTAAAGGTCCCATGGCATGGCATTTCTCTATTATTTTATAATGTTTCCTGAGGTGTACTTATATTGTTAGTATGATTTTTACATCATAATTTACAAATGAAAGGCATTTTTTCAATATTGATGTTTGCCCTCTGGCTGAATGCCCTGTTTCAAGGGGCGTGTCTGCTGTGAGACTTCAGTAAAAACGCCCACTGTTGTGATTGGCTTTGTTGTCTTTTGTCAGCCATTTGAAATGATTATCAGATCTTGTAGCGGAGGGGGCGTGGTTTAAAGAGGTCTACGAGTTCACTTCTCATCGTTTCTCTCAGCATGTCTCAGTTCAGTGTACTGTTGTAGTTACTAGCATATACTTTAGGTTATTAGTTTATTTCTAGTCGGAGGGACTGTCACTCATGTCAGAAAGTTAGTAACTTTAGTAAATCATGGATCAGCGCTGACTCGAGACGTGAACAGTTTAGAACGATTCAGTCCGATTTGGTGAACTGGTTCGACTGGTTCACTAAAAAGAACCGGTTCAAAAGAATGATTACAGCGAGATCGCAGGTGCTTTGACTGAACACTTCCCGGAAGTAATTGAAGAAGGCAGCGATAGTAGCGGTTACGGGAGCATCCGATTCCTAGAAAGATTGAGCCAATTGTAGTGCTGAGAGAAAGGAAACCACAAACGCCACTCGGGCGCGTTTGGTTGGGAAGAGTTGAGACTGGGCTTCCAGGTAGAGTGAGCACTGCAGATGGAAACCACTGCAATCCTCCATCATGCTGGAGAATGTCGCTGATCGGGGACTGGCAGAGGCAGCTGGTTTAGAAGCAGCGGGTGCTGGGTGCAGGAGTGCATGGCGGGCGGCGTGCACGAGATCCGTAGGGACTGTGGGAGAAGTGCTGGTGGATGGCAGTTGTAATGAAGATCGCACAGCTTCGACCAGGGTGGAGAATGGATCCGGCGGGCGATCTCCACCTGTGTCTGTGGCGTTCTGCATGAGGTCTGGTCTTCTGTCAGGACACAGATGGAGGCAGGAGTACAACTCAAATGAAATTTATTGACAGAGAAACGAACACCGGTTGAATGGGGTATACAAGTGAGAATAGAACAAGCACTTCTGGACAGTCACTTAGCTGTAGATAATGGAGGTTGTCGTTTGCAGCAAATGGAGAACACAGGGAACGAGGAACTGGAGACGAGGAAGACTTGGAAGAAGACGGTGGATTCTTAGGTGAGTAACAGGTAAGGAGTCCAGGTACGTTTGACGAGACCAGACACTATAGTGAAGGGAGTGTGAGTCTATATAGTGTCTGTGATGATGAGGTGCAGGTGATCAGTATTCAGGGGATTGTGAACGAGGGGGCGGAGCGTGGAGATCTGGTGATGATGCATGGACATTGGTGGATGTTGCCTGTGACTCTGTGACTGATTTAAACTCACAATTGTGAGATAAAAAGTTGCAATTATCTTTTAAATTGTTTTATTCTATGGCGGAAACAAGCTTCCATACCATACTCTCTAAAGAACAGCAGTCATAAAACCATTTTAAATAGGGGGGTCTGCTGTATTTGAATACAAACACCTTAAACATCCTGAAAGTTACAGGAGCTGTAAGGCTGAGAGGAGGTACACTCTAAAAATGGCTGGGTTAAAAACAAAACTCATTTGGCAACCCAGCGCTGGATAAATATTGGACAGAACACACGCTGGGTTAAAGTAATCCAGCAGGTTGTGTTGCACAATTTAACCCAAATTCTGCTCATATTGACCAAATGGTGAGCTAATTTTACCTCATTAATGTTTTTTTCAATTTCCTTGCAGCAAATGCTATTTATAGATTTATAATTAGGTTATATAGATGATTTAATTATATATAATGGTAATTTAGGAAATGAATGGGCATTAAACAGTCTAAATCAAATAAGTTTATTTAATGGCAAGTTCATTAACAACATCATAAAACATTTAGAAAGTGCGAAAGGAGATGACACTATTCGCGTTTGCCATGTTAAAAAAAAACAGCTTTAAATCTCCTCTGTCACACATTACAGTCTCACCTTCCATTGAGCTTGTGGAACAAACACCCCTTCCATAATCAACACGCAGTAAGTATGGAAGAGGTAGCAGATTTTAAGCCTGGTTGTGTCGAAACATGTTGCAGCTGTTCTCAGTTTGTACACTCAGTTTAACTGGAGATACTTCAATATTGCTGTGACGCATCTCTCACTCAGTCTGCAACGCAAGGGAACCTAACAAACGTGTTAAATTATGTTAGCAGAGCAAACAATGGTAAATGTAATTAAAAAGTCCGCACTACAAATGTTTTTTGTCTGTACAGTAATTATTTCATACACAAGTTCATATACCAATCTTAGAGTTACTCAGGAAGATCCCTTCAGGAAGTTTTCTCTCAGGACAGAAGACAAAATTACCAATCCAGTTTATTCCAGTTTGGCAAACCAGCAGTTGGTTACTATAACCCAACAGGCTGGCTAGTTTATGAGGGGGTGCATCATTTCTTAATTTAACTTCATTTCTTCAGTCAAATTTAACCCAGTAGCTAGTGGATTACACACAAAACTACCCAACACTTTGAAAATAACCCAACAAAAGGACTCAACAGGCAGAACCCAGCAATTTTAGAGTGTAAGCGGTACATAATGGTCCAGCTTAGTGGGTCCCAAACTTTTTAGAGTGGCGTCCCCCTGGGGCGTTTAACATCCTTCTGCGTACCCCCTCACTTCCACCCCCTCACAGACTGCAGGCACACCTTTCCCATTAAAGGGATAGATCACCCAAAAATTTTAATTCTGTCATCAACCTGTATGAATGTCTTTCTTCTTCTGAATACAAAAGAAGATATTATGAAGAATATGAGTAACCAAACAGTTGATGGGCCCCATTGACTTCCATAGTACGTAGAAAAAAAATCAAAGTCAATGAGGCAATTGTTAATGTTTTTCCAGGGTAGGTTGCCAGGTCTTTCCCCAACCCTCCCATTACATGGCTCGGGACTCACATACACACACGCATTCACACCTACAGCCAATTTGGCATGTCCAATCCACCTAACCTGCATGTGTTTGGACTGTGTTGGGGAAAAGGGAGCACCCGGAGGAAACCCACGCTGACAACTTGCAAACTCAACACAAACAGGACTCCTGGCTCAGCCGGGGGCTTGAACCAGAGACCTTCTTGCTGAGGGAGGTGACATTGCTAGCCACTGAGCTACCATGTTACTGTAAAATGCAATGAATTTCGCATAATTCGCGTATCCCCTCTGTCACCTCATGTTCCCCCAGGGATACCACTGGTCCAGCTGGTAGGACAGCTCAGACTCCTGGACATTAAATTTCCATCTACAGTCATTAGTAGGGATCACCTAATGAAGAGAGGCCATCTTCTGAAGGACCCGGAAAGTCAGCGGTCCTGAGGCCTTCAGGTCTGGAGATCAGGCTCTGGAGATCTCCACAAGACAATACAACACAAGACAATAAATTGGTGATCATTCAAAGAAAAGTGTTAAATAATGTGATAAATAAAAAGCGGATCACAGTTGTAAAATTTTGCACATCACTTTAATATTTATCTTTACCTATTTTTAGGATTATTTTAAGTCATCTAAGGTAATCTATTACTGTGCAATCTAATAGCTAAAACAAATTAATGTTTCAAGTTTATTTATTTGACAAGTCACCTTGTATTGCAAAATGAAAACGAGCAGCAAAGAAGAGTGCCTTACAAGGTGACACTTTTTGCTACTACACCTCTTTTTTAGTTATGAAATGCATGCAATTATGTGCAGAATCATATTTATATTGTCAGGGAGATACAAACATTTGAAAGCGTCCAACTTAGAAGGTAGATTGTGCCATGTGGGAATTTTTATTGTACAATATCCTAAACATTGCTCAGTTAAAAGAGGGAGAGTAGAACATTAGAACACTGACATTCAATATTTCATATTAATCTCTCTCAACATATACTCTAGCTGGGGACATATTTTACATTTTTAAACCATATAGATGCAAAAACCCCACTATATTTATGTATTAAATTTGCATAGCCTTTGTAGTGCTATACACTGTAAAAAATAAATGTAATTTGTATGTATTGTATTTTTAAATAAATACATATAAATAAGTTTAATATTCATATTAAATAAAATGTATTTTTTTACAGAATTTTACCGTTTTGTCATACAATTAAAGGCCTGTTGTTTTACAGATATTTGCTGTAATTTAGCCGAGCGTTACACGATCACGCTCCTATTCATGTAAATGCTTAGTCTAACAACTCTCAATAGAGTGTCAAAGTTATGACGTCACTTTGTAGGCCAACCCGGAAGTTAGCGGAGCATGGGTTCCCTCGATCGAAAAGCCATGGAAAAACGCAAAAAATAAGATCTGTGTTCAACAAAGAGTTATGACCCTTACACGTTTTGTCTATCAAGATAATCTTTACAAATTAATCCAAAATGTATAAATTTTGAAGCTTAAATAAAGCCGTCAGATATAAAATGCTAACGGTAGGCTATAAACGGACTACAGCACACCATGGTCGCGGATCAACGTCATCATCAAGCTTCCTCAAACTTTATTTAAAAAACACGCTCGCTCATTGATCTGCGCTGTGTATGAACACTTATCCACATTTTCATGAGAAATATTGCCCATTCGTTTTTTCCAAAAATGTTAGAAACTAATTTTGTTTATGCGTGCCTCTCTGAGATTTATCTTTTGTTAATGTTTTTTCAGACAATATGATTATCACTGTTATAACATTAAATGACATGAAACACAACCCAGTCTCTTTTTGTTAAATGCAAGTTTATGTATGATCAAAATACAAAAGTATAAGTAAAATGTATAATAAGCTATACATTAAAAAAAGCAAACAATTCAGTCAAACATTCAAAGTCAGTGCTAGTCGGCTAACTTACAACGGTAACGTACAGTTATAGCCTAAAAATAAACAAGTAATGAAACTTCACTTTGCCCTCAACCTAAACGATTTGCCAGGGAACAAATTATAGATCCATGAGAGCAAATATGGGCCGTTAAATCTCCACAAGACGAATTATAGCTGGAGATGCCACAGAGACATCAGAGCCAGCGGCAGACGTCAGAAGGACTAGCCGAGGAAAGTCTACTCTCGCCGGGTAAACAAGCGCGGAGCGCCGCTGACCCACTGGAGCTCACAACTCCGAAAACACCAGATAAAATGTTAAAATAGGCACTCTTCTTATAAATAAACCACAGATTTGAGCTTTAAACAACTACATTATTGACTGAAAAAGTCTTAAAGGTCCCATGGCATGAAATTTTCATTTTATGAGGTTTTTCAACATTAATATGAGTTCCCCTAGCCTGAATATTGTCCCCAAGTGGATAGAGATGTTGATCGGTGTAAACTCGAGTTCTGGCTGTCTTTCTCTGCCTTTGAGAAAATGACAGGCCAGATGAGCCAATCCTGAAGTCTCCTGGTTTGACGTCCAAGCAGGAACAGTTACCTCCCTTTCCTCCGCCCAGAGAATCTGGCACGCCCATGCAAGCGCGAGAGAGATCATTGCTTGTGAACGAGTGAACGCTGGCAGTTTCTCAGTGTTTGGATGTACAAATGAAAACAGAAGTCTTTTTTCAGTTCCTTCTGATCTGTGATCAGTGATTTCTTATGTGTAGCTAATTATTTATTATTACGTCCTCGTCGCGTCTATCTGTTCTACAATGTGCATACAGTCGTTTCTGCTCAATATCAGCAGAGTAACATCTTTAGAGATAAACCTTACACACGCCGAGGCTCGGGCTGCACTGGCTGGTCGGCCTCCAACATCCCCGACCCCCAGTACTGCATCTGGCCCACAGCGGAGGCGCCAAACGCGGCGCGAGATTAAGCAGAAGGGGGGTAAGCGTGAGGGTATCCGGCTAGGCTAGCCAGCTATTCCCACAATAAACTGGATTACATTCGATTACTGCTGTTGTCTCTTTGTTTGCGCTGTGTACTCAATGCGCGTCACTGACGCTTTACATATGATAGAAACATATCTAAAAATAAAGGTATTATCAACACTTACTCATAACTCGTTCATCTTGACAGCTGTAATGGTACTTTGCATGTGTTACAAAGTTGGTAATAATGATGAAGACGGACTCGGTGTGACTGGGACTTGTGTTTATTCAGAACTCTCAAATACAAACACAATAAACTCGACTGACAGCGCTCTCATAACTCAGTAGTTACTATAAATAACTTTGTTAGCAATCGCTGAGCTCAGTCTCTATTACATTAGTGATGTCCGGTTCGCGAACAATCTTTCTTTTGAACCGGTTCTTTTTAGTGAACCGAATCAGTTCACCAAATCGGACTGAATCGTTCTAAACGGTTCGCGTCTCCAGTCAGCGCTGATCCATAATTTACTAAAGTTACTAACTTTCTGACATGAGTGACAGCCCCTCCGACTAGAAATAGACTAATAACCTGAAGTATATGCTGTAACTAAAACAGTTCACTGAACTGAGACTGACAGAACCGATGTGAAGTGAACTCAGGTCCATCCATCTCTCTGGCAGCAGCTCGTGCCTGCTCGTGCCTCGTAGACCTCGTTAAACCACGCCCCCTCCGCTCATATCAAATGCAAAGATGTCAGCCAATCACAACAGTGGGCGTTTTTACAGACTAATTCTTCCCTAAATTTCCTAACCACATCTATTATTCATGTACATTTTATGGTTTTCCTAATCGAGTTGCAAATGCGCAGCTTTGTGTGTGTGTGTGTGTGCATGCGTGCGTGCGCGGACGCAGATTAAAATTTGCCGCCGGTTAATTTTCCGGATAGTCAGGCCCACAACAGTTCGTGGAGCCAGAGGTACAGTTATGTTAGGGCGGGAGATTTGAATTTATTTTAGGCTAACGTTATGCTCGTGAAGTGGATCGTGAGATTAACTGCGGTGTAAAGCAATCGTGAGGAAAAATAACGCGCCATTTCAACGAGAATGTTTCGTCAACTACAGCGACCTTTGACGGACATCACACCAACTACAGCGACCTTTGACGGACATCACACCAACCGATCATTGGCTAAGGTAAGAGAATGATCTCATTCGGTTATATTTAACTTTTATTGTGTGGCTGCACATTTGTGTTGTTGATTGTTTAAAAGCTATTGTTAGCATTTCCAAACGGGGGTTCAATCACATAACTGCCGTTGAGAGTAGGGCTGCACAATATATCGGAATTATCGAAATATAGCAAATGTACATATCTCGCAAGGGCACGCAATATCTGAATGATTTTAATAGGCTACTTCAACATTGTGAAAAGTGTATGTTTTAGGTCGATGCATATAGCAGATAATAGACTGGGCACTGTCAGAATGAGTCTCGGAGTCAAATGCAAGTTCAATGTTTATTTAGAAGTTACAAAGAGAGGTCTAGGCAAGACACATATCACACTCCACAGAATTGAGTCCACATGCGGCGTCCCACGATGTAATCCACTCTGGTGGGTAACCGGAGAGAAATCCTCACTTTGAATGACTGACGAAATACTCCATGCACTGGACAGAAGACGAGGCAGCGCCTGGTAGAAAAGACAGCTCGCCGAACTCAGGATGAAACTGGATCTCGCCTAAAAACGAAGCGCACCAGTCACACCGACAAAGCAGGGCAGAGTTCTCTCAAGGACAAGTTCACGAATACCACAAGCGTGTGAATTCCGGGCGTTGACAAGCCTCCGGATGCCTGCGACCGAACCAGCGAGTAACTGAAGAGACAGAAACCAGGACCTCCAACTGGACAGAACAGAGACTGAGACCAACCAAAAAATAATGAGCACGCAACGAGAGACAGGACAAGGTGCTATAAAAAGGGAATTAACTGATGAGACACGACAGGTGAACAATTAGTGAAACGAGTGGGAGGGACCAGTGAACCCGTGAGGAACCACCACCAACAGATAAGAAAATACATACACACACACACATGATCACCCAGGAGTCCTGACAGTACCCCCCCCCCCCCATGACCGGCACCGGACGGGCATGGAGGAGACTCACCCTGTCGCCGACGGAGATCCTCGATCAGAACAGGGTCCAGTATATCCCGGGCCGGAACCCAGCACCTCTCCTCCGGACCGTAACCCTCCCAGTCCACTAAATACTGAAAACCTCTGCCCCTGCGACGAGAATCTAGTAATCTCCTAACAGTATAGGCAGGAGCACCATCCACTAGACGAGGGGCGGGGGGTTTAGGGGCAGAGACAGGGGGATTGTTCCGGGCAAAAATCACAGGTTTAACCCTGGATACACGAAAAACTGGGTGAACCCGACCAAGAATAGGAGGTAACTTAAGCTTGACCGCTACCGGACTAATGACCTTAGATATACTGTATGGCCCAATGAAACGAGGAGCCAGCTTACGAGAAGGCTCACGGAGAGGCAGATCCTTGGTGGAAAGCCATACCTTTTGTCCACACACATAACGGGGTGGAGGTCGCCGGTGACGGTCAGCCGCAGCTTTGGTTCGTCTGGAGTTTTGTAATAAGAGTGATTTAGCTTTCCTCCAAGTGCGTCTGCACCTGCGCACGAAAGCTAAAGCAGACGGAACCACTGCGTCGGGCTCCCGTGATGGGAAAAGGGGAGGTTGATATCCGACAGATAATTCGAACGGAGACAAATTAGTGGATGCGACGGGAAGAGAATTATGAGAGTACTCGACCCAAGGAAGCTGTTGGCACCAAGAATTCGGATATTTAGACGACAGACAGCGAAGCGTTCGACCGAGATCCTGATTAGCCCGTTCGCATTGCCCATTGGTCTGCGGATGATAACCAGAAGACAGGCTGGCTGTAGTGCCGATCTGTCTACAAAACTCCTGCCAAAAACGAGAGATGAACTGAGGACCCCTATCTGAAACTACATCAGTCGGAATACCGTGTAACCGAAAGACGTGATCAATCAAAACCTGAGCCATCTCCTTGGCAGAAGGAAGTTTCGGTAGGGGAATAAAATGAACCGCTTTAGAAAAACGATCCACCACAGTCAATACGACAGTGTTACCATTAGATGCCGGTAAGCCGGTGACAAAATCAAGGGCTATATGAGACCAGGGGCGGGAGGGCACGGGCAAAGATTTAAGCAGACCAGCGGGAGGTTGATTAGATGCTTTATTACAAGCACAGACTGAACAGGCTAATACAAACTGTCTGACGTCTGAAGCCATAGAAGACCACCAAAAACGTTGACGGATGGCAGCCAACGTTCTCCGAATTCCTGGATGGCTGACAAACTTGGATTCATGACCCCACTGGATGACATCGGAACGTAAACGCTCAGGAACCCATAGACGACCCGCCGGACACCCCTCCGGAACTTCCCCCTCTCGGCCGGCCTCTCTCATCCGCTGTTCGATTCCCCACACGAGGGCACCGACCACCCTCCCCTCCGGGAGAATGGTTTCGGTCCGCTCCGACCCGGAACCCTCGAACAGGCGGGAGAGAGCGTCAGGTTTAGTGTTCTTGGACCCCGGCCGGTACGAGAGGGTGAAGTTAAAACGCTCAAAGAAAAGTGCCCAGCGAGCCTGTCTAGATGTTAATCTTCTGGCTGAACGGATATATTCCAAATTCTTATGATCCGTCCAGACCAGAAAGGGTTCCGAGGTTCCCTCCAACCAGTGACGCCACTCACCCAGAGCGAGTCTAACCGCCAGCAGCTCCCGATTACCTATGTCGTAATTTCGCTCCGCTGGGTTTAACCGATGAGAGAAAAAAGCGCACGGATGCACTTTCCCGTCAACAGAGGATCGCTGAGATAAAACGGCGCCTACCCCGACATCAGATGCATCCACCTCCACTATAAATTGTTTAGCCGCATCGGGAATAGAAAGAACAGGTGCAGAGATGAAACGGGACTTTAATTCATCAAAGGCCTCCTGAGCTTCAGTATTCCAACGGAAACACACTTTAGAGGAAGTAAGAGCGGTAAGAGGTTTAGCGATCTGACCAAAGTTTCTGATGAAACGGCGATAAAAGTTGGCGAAACCCAGAAATCGCTGAAGCTCTTTACGAGTGTCGGCACTGGCCATTCGGCGACCGCTTTAACTTTAGCGGGATCGGGGCGAATCTCTCCCTCGGCTATGACGAAACCCAGAAACGAAACCGACTCCTTGTGGAAATCGCACTTCTCCGCCTTAACAAAGAGCTGATTCTCTAACAGCCGTTGTAAAACCTGGCGAACATGCTGGGTGTGTATCTGCATTGAGGGAGAAAAGATGAGAATGTCATCCAGATACACGAAGACAAATTTGTTAATCATGTCACCCAGCACTTCATTGACCATGGTTTGGAAGACAGCCGGTGCGTTACAAAGGCCGAACGGAAGAACGCAGTATTCCCAGTGCCCTGATGGTGTATTAAAAGCTGTCTTCCACTCATCGCCCTCTTTGATACATACCAAGTGATAAGCGTTGCGCAGATCTAACTTGGTAAACACGTGTGCTCCCTGTAATAACTCGAACGCTGACGACATTAAAGGCAAGGGGTACTTATTCTTAACAGTAATGTCATTCAGCCCTCTATAATCAATGCACGGACGAAGAGACCCGTCCTTCTTTTTGACAAAGAAAAATCCAGCGCCAGCTGGAGACGAGGAGCGGCGAATGAGACCGGCATTAAGAGATTCATTGATGTACTTATCCATAGCCTCTCTCTCTGGTTTAGATAGGGAAAATATGCGACCCTTAGGCGGAGAAGTGTCTGAGAGAAGTTTGATCTCGCAATCATACGACCGGTGAGGAGGCAGGGAAGCCGCCCGGGCCCTACTTGAACACCCGATACAGATCAGAGTACTCCGCCGGAACTCCCGAGAGATCAACATCCGGAACCTGAAAAGTAGAACACACAACAGGAGAAGAAGCAGGACCGAGACATGAAACATGACACGAAGACTTCCAAGATAACACAACACCGTTCTGCCAATCAACGTGAGGATTATGTTTGGTCAGCCAGTCATGCCCTAAGATGACCGGCGATTGAGACTGTTCTAATAACAAAAATTCGATCTCCTCACGATGATTGCCAGAGACGAACAAATTCACAGGGGGTGTGCGATGGGTGATAACAGCCATGTGCTGTCCCTTTAAAGTCCAGGCGGAGAGAGATGAAGAGAGAGGAATAAAAGGAATAGCCCACGATTCAGCCAAACCGGCATCCAGAAAACTTGCCTCCGCACCAGAATCCAGCAACGCCTGTGACTGAAAAGACTGTTTATAATTAATGGTTACAGGAAGTGTGGTGCAGCCTACGGGAGACTTTACTGACGACACGCCCACCGAAACTCCCGAAGTCATCGGCAGACAGTACCCTTTTACCGGACATGCAGCGGCGATATGCCCCGCCTTACCGCAATACAAACATAACCCACGGGACAGACGACGATGTCTTTCAGTGGCGGTAAGACGGAGCTTGCCCAGTTGCATAGGCTCCTCTGTCTGGAGAGAAGGTGCGGTGAATTCGTCCGGCTCAGAGATGGCGAGATGACGAAACGACCGGCGGATGTCTCGTTGACGGTGGCGAGTCTCGACTCTCAACGCCAGGTCGATCGCCGTCTCTAGAGATGTTGGAGGATCCCGTGCAGCAATCTCGTCCTGAATGGCAGGATTAAGACCCTCGAGGAATTGAGCCCGTAGTGCAACGTCATTCCAGCCGCTGGTGACGGATAGCGTCTTGAACGCGATGGCATAATCCGTGACGGAAGAGGTTCGTTGCAGTAGCCTTACCAGCTCAGCGGCTGCCATATCCCCACGAAGCGACCGATCAAATAAATTCAGCATCTCCGTCTCGAGAGCCTCAAATGAAGTCGTGCACGGAGCCTTGGCCCCCCATACGGCCATTCCCCACTGTCTCGCCCTTCCGGTGAGAAGTGAAAATACATATGCCACCCTTGAAGTTGAAGCAGCAAAAAGCCGTGGCTGAAGAGCGAAAACAAGGGAACACTGCTGCAGGAAGGCCCGGCAGGTGTTGGGGTCGCCGTCGAAGCATGGAGGTGTCGCCGCGTGTGGCTCACGGTCTGCAGGTGCATTCTCAACAGGTGCAGAAGGGAAACGCCCTCCGACCGGGGAAACAAGCTGGTCCACCCGGGTACTGAGCTCCGTAAATTGTTCTGAGAGGGTACGGAAATCTCCGGCAGCTACACTCAACAGAGATGAATGCTGTTCAATGACCACTGTCTGTTGATGAAGTGCGGCATACACCGAATCCGAACTCGCTGACTCCATCATTGGCGTGCTCATTCTGTCAGAATGAGTCTCGGAGTCAAATGCAAGTTCAATGTTTATTTAGAAGTTACAAAGAGAGGTCTAGGCAAGACACATATCACACTCCACAGAATTGAGTCCACATGCGGCGTCCCACGACGTAATCCACTCTGGTGGGTAACCGGAGAGAAATCCTCACTTTGAATGACTGACGAAATACTCCATGCACTGGACAGAAGACGAGGCAGCGCCTGGTAGAAAAGACAGCTCGCCGAACTCAGGATAAAACTGGATCTCGCCTAAAAACGAAGCGCACCAGTCACACCGACAAAGCAGGGCAGAGTTCTCTCAAGGACAAGTTCACGAATACCACAAGCGTGTGAATTCCGGGCGTTGACAAGCCTCCGGATGCCTGCGACCGAACCAGCGAGTAACTGAAGAGACAGAAACCAGGACCTCCAACTGGACAGAACAGAGACTGAGACCAACCAAAAAACAATGAGCACGCAACGAGAGACAGGACAAGGTGCTATAAAAAGGGAATTAACTGATGAGACATGACAGGTGAACAATTAGTGAAACGAGTGGGAGGGACCAGTGAACCCGTGAGGAACCACCACCAACAGGTAAGAAAATACATACACACACACACATGATCACCCAGGAGTCCTGACAGGCACACGACTGTTACTTATGTGACTTGCTTGACGTTAAAAAGAGTTATTAAACACAATAACTTGCGAAAAACAACTCCTTGCAGTCTCGTGCTGTCTGCCACCCACACCGAAATGTGCGCACAAGCCGTTCTTTTTTTGTTGTCTTGTTACACACTCGAACTGTCAATGCTTCCTTTTCCCAGAACCGATGCTTTCTTTTCCCAGAAAGAATGTGAAACAACACACAGATGATATAACTGTTTTTAAATATTAAAAAAAAAATATATAATTTAAATAGATTTTACACACTTAAAGCAATATCGTATCGCATATTATCGAATATCGCATTATTTAACAAGGATATCGCATATCGCATTTTTCATCAATATCAAACAGCCCTAGTTGAGAGTAAAACACAGAAAATTGCAGCAGGCATCTTTCAATTTTCCATCTGTTTTAAACCAAGAAAGATTAGCTATCCATAAAGTGTGAAAGGTTGTTTATATGTGGTAACTTAGTAGCGTTACCGCCATTATTTCAATCTCTTTTGAAACGATAAACTATCGATGAACTATTGGCCTAAGTTATACAGGAAAGCAGATGAGACTAAAATACGAACATAATAAAATGCATATTCTGAGCGCATCTGCGTACATACCTGTACAGTATGCATATATTAATCTTTTAATAAAAAATAAAATAAATTTTTTTTATATATATATATTGATATAGAAAATATATATATTTTGATGCCCTGAGGAAATTGTCATTGCACATTGAATCATGGGATACATTGGATAACATTAGTTGGTTGTGAAAATTGCATCAATCCAGATGAATGGACAGTTACACCCCTAGAGAGCAATATGATGCCGCTAACGTTATATTACTATGACTTAATTTTACTTTAATTATAAAAACTATAAATTTAGTTAAAACTACACGGCAGCCGGAAATATAACTGGCCTTTCCTGCTCAGCTTCCAGATCACAGTAGGTTTTGCATTGTCTCAGTAAAACATATGCTGGCATTTTTAATTAATGTAATTTTTATTTTCTGTGATTTCAGGTCATGTGGAAAGACTGGAGAGCTACAACAGATGAGCATTGCAATGCAGGTGTGGAATAGTGCACTGTTCTTCTCATTCAACAAATCCTTTGTTTACATCTTATCATGCAGCTGTTTTGTACAGTATTTTTGTTGTAATTGTAACTAGAATCATTCAGAAACATGGATTTTCCTATCACTGCTATCCTGACACATCTCTACCCTTCATTCCAGGCGGATGATCAGCCGGTGATAGAAATTTCCGACCTTCATCTGGATGACCTTTACCTTCAACTTAACCTTGCCAAGACATGGTTTCAGCCAGCCCATCCTTTGTGTTATAATTGGTCAGTTAAACTTCACAGACCACATGCTACACAACTTGTCATCCAAGCTCTTGTTCCAGATTGGACTATTGTAATGCTCTCTTGGTCACTGGCATCAAAGTCAAGGCACTGATGTTTGCTTACAGAACAACTGGCTCTGCACTAGGGATGTTAATGATTAATCGATCATGGATTAATCAGGGTCATGCGCGTGTGCTGCTCAACCGCGAAACATGTACTGTAAAATCAGACACGAGGAATAAAGCTGCACCATAGACTGTAAAAAGCAACCTGATCTCACAGAATTCCGTGAAATGAACACGGCCCCCTTTACTCAAAATCCGTGGCAGTTTCACGGAATCGGCGAAAATTCCGTGATGGGTCCACGGAAGTGATGCTATGTAAGTCAAAGAGAGTATACAGACGCGTTGGGCATGGTTATCATCATGAAACTATGATTTTGCCATTATGACATGGAGTGTGATTCTCGATTTAATCAGCCAGCATAATTTTATTTACAATTCTTTTTTTTTTTTTTTTTTTTTTTTTTTTTTTTGGTATTCAGACACGTTTTGAACACGTAACCAAATCCCTTCCCTAAACCTACCCATTTGTGTATTATAAAAAACTGGATATAACAGGCAGATACGACTGCAGGCACAATTTATTCAAAAAGTACAAATATTCCAAGTGTTCCGAGGCCAAACGTTTGATTTGTGTGAAGAAAATCCCCAAAAGCGATCAGTAGCGTCGAGTTCATTCGCCAAAGATCATAACACATTTCAAATTTTACCGCCAGAAGAAACGTTACATCAGCTTTGACAGCATTGGCTGTCGTATGTCTTGTGACCAATTACGTCGACTTTGATTCGTTTGGCTCTCGTGTGTCTCGTGACAGGTTGCGTCATGCAAAAGAGTCGTGTGTATTATTTGAATGAGATATGAATGAGTGTGTTCACGGAGCGGCAGGATCATCATTTTAGCGATTAAAACATTAAGATCAACTCTGTTCTTTACATGAAGACATCGTGTGACTTCAGAAGACTTGGAATGCAACATGAGTTAATACTTTTATACTGTTTTTTTGTCCGTTTTTGCAATAAATACCTGTTACTGTACTTGTATTTGCCTGTAATGTGTTATATATTGTTGAGAGTGGGTAGGAGTGGGGTTAGTTGCTCCAAAATATAAAAGTATCCTATAAATATTCATAAAATCATGTCTACTTTTTACTGTCATTCAGTTGCATAGGAATCACTTCCGTGGACCCATCACGGAATTTTAGCCGATTCCGTGAAACTGCCACGGATTTTGAGTTAAGGGGCCCGTGTTCATTTCACGGAATTCTGTGAGGCCAGGTTGGTAAAAAGGGTCTGCGCAGTGTGCGAGGGTGACTGCGCTGCAAAAATTACGTCAATCGCAGAGTGCCAAGCGGACGAGGCGCGCGCGCAGTCAGCCTCCAGAGGCTCGCACGGCGGAGCTCTGTTTGGGACCATTTTACAGCTAGAGTGACACCTCAATCTTGACTACAAGTTTGCATGTGCATTTGCAGCCTTTTGCTTTCTGCAAATGTAAGTTGTAATATTGTGTTTATTCTGTGTGGGCCTATCTATAGCTGATTTTTAAATCTCATATAGGATGCATCTGGTTAAAAATTAATGCTGTAGTGAAGCGTGCCGGTGATCAGCGTCAGTGCATGCAGCTCCAACAGCAATCCACTTATAATGACTATGATTGGGACTGTCATGTTACATATCATTATAAAGAGAATATTTGAATACATCGTTGTGAATTTATTGGGTCTAGTTGGCGTTTTCAGCGCGTTGTTTCAGGAAGAGCGCGTCCACACATTCTGAAGAGCACGCATCTGAGGTGGAGTTGGTGACGTTAACTTGTATTACTCATATTTGATTATTAAGTAATTTAATTGAATGATCAATTACATCGATTCATTTTACAATCCTATAGCCCTTTATTTAGATTAAAAACCCTTCTCATTGATTTAGTGAGGAACATGGCGTTTTGTCAGCGTTTGCACACCCTTTCACGCAGTCGGCTATAAGCCACTGCTGTAGACGCATATGCAGTGTTAAAGGTCCTTTCACACTGGACACGATTTTGACGCACAAATCATTTTTTTTAACAGCTGTTTGTGTAATGAGTGCTTCCACACCAAACGCGAATGTGCTGCGGCAAAAAAACCTTGTTTACTTTTTTCGTTTCGATGTCTTTTTTTTTTCTAAGGAACACGCCAACTTTTTGGGACTTTAGCTTATTCACCGTATCCCCCAGAGTTAGATAAGTCCATACATACCATTCTCATCTCCGTGCGCCATAACTCTGTCTGACACACTCACTGCTAGCCTAGCTTAGCACAAAGACCGGCGGTAAATGGCTCCAGCTAGCCTACTGCTCAATAAGTGACAAAATAACACCATTTTCCTATTTACATGTTGTGATGTGTATAGTTACATCGTGTACTAAGACCGACGGAAAATAAAGTTGCGATTTTCTAGACTGATATGGCTAGGAACTATACTCTCATTCCTGTGTAATGATCAAGGAACTTTGAGCCGTACCATGAGTGCAGTGGCGCAATGATATTATGCAGCATCTGATAATAGTCACCAGCGCTCTGTGCAAGCAGATTGTCACGTTGTGTAGCGGACCCTGTCCGAATGATGGCCAGACTTTACTGATGTTTCATGGAGTTTATTGAAACCGTTTGATCTCCAAAAAAATCACTAAGAGCTGAACAAATAAAGCAAAGAAGTGCGCATTAACACCTCGTACACAAACTCTCTCTCTTCATAGCATTATCATTAACATACAGCAAAATACTCATTACAGATGACAGTAAACAACAACATACACACCTTATGCCTTTTCGGGGAGTGCTTAACAAACTGCAAACTTTAAATCTGCCTAACCACTCCGATGAACCGTGAGCTCTCACTATCTTTCCGTAGACTACAACATCCGTCAAAATAAAAGTCACTACTTATTAAGACAGATAATGCAGACCTTAAACCTATTTAAACACACAGAATTGTCAAAAATGTATACAAAACAATGTCTGTTACACGTTGGTTATGTTGATGGAAGTTAGCCTATTTTCAGGTGCTGCATAATATCATTGCGCCGCTGCACTCATGGTACAGCAGTCAAATTCCTTGATCATTACGCAGGAATGATAGTATAGTTCCTAGTCATATCGGTCTAGAAAATCACAACTTTTAATTTTCCGTCGGTCTTAGTACACAATGTAACTATACACATCACAACATGTAAATAGGAAAATGTTGCCGTTATTTTTACAATTATTGAGCAGTAGGCTAGCTGGAGCCGTTTACCTCCAGTCTTTGTGCTAAGCTAAGCTAGTGGTGGGTGCGTGTCACAGAGTTCTGGCACGCACAGAGATGAGAGGTATGTATGGACTTATCTAACTCTGGGGGATATGGGGAATAAGATAGTCCCAAAAAGTCGGCATGTTCCTTTATCACTTGCAGCGACAGAAAAGGCTTAAACCAATCACATACAAGGAAACAAAGGTCATGAAATGTCCAGTTGATGTCATTAGCTATTCAATAAACATTAACCTTTGCCAGGCATTTCTCATGAGATTACAGCTGTACAGCTGCAGCTGTTTGCCCACTGTAGGCTACAGACAACGATGACAACCTTTTCAGTTAAAACTCGTTGATTTTTTTTCTAACCTAATTGTATCCGCTACTATGGAAAGTGAATGGGTTTCCATCAAGTACGACTGTGACACTTAAATTTTAACATTGTGACTCAACTGGAAACACACCTGCTCCGGATCGATGATTCCTGAAGTGTGTGGTTTGTCTTGTCAAATGCAGTACTGTCTCTCTCGAGCTCCACAAATTGTCCCACGGACATTTGAAGTAAGTGCGGAACCGGCCATGATAAAGTTTTAGCTCCTGTACAAGATTAGCATACTCCCCTTCAGACTCTCTGTTCTTTAAGACTGGGTGCACCCAAAACCTTCTTCTCTGTCTTTTACATAAAATGAAAAGCTCGTCTTCACTGAATGATGAAGTGTCCATGTTTTCTCATCGGTCGCCGCAATTGTTTTGGAATGTTGGAGCTCTGAAACGTCGCAAATTCGTGTCGCGGCTGATGTGAATGGTTTTGACACGAACTATTCACACACCAAAAAAAAATTCCGCTTCGCTTTTTCTTTACGCGTCCGGTGTGAAAGGGCCTTTAGGCTAACGATTAATTGATCTTTAATTTAAACGACGACATCCCTACTCTGCACCCTTAAGGCCTTTGCACACTGAGTCCGAAATTTTCGCATGCGTTTTTTCGTATTAGTGATCCGAAAAATTCGTCACGCACCGAGACCTTGCACACTGAGTCCAATGCGTATTAATGAATGCGTTACGAAAAAAAAAAACGCAAAACAATACAAAATGCCGTCTTCAAGTAGTGAGGATGATTTTTTTGTCCTCTCTCTTCTTAAAAAGAGAAAAAGAAAGAGGAAATAATGGGTCCATCATCCACTCCTGCGATCGCGTAGAGAGGAAGGAGAGTTCCACCTCCTTATCAAGGAGCTGCAGGATTATCCAGACCGATCCAAAGTTTACTTTAGAATGTCAGTGACTCAGTTTGAGCCTTTGCTAGCGATACCGGAGCCATATATTAAAAAGAAGACAACCAATTTCCGTGAATCAATTGATCCTAGGGACACACACACACACACACACACACACACACACACACACACACACACACACACACACACACACACACACACACACACACACTTGGTGTGCTATAATTATAGCTGTGATATAATAATAATAATATTAGTAGTATTTTTGATACAATAATATTTGTAGGCTATATATAATTGTAGGTATCTGCAAACAGACTTTGCTTTTCCATTTGAAATTTGGCAGTCGTTGTGCGTTCGCGTCAACGAAAATGCAAATGGTAATGCGCGATCCAGTCCTTTCAAACTGATACTCAAGTGCCGAGAACCTGGTGCTTCAGTGCAGGAGTGAATGTGTAGCAATTTGCTGACAATCTGCAACCGAGTCTCCTTAACAATCACTGGAGCCTACAAAAGAAAAGCATCAGAGAAAGTGTTAGACTCGTTTTGGGAGATCTGGTCTCCCCATATGCTTCTTTCTGCTGTGCTTATATCCTCCTCTACTGATGGCTCTCAGGTGGCTCAATTCCCCAACTCCGCCTCCTGGCAATTGGATCCACTGCATTTCCATGACAACGCTGATGAGTGCTTTGGGAGTTTGCCACAATACTGTATTTAATTATATATATTTTTTTTTATTAGATTTTTTTTTGTTGCTTGAAATAAACTATCAATGAAGTGGGGTCTACGTTTTTAATCAGTTTTATTTTGATAAACATGACAATATAACATCGCGACTACATGAAAGGAGGTTTTATAATAATGGAAGTAGAGATTTATTTTTCATTCACTACATTATATTTAGGCAAAATACCAGAATTTTTTTTAAATAAGGATAAATACTTAATTAAAATATTATTAGCAAGCTGTATGAAAGCAATAACCCGCAAATGGCTGCAGGTTGACCCTCCAACAAAGGATCAATGGCTAGGGATAGTAAAATAAATATATGGTATGGAGAGACATACATTTATATTAAGGCTCAAATCTGAAAAATGTAACAAGCTTTGGGGAAAAAGGATTATGTATTTAAGCCATTGAAGAAAGTGTGAGATTGTATATCAAGATGGTGAAATATTATGTGTACTGATATTGTAACATCCATGATAACTGTTCTTTGTTTCAATAAAAAAAAGTAAAAAAAAAAAAATGAAAGGAGGTTTTATTGTTATAAAAAACAGATTTGTGTGCATTAGTGGAGTTGAAGGTTTTAGAATAAACACAAAACACACGTGATCGCTGTCATGCGGTGAATCTGGCCAATTGTGGAACAGCTGTGTCATCATCAGAGTGCGTGTAGCCTTCTCCAGCGCTCTGGAGAAACTGCACTGGCTGTATTAGCCGGCCGCTCTCGAATCGCTCTCGCGGCACTTTGTTGACATACGTCACTGTCACGTGGCGTCGGCGCTACCTCAAGTCGGACAAAATTTCTAACCAGCATGCACTGCTTAAAGTCAGCCGCCGATCGGTCTGCGCATCGCTGGGTGAAGTCGAACAAGCCTGTTGTGTTTTTGTTATTTTCTGTGCATGTGCTTGTGTTTTGTCATGTTTGGTGTGAGCACATGGCTCGTCACGTGTTCTCCTGTCTATTGTCTTGACCCCATCCCTCTTTTTATCTGATTATTGGTTAATTTGCCCCACCTGTTCTTCCCCATTGCTGGTTCGTTATCGTTGGTATGTTGTCTGTTCCTGTTTGGTTGCTCCCTGCATCACGTTTGTTTTATCCTGGTCACTAGTTTGTATTAAGTTCTGTTTGATTTCCCCCTCGTGGGTATTTTGTTTGTGTTTTTTTTATTTTGTATTTAATAAAACACCATTTTTAATTATTGCACTTGAGTCCTCGCTCCTTTCACCCATACCTGACCCTGACAGAACGAACCAGCCATTAAGAGGACTCAGCAGAAAATGGGTATCTTCCTTTTTCCATCTCCCCCCACTGAACCCTCTGTAGTAAACAGCACATTCCAGGGCCAGTTTGTGGCCTGGCCACTCTCTGTCCATAACAGTGGACAAAGGTTTGCTACATTTTGAATGGATCTTGGTAGTGACTTGGTTACTGACACAAACAAACTGTCCAATGCCATCAGATAAAGATGCTAGGACAACAGCCAGACACCTCTTAGAGGGCAATAAGAAGAACTCTTGTACCAAGCCCAGGAAGGACAAGACATCTCATTGGTCCACATGCAGTTTCTACCCTTCACCCAAATCCCTAGTGTCCTGGTCTATGACTGCCATAAAAGGACCTTAGCAGTAGTGGGTGAAACAAAGACCACAATGATCCATCTAAATCCATTCATAACCATGTTTGGAAACCTTAAGACTGATGTAAACTACACACATCCATTTCATACTTATTCAGGGAAATAAGTATTCTCAGAGACTGCTTTTTGTAATGCAACATCTTACACAGAATCAGCTGTTAATGAACAAATGAATGAACAATTCAATCTTTTCCCATCATGTTTGGTTTCTATTTGTTTAGAATATTACCACGGGTATTCTGATGGTGGTTTGGAAAATGAGAAATGCATTGGTAAACTTTAAAGACACTTTAAAGACTTCTAACTGTGTACAGTATGCAAATGAGTTCCAAAGGAGAAAGGAGGGTGAGCCTCACTGTGGACCCCCTCTGTTGCCAGCAGCCAATCGCAACACTGGAATGGAGAAGCGCCAAATTGCAATCTCCACCTATTCAGAAAAGGATAAAGGTACCCTTTCAACAGACACACCTTGTTCTGAGTCTCCCCAGCAAGGAGGAGACTGTAACAGTTCACCAAGTTCTGAGCCTCTGGTTAATCCAGAGAGACAACAAAAGATCCAAGGATCTGAGTCTACAGCTTGTGAGGCAGCAACAGATACGACCACGTTCTGAGCCTCCAGCCTGTGAGGAAAGAGACATTAACAACCACTACGTTCAGAGTTTTAGTCCAGCGAGACGACTACAGCACGTCCCGAGTCTCCATGCCAGAGAGACCAAAGCGGATTGACCAAGTCCTGAGGGTCTGACCCACAGAGTCAGAAGACACACAGAGACATTTGCAACAAGGTTAAGCTCAGGAGAGCAAACCTTCACGTTGAGGTTCCTTCGTCTGCATGTTCCAGATTAAGGACCTTCTGCACCTACTTCAGGACCTCATCTGCGTGTTCCAGATTTTAGGACCATTTGGTGGTCCAGGAGATCAGCATCCCACAGATCTTCATGTTCAAGACTATTGAAACGGATTCCAGCTCCTTTCTCACTGCATTGTCACCCAGCACAACTAATGGAAGAAGTCACCTCCATCGGACTGCTTACTCAACCAAGTGGAACGTAAATATCACTTAACCAAACCTCTTTCCAGAAACCTTGGCATTGTAGTATATTATCAGTATATGATTTTCTAATTTACATTAGAGTTAATTTAACTGATGCTAGTTAATAACAAATCTTTTGTTTATTTGTTTGATGCATAATAAGGTTCTTCACCTTAGTTTCAGAGAAACAACAGTTTTTCTTTCCATAAGATAACGCAACTCTTCCATAGCCACACTCAACTTAAACACATGTATTTTATGTATGTTATGGACTTTATTCCTTTATCATTCATTGTATTCATTTAGTAGTTGTGTTAGTTATTCTTGTTTATCTTTTGTTAATAAAATCTATTTTATTACAATTGTGTCTGTCTTGAGCTGATAATACAGAAAAGGCTCTACAAGTTAGAAATCTCACCAATCTTTAAGATAAATCAGCTGACCAACTCTCCCCACTTCACATTCAATCTAAAATGATTGAACAGCCTCCTGTTTGGTTGCTCCCTGCATCACGTTTGTTTTCTCCTGGTCACTAGTATGTATTACGTTCTGTTTGATCCCCCCCCCCCCCTTTTGTATTTAATAAAACCCAATTTTTTTTACTTGAGTCCTCACTCCTTTCACCCATACCTGACACTGACACTTGGTTGACATCTGCTTCCTTGAGATGTTTAAAATGCTAATGAAAATGATAATTGTTTACTAAAATCATGTGACTTTGGTAGTTTTGCATGCTCCGAACCACAGATTCGAAACAAAAGATTCATAAAGTTTTCGAAGCTTCATGAAGCAGTGTTTTGAAATTGCCCATCAATTAGCATCTCCTGTTCAGTGTTCTGACACATTGGATACTTACCTGTTCCTCGTTGAGGTGTGTGCTCAGTCATCCGTTCATATATCCATGATCTCCACTCCACCTGCAAAAGTCAAGTCAACTTTATGTGTTAAACAGGAAAATAATGCAATAGAATATTTGATTCGGCTGTACAGCCGCTCTGGAGAAAACGGTGATGTCATCTAGCTCATTTCAATTATCATACAGTGACTATGTGGGCAGATCAGTAATTTAGTTGATGTATTTAATTTAGTTTAGTAATTACATTTATTTGGATATTTAGTTGAAAATTTAGTGTCCCCAACTGAGCAAGCCAAGCCAAAGGCGACAGTGGCAAGGAACCAAAACTCCATCAGGTGGCATAATGGAGAAAAATACACCTTGGGAGAAACCAGGCTCAGTCGGGGTGCCAGTTCTCCTCTGGCCAATTAACAAATGGTGTATGATTATTATTCTGGCAACTTTACAGGTCAGAGATCATATTAGATCTAAATATTGGAAAGATCGGAGTCATCATGCCGGAGATGGGTTTATTGAGGATGACATGTCGATTAACCAATTATTAAATAGGAATATTCGAAAGATCGGAGTCATCATGCCGGAGACGGGTTTATTGAGGATGACGTGTCGATTAAACAATTATTAAATAGGAATATTCGAAAGATCGTAGTCATCACGCCGGAGATGGGTTTATTGAGGATGCCATGTCGATGAGGCAATTTCAGGGGTCTGCAGACACTTCATGGATGCGTTGGTCATGTCTGGGCGCAGGTCCACCATCTGATCTGGATACGGCCCGGATCCGGTTGATTGTATTAAACCTCAGGATAAACAGAGAGACTAACATTAGCGTAGATGCCATTATTTTTATGATGTAACGAGTACATCAGGTGTTATGGGAAGTGTTCCCGGTTCCGGCTGACCTAGCTAATGCAGCCTAAAGGTCCTTTCAAACTGGACGCGATTTAGACGCGCGAATAATTTGCGCGATGGTTTTATTTTTTGATCAGCTGTTTGTGTAATGAGAGCTTCCACACCGAAAGCGAATGTGCTGTGGCGAAAAAAACTATGTTTATTTTTTTCGTTTCGATGTCTATTTTTTTGAACACTCGCAGCGACAGAAAAGGCTTAAACCAATCACATACAAGAAAACAAAGGTCACTAAATGTCTGGTTGATGTCATTAACTATTCAATCAACATTAACCTTTGCCAGGTATCGCATTTCTCATGAGATTACAGCTGTAGTTGTGTTTACAGCTGCAGCTGTTTGCCCGCTGTAGGCTACAGACAACGATAACATCACCTTTTGAGTTAAAACTCGATTTTTTTCGAACCCAATTGTGTCTGCGACTATGGAAAGTGAATGTGTTTCCATAAAGTATGACTGTGGCACTTAAATGTTTACATTGTGACTCAACTGGAAACATAGCTGGAAACACACCTGCTCCGGATCGATTGTTTCCTGAAGTGTGTGTGTGTGTCTCGTCAGATGCACTGCTACTGTCTCTCTCGAACTCCACAAATTGTCCCACGGACATTTGAAGTAACTTAAGTGCGGAACCGGCCATGATAAACTTTTAGCTCCTGTACAAGATTAGCATGATACTCCCCTTCAGACTCTCCGTTCTTTAAGACAGAGTGCACCCAAAACATTCTTCTCTGTCTTTTAAATAAAATGAAAAGCTCATCTTCACTGGATGATGAAGTGTCCGTGTTTTTTCAGCTGTCGCCGCAAATGTTTTGGAATGTTGGAGCTCTGAAACGTCACAGACGTCGCAAACTCGCGTCGCGGCTGATGTGAAAGGGCCTTAACAATCATTTAATTGAAAAAACTAAAATGTTTTATGTGTATGCCATAGTAAAGAGATGTGTTTTTAGTCTAGATTTAAACTGACAGAGTGTGTCTGCTTCCCAAACAATGCTAGGAAGACTGTTCAAGAGTTTAGGTGCTAAATAGGAAAAGGATTGACCGCCTGCAGTTGATATTGATATTCTAGGTATTATCAACTGGCCAGAATTTTGAGACTGTAATATTCGTGATGGAGTATAATGTGTTAAGAGCTCACTCAAGTACTGAGGAGCTAAACCATTTAGTGCTTTGTAAGTAACAAGCAAGATTTTAAAATGTATGCAATGTTTAATATGGAGCCAGTGCAGTGTTGACAGAACTGGGCTAATATGGTCATACTTCCTGGTTCTAGTAAGAACTCGAGCTGCTGCGTTTTGGACCAGCTGGAGTTTGTTTATTAGCAGGGCAACCGCCAAATAGAGCATTACAATAATCTAGCCTTGAGGTCATGAACGCATGAACTAACTGTTCAGCATTTTGCATTGAAAGCATATGCCATAATTTCGATATAATTTTAAGATGGTAGAATACAGTTTTACAGATGCTAGAAATGTGGCTTTCAAATGAAAGATTGGTATCAAAGAGCACACCCAGGTTCCTAACTGATGACGAGGACTTGACAGAACAGCCATCAAGTGTTAGACAGTATTCTAAGTTACTACTTGTGGAGTTTTTTTTGTCCAATAATTACAAATTCAGTTTTTTTCTGAATTAAGTTGCAGGAAATTACTAGTCATCCGATTTTTTTATATCAGCTATGCAATCTGTTAATCTTGTGAATTGGTAAATTTCATCAGGGCGAAGAAATATAGAGCTGAGTATCGTCAGCATAACAATGAAAACTAACGCCATGCTTCCTAATGATATCTACCAGTGGTAGCATGTACAGGGTGAAAAGCAACGGTCCTAGCACTGAGCCTTGTGGTACTCCATACTGAACTTGTGATCGGTGTGAAATCTCTTCATTTACTGCTACAAACTGATAACGGTCAAGATAAGTATGATTTAAACCATGCAATGCAATTCCACTAATGCCAACATAATTTTCGAGTCTATTCAAAAGAATGTTGTGGTCGATAGTATCAAATGCAGCGCTAAGATTGAGTAACACTAATAGAGTAAATCATTTGTAACTCTGATGAAAGCACTCTCAGTACTATGATACAGTCTAAATCCTGACTGGAAATCCTCACAGATACCATTTCTTTCTAAAAAGGAGCATAATTGTGAGGACACTGCCTTTTCTAGTATTTTTGATAGAAAAGGTAGATTTGAGATTGGCCTGTAATTGACTAGTTTTTTTAAAAAGTGGTTTAATAATAGCCAACTTAAAAAGTTTTCGTTACATTTCGTAATGTCAAGGATTAATTAATGATATTAAAGGGATAGTTCACCCAAAAACAAAAATGTGATGTTTTTCTGCTTACCCCCAAGGCATCCAAGATGTAGGTGTCTTTGTTTCTTCAGTAGAAGACAAATACATTTTTTTAACTCCAACCGTTGCTGTCTGTCAGTCGTATAATGCATGTGAATGGGGTCCAATTCTATTAGAATAAAAAAAAACATGTACAGACAGCTTCAAATTAAACCCTGTGGCTCGTGGCGACACATTGATGTCTTAAGACACAAAACGATCGGTTTCTGCATCCAGACCGCCATAACTTCCTGCGAATAAGGTCAAAATACCAGCGCGGTCACATTTTGATTGATTTAACAAGTTTAGCCAATTCTTCTTTTCCTATAGCAGTGAATGAGTTTAATTTTTCCTCAGTGACACTAGATTGCTCTGTCTGATGTGATACTGTAGTAGACGGCTGCATGGTTATAATTTTTTCCCTAATATTATCAATCTTACAAGTAAAGAAGTTCATTACTGCTGTGCTGTTCACAAACATCAGAAGTTGAAGCTTTATTATTGGTAAATGTAGCCACTGTATCGAATAAATACCTAGGGTTATGTTTGTTTTCTTTTAAGAGTCGAGAAAAAAACCGATCTAGCAGTTTTTTTACGGCCTTTCTGTATGCGATCATGCTCTCTTTCCACGAAATGCGAAAAACCTCCAGTTTTGCAATACAGAGACTGTCAGTATCATTTCATTATTCATCTGCAAAACTGACATATCAGTCTACAAATACTCACCTGCATTGCTTATTGCTCATCTTTGTTAAATAAATAAACAACTATTGATCTTATGCCTGTCTTGAGTCTCTGTTCCGTAACAATTACGTGGATAAAAGATGCAAGTCCTCTACGTTTTGCACTGGAACTCTGCCCTCTCTTGAAATTCACTCTCTGGACTCAGTCCCGCCAAGTCCACCCCCATTTTCAGCCCTGCATATTCTCAAATGAAAAGTTAACTTACAATCGAGAAGGTTAAGAACATTAATATAAGCATAACCCAGAGAGCACAAAGTGTTTCCATCTCAGCAAAGCATGCAAGTTCAAGGTGGCAGTCCAAAAAGTCAATATAATACCACACAGGCAAAATATTCTCTATATGAAGCATTTAAAAGACATTATGCAAGCCAAAAAAGACAACACATTACTGACATTTTTTCTGTTGGAGCTCATGGCTTATGATGGGATTTGTTTGCTATATGCTTTTCCGTCTTTTCTTGCATGACGTTGTGAGCTCATTGTTTCTGTCATATTTGTTTGCCATGTGCTTTTTGCACATGAACATTTATTTCTGTTTGCCATGTGCTCTTTATCTTGGTTCTGCTCCCTTGTTACCTTGTTATTAGTTAATTTTCCCACCTGCTCTCCCTCATTACCCTTCTCATTTCCTTTTCTATTTATTTCCCTCTGTGCTCTGTCCTCTGCCAGTTTGTTATGGATGTTTGCCTTGTTTAGGTGTTAATTTCCTGTCATGGCTGATCCTGCCTGTAGTGCTGTGCCTCATTCCTTCTGCTGCTTGGCTGGGTCTGTTTTAACAACTGGCTGCCTGGTGCAGTCATAACATGCTCAAAACAGTGGAGATTATAGTGGAGGGGAGGAACACCCAAGCACTCCCCATCATGAAGAGCAGTGAGGAAGCAGTGGATTTGTCACGGTGTGACTTTTCCTGGGGCGGAACCATAGTGGCAGAGATTTGTTCCGCCCGGATCAAACACCACTACTTCCGGGTTCCCGTCCCCGCGCCAAAAATCATAGAGAATCGGCGGCAGGTGCTCCAATAAACAGCGCGATCTCCGGACTGGGTGAAGGGGAGGTAGGAGGAGTACAAAGAGGGCCTCCAGAAGTCAGTCGGGGTCAGTCGTTGCAGCGGTCACACACAGCCGCAGCTGTTAGTTCCGGGTCGGGCTCAAGCTGAGCGTGGTGGTAGCCGCTTCCAGCCGTTGCGGCGAGAGGATCTGGGCATCTGGGCAAACAAAGGATAACACGAGGTGGATATTGTGGACTGAGCGATCAAAGATCCGGAGAGCCATAAAGAGAAGAAAAGAGACGAGGTTGAGTATAATACAGACCGAGTTTTGCACTGTGATTCAAGTGTCAAGTGTGTGTCCGATTCTGAGAAGTTACATGCAGGACAGTTGCCGGAAGTGCTAATGAGCAAATCCCTTTGGGAGAGAGAGCACAGCGGTCAGGACGCGAGCCAGACTCTGGAAGAGAGAACAAGACGAGCACACGGGTTGATCAATGTGTGAGTACCCTGAGAAACGTATACAGTAACAACTTCATCGGAAGTTTATCATCTGTGAGCCTTGTGACGTTGAAACTAGGAAAACGAGTGGCCCCACCGCGGAGAGTGAGCATGGGAGAGCCAGAGACGGCGGACAGTGAAAGCCGGCGGGGTTGGTGTAGCAGCAACGTCCTTTTCGTTGGTTCTTCGCTATACCAGCGCTTCAGCGATCTTCCCCCTCCCCGAGATAAACGACGCGGGAAAAGTGGTCTCTGGACCTTAAGTACACCTGGTTAGTGTGTAGAGTGCCGTGGGTGAGTCAGCATCTTGACTTTGAGAGTGTACACTTGGAATCTGCTGTGTTGTGCTGTGTGTGTGCGTGTCGTCCCAGAGACCATTATCCAGGCTGACCCACTCTCTGGGGAAGGTACGATCCCGAAGCTGGCGGAGTAACTAGCCCTAACCATTCACGCTGTGAACCTCACCCTACTCTCTGTCTCTACGGGGGTAGCACGACCGGAGCCAAGTAAGCACTCCCTTGAATAGCCATTGATACGTGCTTGTGTCGGAGGAAATTGTGTGTGCGTGTGCAGGGCCCGAGGAGAGGAGAGGGGAACGCTACATACTCCCGGAGCAAAGTCATACTTACCTGCACTTACTTATGTGAAACCACCTGGAGAAGCGTCCGATCCAGCACCACCGTCGTAGTCAAGCCCCCTTGAGCCACCGCTATCACGGAGCCTGGAGCAAGGAGAGAGAAACGGATGAATCGTGTCTACGGAGTCTGTGAGTGATATCCATTGAGCAAAGTCATACTTACCTGCACTTACCTGTGTGAAGCCATCTAGAGAAGCGCCCGATCCAGCACCACCACCGTGGTCAAGCCCCCTGAGCCACCGCTATCACAGAGCCTGGAACAAGGAGAGAGAAACTGATGAACCGTGTCTACGGAGTCTGTGAGTGATATCCTTTGAGCGAAGTTATACTTACCTGTATGCCAAACAAAAGTCCCAGTATTGACCCAGATCCAGCGGATGCCCCGGAGGTACCGACTTCTATGACACCGGCCCCTTGATCCATTCTGAAAGGAAGCCGTCGGAGCACGCCCGAGAGAGAGAGGTACCCCTGTCGCCCCGTTCCCCTGTACTTACCCGTTCTACCCCTGTGTTCAGGAGAAGGAGCAAGCCGTGCTCCTTTACGTCATTTTTTATGGTGGATTTACGCCACGGCTTGCTCCTTCTCCTGAACACAGGGGTAGAACGGGTAAGTACAGGGGAACGGGGCGACAGGGGTACCTCTCTCTCTCGGGCGTGCTCCGACGGCTTCCTTCCGTAGACCTGGGAAAAAGAAAGAAAGAGACAAGTGAGCACATAGCAGGACATGGAAGCCAAACATTGAGAAAAAGGACGAAACGACTTATCTGAGGTTCTCCTGCGGAGAGAGCCGGCGAGCTCTGAGGCGGTGTCCTCACTCTCCAGTCCTCTTGGATTTTAGCCCCGTCACTTCCCCTTCCCCCCAATTTTAAGTAATTTAATAAAGACTTTAATTTTAAGCTTTACTCCAGTGTCCTCGTGTGTCTGGTCGTCTGGGGTATCACTGGGAACCTCCCCGAGGTGAAAAATAAGGGAGGAGCGGGACTCATGCGGTCCGCTCCGAGCTGTGACAGATTCATTCAGGTTCCTGCAGCACCATCTCTCAGGAACTAAAGTGGGACAATCACATTGACTCCATTGTGAAAAAGGCCCAGCAGAGATTGTACTTCCTTTGCCAGCTGAGGAAGTTCAACCTGCCACAGAAGCTGCTGACACAGTTCAGCCGTCATTGAGTCTGTCATGTGTTCATCTGTAACTGTCTGGTTTGGTTCAACCACCAAATCAGATATCTGGAGATTACAATTGACAGTCTGGACTGCGGAGAGGATTATTGGTGCCCTCCTGCCCACCCTCCAGGACATGTACTCTTCCAGAGTGAGGAAAAGAGCAGGTAAAATCATCAGACTCCACTCACCCTGACCACAACCTATTTGAACTGTTCCCATCCGGACGGCGCCTTAGATCACTAGGCACTAGAACTTATAGGCACAGGAGCAGTTTCTTCCAACAGGCTATTTCCCTCTTGAACAATAAAATGCCTCCAAAGTTCAATACCACACTTTTTTGTGCAATATCTTTGTAAATGACCCAGTGTTACATTCGGGGCTCTGGCAGCATCACAAGGCGGGCTTGAGTCCTCTGGAGAAGAGGATTCTGCTGCGCTGCCTTTCTCGGGAATGCCAGCGGTGCCCGAGTCTGATCCAGATGCTTGCCCGGGCAGCTGAGAGCATCGGGCTTGAATAGCGCCCGTCGCCCTGCCCAGAGTGTTTGAGGCTGGACGGTTGGTTCCTGACGGCCGTCAGCACCCGTCCCCAGTGCCATTCTTCCCAGAGGTGCATCAGGAAGTCACCAGGTTGTGGAAGTCCTCGTTAACTTTTCGCGGTTCTGCGGCTTCCTCTGCCTTCTCTGTCCTCGATTGCGCGAAAGCTGCACGAGACAAAAGGGTAAACTGGGGTCCACCCGGTGGAGCGCTCTGCTGCGATGCAGCTTTGCCCGCAGAGCACCTCCACCTGGCGTGGTGACCCTAAGCACCCCTCCAAGGCCTGTAGATTCTCTGCCACTCTCGTGGTGAAGGCCTACAGAGCTGCGGGGCATGCTGCCTCTGCCCTACATGCCATGGCCATCATTAAGCACATTCTGCCCCGACGGCCAGCTGTTACCTTCACCCAGCCGTCGGTACAGCCCCCTCAGTCTGCTTCCCACTGAGGGTGCATTCCTGCGGCTCCCGCCCCTCCCGCTCGGCCCAAGCAGCAGCCTTCACCCTGGCCGAAGCGTGGAGGTAGTTCCGATGACCCCGCTGGTTCAGTTTTTGAGAGCCTGGCTAGAGCATCCCAACCTGTCCTGCTGACTCGCTCGAACGATCAGGCTCGGCTACGTGATTCAGCTTGCACAGTTTCCTCCCCGATTTCTGGGGGTCCACTTTACCATGGTGGGTGGCAATGCACCTGTCGCGATCGAGCTGGTCCCTCCAGCCGAGATGAAGTCCGGCTTCTAAAGCCCCTACTTCATTGTACCCAAGAAAAGAGGTGGGTTACGACCAATCCTGGAACTGCGCGTCTTGAACCGAACCCTTCACAGGCTTCCATTCAAGATGTTGACAGCTGAACGCATTTTCGAATGTGTTTGTCCATCGGATTGGTTTGCAGCAATCGACCTGAAGGATGCGTCTCCATTCTACCTTGACACAGACCGTTTCTTCAAGTTCCACGCGGTTCTCCCTTTCGGGCTGTCCCTGTCACTTCGCGTCTTCACGGAGGTCGCGGAGGCAGCCCTTGTGCCCCTCAGGCAGCACAGGTTTCGCATTCTGAATTATCTCGATAACTGGCTGCTTCTAGCTCACTCTCGGACACAGGTACCTGGCGCTCAGCCTTTTCTTCCGTCTGAGCCTTCGGGTTAACTGGGAAAAGAGCAAACTCTCCCCTGTGCAGATGATCTCTTTTCTCGGTATGGAAATCGACTCGGTCGCCATGTACAATTTAGTCAATTAGAGGGCAAGAATGTGGTTCCACTGAAACAGTTTCAGAGACTTCTGGGGCATATGGCAGAATACCGCTCGCTCTGCTTCATATGAGACTGCTTCAGCACTGGCTTTGCGATTGATTCCTGGGATGGGCATGGCAACAGGGCACGCTCTGGGTGCCAGTTACTCGGGCCTGCCGTCAAACCTTGACTCCGTGGTTGAACCTCTCTTTTCTACGGGCGAGAATGTCCTTAGACCGAGTTTCCAGGGATGTTGTTGTGTCAACAGATGCCTCCAGAACGGGCTGGGGTGCCATGTGCAATGGGCATGGTGCTGCGGGCTCCTGGACAGGACCCCAGCGCCTATGGCATGTCAATTGCCTCGAGTTGCTGGGCATACATCTAGCTGTGCACCGTTTTTGGACGTTGCTAGAGGGCAAGCACATACTGGTCCGTTCAGCCAACATGGTGACAGTAGCAAACATCAACCATCAGGGTGGTCTGCGCTCGCGCTGTGTGTTGCAACTCGCCCGCCATCTCCTCTTATGGAGTCAGAAGCATCTGAGGTCGCTTCGAGCCATTCACATCTTGGGAGAGCTGAATCGTGCATCTGACAAGCTTTCATGACAATGGCCATATCTCGGGGAATTGAGACTCCATCCCCAGACGGTTCAGTTTATTTGGGAACAGTTCAGCAATGCACAGGTAGATCTGTTTGCCTTCCCAGATACTTCCCATTGCAACTGGTTTTACTCCCTGACCGAGTCAAGTTTCTTAGTCAAGTCAAGTCAAGTCACCTTTATTTATATAGCGCTTTTAACAATGCAGATTGTTTCAATGCAGCTTCACAGTGTTAACAGGAAAATAATGCATTTGATTCAACTGTACAGCTGCTCTGGAGAAGACAGTGATGTCATCCAGCTCAGTTAAATTATCATATAGTGTCAATGCGGGCAGATCAGTAATATAGTTGAATATTTAGAATCCCCAACTAAGCAAGACAAAAACCAAAGAGTCCTCCTCCTAAATCCTCTACAGATGCCCTCTTGGGACCTTGCAGTGGTACTATCTGCACTGCAGAGAGCTCCCTTCGAGCAATTGCACTCAGTCGAGCATAAACATCTCAGATTATTATCTAGTCTAGTATATACTCCATTTACATTACTCTGTGTATACTAGGGGTGGCACGGTACATGGAAAAAAACCGAACCGTTCAGTTCGCTTGTCTCGGTTCGGAGTGTGTGCGTCGCACGGTTCGACGCATGCGCAATGTATCCTCGTGCCCGTACGTTACCTCAGACAGTGGGTGTCCTTTTCGTGCAAAATAAGAGGTGTGTGTGTGTGGACATACAGTAAAGTAAAAGTGGAGTGCTGCAGGTCACGTCACGTGTAGAAATGCAAGTGGGAGATATAAGGAATGCTGCCCGGAGTTGTTGGAGAATGCGCCAGCGTCGTATAACAGAAAGGGCAGATGCAGTGCGAAGAGCGGGAGCCGCGTGCACCCGTTGCGCATACACACACTGGCAGTGTTTGTCTCGTGCAGCTGAACCGCGGCTCGTCTATTGCAAATACAGACAAATATTGTCCATTATGTCACATTTTCCGGTCTTCTCCTCCGACCCCTGTCTGTCTCATGCTTTGATTTATGATGGGTAGCATATATCTGCTGCAAATGCGACCGTGTTCCCTTCTGTCTCATACACACATGCATATATAACATGTTGTATATAGGTAGTTCACATGAAAAATGTAACATTTAAAAGTTTCTAGTTTTAATAATTTAAACATGCCTGTGAAGTTTGGCCAAAAACTTCTGGCAGTGTTGTGTTTTCGTGTATTTTTTTTTCCACAGCGCTGTCATATGGTGATTGTGAAACACACGGAACACTTCATGGTGAAATTTGTTAATCAGGTCAGCTGAATTAAAGCCACAGTGCATTGTTCTGATCAAAATTGATATGATTAACATGAAAAATGTTACGCCAATGTGCCAGACTCGGTAGACAGCCAGTTTGGAAACAACTTGATATAACAATTTTTTAATACTGTATCCTAAATTGTGGATGATTAAGCTATATATATCATATGCTGAAGTACATTTCTTGAGTGTTAACTATTAAAAAAAACAACAACAAGAACCACACAGAACCGAAACCTATGGTATACTCTCTCTTTTCTAGCACTTTAGATATGGTTGCCCCTTAAAGAAGATTAAAGAAAATAGTCTGCAAATGGAGTGCAGCTGAAAGAAAACAAAACTAGAGGTATTTGGCATTTCGTGGAAGGAAAGTGTTGTTGCTAAAAACGGCTAGATCTGCTTACTTTTCTACTCTCCTAGAAGTGAACAAACAAAAACCTAGGTATTAATTTGATACAGAGGCTAAATAACGAGAAATAAAGCTTCCACTTCAGACGTTTCCAAACAGGACAGCATTAATGGCGTTATACATTTCTTTACTTGTAAGATTGATATGATTAGAGAGAAAATTATAACCATGCAGTGGTATAGATCCCCTGATGAACAATTTCATTCATTATTTGCTAAAGGAGATGAATAATTGTCAAAACTTGTTAAATCATCAAAATCAACAACATGTACAGTATGTTAAACCCTATACCTACTAAGTTACTGAAAGAGATGCTTCTAGAAGTTATAGTTTTCTTAATATTATTAATTCATCATTGTCATTAGGATACGTACCAAAAACTATTAACTGACTGTTATTGAACTTCTTATAAAAAAAAACAACTTGATCCGATCTTGAATCTACCTCTTTATTTCCTCACAACTGTGTTCCTTTTTACAGGTGTGTATCATAGTACTGGTGAAATTGCATTGGCATGGTTCAAATCATACTTATCTGACCATTACCAGTTTGTTGGAGTAAATGAAGAGGTGTCATATCGATCACAAGTTCAATATGGAGTACCGCAAGGCTCTGTAATTTTGTTTTTCGTCCTGTACATGCTACCCTTGAGAGATATCAGTAGGAAGCATGGCATTAGTTTACACTGTTACGCTGATGATCCTCAGCTCTATATTTCTTCACACCCTGGTGAAACATACCAATTCACAAAATTAACATAATGCATAGTTGATATAAAAAATGGGATGACTAGTAATTTACTACTACTTAATTCTGAAAAAAAAAAACAGATTTTAATTATTGGACCAAAAGCCTCCACACGTAATAACCTAGAATACTGTCACACGTGACAACCTAGAATACTGTCTTACACTTGATGGCTGCTCAGTCAAGTTTTCAGTGTCAGTTAGGAACCTGGGTGTAATAATCTCTGTGTGCTCTTTGATACCAATCTTTCATTTGAAAGCCACATTTCTAGAGTTTCTGAAAAATTTTATTTTTCCATCTTAAAAATATATCTAAATTAAGACATATGCTCTCAATGACAAATGCAGAAAAGTTGGTTCATGCATTCATGACCTCGAGGCTAGATTACTGTAATGCTCTACTGGGTGGTTGCCCTGAACAAAAAACTCCAGCTGGTCCAATATGCAGCAGCTTGAGTTTTTACAAAAAAAACGTAAGTTTGACCATATTAGCCCGGTTCTGTCAACACTGCATTGGGTCCCTATTAAACATTACATACATTTTAAAATCTTGCTAATAACTTGCAAAGCACTAAATGGTTTAGCTCCTCAGTACTTGAGTGAGATCTTAACACATCCTTTATGTCTATTGTGATCTCAAAATTATGTCCAGTTGATAATGCAGGCATTAGATCATTTTCCTGTTTAGCACCCAAACTCTGAAATACTCTCCCTAGCCTTCTTCTGGAAGCAGACACACTCCTGTCAGTTTAAATATAGACTAAAAACACATTTCTTTAACCTGGCATACACATAACACTATCACATTTCTATAATTCACATCCGTTAAAGGATTGCTAGGTTGCATAAATTAGGTCAACCGGAACTGGGAACACTTCATCTAACACCCAATATACTTGTTACATTGTAAGAAGAATGGCATCTATGCTAATATTAATCTCTCTGTTTATCCCGAGGTTACCGTAGTCAGCCGGGTCCGGTCCATATCCAGATCAGATGACCTGCATCTAGATCAAACCAAGACCAAAATGCAGCCCTGAATGTCAGCAGAGACAGTCTACAAGACAATCCCATGTGTAGGCCTCATCGTCATGACAGCCATCGGCACAGATCCTCAGCAGAGACCACAAGAAGCAGACAGGTCCATCCGCACAGATCCTATGGCCCTCCATACTGCATGATGAATCGAACTTCAAGCAAAAGGAATGCTACTGATCCCGATCTGAATTCTTACTTGTGATGCAGCCTGAATCATAATGACGCTGTGTTTATTTGTTGGCCTGAGGAGAACTGCCCCCCTGACTGAGCCTGGTTTCCCCCAAGGTTTTGTTCTCCATTCTGTCACCTGATGGAGTTTGGGTTCCTTTCCACTGTCGCTTCTGGCTTGCTTAGTAGGGACATTAAATATTCAACAATATTATTGATCTGGCTGTACTGACACTGTTGTATGAGAACTGAACTGAGCTGGACAATGACATAATTTTTTTGCAGAACTGCTTTATAGATGAAATTAAATAATTTAATAATTGATGGTCTTTACAACAGAACTGAGTCAAAACTTAACTGACTTCGGCTGAACAACAGCCGAAATGCATAATTTCCTGTTCTCTCTAGCCGCTTTTCCACTGTCAGGCCAGTGTGAGCCAGGGCTTTCAACGGGCCGGTCTGGGCTAATAGCCTCGGACCTGCAGCCCTGAACCCAAAACCATGCTGCGTTTTCACCATTGGCCTGAAGCACTGCAGCGCTTCACTAAAACATGCCTCTCTGGAACAACGTCACACAAACGCATAATTTCACCTACAAATGGAAGTTTTATCAGAAAACGAATCACTATTCCTAATCAGAAAGAAATCCCTTGTTTATTTAAATATTTAAAACCCAAGCATCTACGTTTTACCACAGTTTCCCACCAAAAATACGACCTGAGGAGCTTTAGCACTCTCTCCAGTGACAGTTCCAATACAGTTATATTTTCAGTCAGAGAAACAATCAAACCATTAGAAATCCCAGAAGACTGCAGGCGGACCATGTACGGAAGCCTGTAAGCGTAAAACTTCTCATTCTCACTTAAGAGATTCCCGCTGAAATTCAACACACATTTGAATTCACTCCTGAGCAGTTTTAATTACTTTTCTTTTTTCATTTCAATTCATAAGTTATAGGCTATAGATCAGTGTTTTATGCACCAACTATGCCTATACTTGTTTCCCGATATTGTGTTTAACACAATAAATTGGACCTAATTAACCTAATATGGATTTTTATAACCTATTATTATTTTACTATATTTTTCTATAGCTATCAATGATCAATTGAATTTTGCAGCTGACTTAGGCTACATTTGACTTACACACTTTTTATGTTTATCTTTATGGCTTACCAAAATCATTATAGTAAAGGAATGAAATTATGCAGTCCTTAATGTAAAAAAAAAAAAAAAAAAACGTCTGGCGCCACTGCTAGTGAAGACTTTCTGGTCACGGTTGATCAACGATGTCTTAATGGGTAAACAAGCAAATCAAGAATAATGCTGCCTTCACGTGCTATCGGAAATTTGATAATTCCCATTTCTGAAGTCGAGATTACGAGCTCATCCCATTTAAATTTCGAAAGTGGAGTGCGTTCATGTGCAATTTTTACCTAGGAAACTCGTATTTACGATAATTCCGAGAGCACGTGAAGGCAACATTAGTGGGGACATTGTGGGGACAGGGAAGACCAAGATCATGCTGAAGAGCAGCCTCCACAGCACACCATTCAGGCAGGGCGTGTAGGCTATAGTCTATGCCATGGAATCGTAGCCTACTACAGGATCTACAGGTAGGCTATGAAAGAAAAAGAAAACCTGTAGATCTAAACTTGTCACAAAAGTCTTCGACCATCTTGTGGATCTCTCACCGAAACTTGCACACTGGTTTCTTGACCGCCGGATGACGCTCACTGCACGGGACTCATGATCCAGTGGCGGGCGTTATTATCCACTCCCAGCAGAAGGACACTTTGGTGACGTCACCTCGAGCGAGAAGGAAGCGGAGCGCTGGCTGGAAGCTGTCACACACAGTAGTTGTGGCGAAAGCAGGAGAAACCCTTTCCGCACGCGCGCGCCCAACTGTTGCGCTACACGGACAAACGACACGGCAGAAAACCAACGTTATATTTTTTTGACAGCAACTTCCACATACTCTTCAGGGAATTATTCTCTCGTGTTTCTGCAATGGCTGATGTCATACAAAGCAACGACCAATCCACATCTGACGTTGCGAATCGATTCGCCCGTAAAGGTGCTTTGAGGCAGAAAAACGTCCATGAAGTGAAAAACCACAAATTTACTGCGAGGTTTTTCAAGCAGCCTACTTTCTGCAGTCATTGCACAGACTTTATTTGGTGAGTAGATCATCGGTGACCGTAGTTATTGCAGTATCGTTGTAAGTTCAATGAGTAGTGTAAATCTTGCTGCTGGCCTGTTACCAGACGAACAGCTAGAAACAGGCACTGGTTTAAGCATTTAAGAAACTATTTGCTTCCAGTTCAGCTGTGTTAAAAATGCCCATGCATAAACACGTTTAGAGTGTACTGGACTGTCATATAGAACTCTGCTTCACACTGCTCACACGCTATAACTTGCTATCGAAATAGAAATGTATTTTGTCTTTGCACAGAACTAATGTAAAAGTTGCTTACGTTTCAGATTACACCAGTATTCAGCATGCTTCACCGTTTACTGGGCTTGCCATGATTTGGGGTCGATCAGTTTGTCCAGGCTCATAGTGGAGCATTCAGCTGCCCAGTCAAGTCACACTGCTTCACACTTGTTGATAGTTTAGCCTATATAATAAACTGTAAAAGTTCAAATAGGAATTGGGGTCTTGTATACAGGTTATACGTTTATAAAATTTATCTTTGAACATGCAGGCGTGATCTGTTGTGATGGTCCAATTTATGGCTACATTCCATTTGTGGCTACACTTTATAGATGTCCGTTTACTGTCTTCCTATATGTGCATTGAGACAAATAAAACATTAGATACCATAGCTGTCCATGTACATTTTAATTAAGGGATTGTTTGTTCAGTGAAAGATAACTATAGCTAAAAGCCCATTAAAGGACTTAGAGAGACAGATCTCTAATGCATTGTTTTTCTCTCCTCTTCATCAGGGGGTTTGGCAAGCAAGGATTTCAGTGCCAAGGTAAGCAGCCATATATGTCCTGCTTATTCTCTGAATATTCACTCTTATAGATCCTAACCTCAGGAGATGTTGCTGTGGACCTCCGTTCAAAAGACATCTAGAATCAGTTTCCTTAGCACATGATCAGCTAAATTCAATGCCACAGAAGCAAATGTTGCAGATTGTAGTAGAGTCACTGTATTTGGTGATTGAGGCCTAACATAGCAGAGAAGGAGCGAGCTGTAATGTCTCATAAACATCGCTTAGCTGGCCTTGAACTAAATAACTGACTTCAAGACAGAAACCTAATAGCTTGGTACCTCAGTGAAAATACTCACACAGAGGGGCAGTTTATGAAAAACTACTTATATGAATCACTTATTTTAAAGGTTCAGTCTGTAGTATTTATGAGGATCTATTGACAGAAATGTAATATAATATACATAACTATGTTTTCAGTGGAGTATAAAGACCTTACAAAATATACCCATTATGTTTTTATTACCTTAGAATGAGCCATTTCTATCAACACACACTGCGGGTCCCCTTACGGTGAAATCGCTGTTTTGCGCCTTCATGTTTCTACAGTAGCCCTAAACGGACACACTTCTCTACAGAGCACTAGTCACTCTCTACTTTCTCCGTCAACAACATTTTTGTTCTGTGTCGGCCACCGTATCTTCTCTATGTGCTCCGAAAGGGAGGGGGAATGCAATTCATAACCTCACCACTAGATGCCACTAAAAATCACACACTGCACCTAACTTGTTCTTTTAAATAATTTTTTTTTCATTTGAAATTTGACATTTTTGTCCCACATTTTACACCTGGGATTATGAAACAAGCATACACTTGCAGCTAAAGGTGGGCGATATAGCGGTAGACATGATTAACTAGTAGACTGTCAACCGGTAGAGATTTTGGACTATCGCCTCTATCATGGTTACGCACTCACGTGACGTTGCTGTGCGATGCGGTCACGAAAGCTTTATCGTTTGCATGCGTTTTAAGCATTGCAGTTTAAAAATAGGTGATTTTAAACCTTTGAAGTACAATTAGCAGCAAAAGAGAACTCCTTTAAAACACTATTGCTTTATTCTGACTGCAGTGTAACTTTTAAAGTGCATGTAAAAGCACATTATTTTACTATTGTAACGTTCCAAGCTTCCCACAAGCCTTTCAAATTATACTTTAATGAAGTTGAGTGTGAATGGACGCATTAGCCGTATGTGTACAACCTAGTGGACCCTTCTGTTTGAGCCTTCAATCACTTGCACATGCGCTGCTGTCCTTGGATGCGCACTCTTTATGGGACGAAATGGAAAACAGAGAAGCGAAGTATACTTTGGGCTTCAGAGTCCTGACTGATGGACATAATATTTTTGTCAGCTTGGCAGAAGACAAGAGAAGAGAGGGAGTAATATTTATGTGTTGCAAAATGTGAAGCGCATCAATATGCTGGCCAAGACATTGATTTGAAAGTATTTGAAATATCTGAAGTGTCTGAATTTAATTATATATACTTTGGTCAGCGCTTTGCTCAACTGATATTGACCCAGATAATATGTTTGAAGTCATGCAAATGATAACGATAAGAATGAGATTATCATGAATGTATAACTCTGCTCTTGGGGCAGGTGCTGTCAGCTGAGTAGCAAGCAACCTTAGTTTCCAGTTTACCTGATAATTCTTGCGCTTTGGTCATATCTATCTCTAGATGTTTGGAGTATTATCCTCAGGAGGCCACATATCACCTAAAATCTGAACTCTTGACTAATGCTACAAATGGAATATTATTGTTAAGTGTTATCATTACATATAAATCCAAACAGTCTGCTTTTTTAGAACACTTGACGATTATCTAATCAAAATAACGAAATATGTATTGAAATTGAATGCGTTTCTGATTTGTTTATATTTCTGTCGGCTGCATGACGATACAGTTTGCTTTCTCATCTCTAGTTGTTACATTGTTTTAACTGCTTGAGGTACTGCTAATGTTAGCGTCCTCTCAGTCTCGATGAAAATGTATGCATACTGCTGCTACTAATGCAGCATCTAGTCAACAAATGAATTACTTTAATGATTTGGCCACTTGTACTGAAGTGTTCTGTATTCATACCGTTTCGCTGTCTGTGTTTTAAACCAAGCCTGTAGTGCTCCTCTCAGAAACTGAAGCCTCCGCGCCTCGAACGCCCCGCGTTGGTCCCAGTATTGCTCCTAAACCCCACCTCTTCATGTATTAGAATGGACACGAGACACACTAAACAATTAAATTACACTTCAAATAATTGTTTCCTAAAGATGGTTTCTGTCATTTTAGGCAGTTTTTATCACAATGATTTCATTTCAAGTGTTCGTTTTTTAAATACGTTTAGTTTTAGTTAGTTATTTGATACTATAAAAACGGGGGTGTGACGTCATGATTGACAGCTGAGACTGACGGGAGACTTTTTTCTGGATTTTTGGGAGGAGATTGGAGCTTTAGCTTTAATTTCTACTTTTCTATAACTGTTTATTTCACACCAACATAATGAATTGTTCTGCATCTGTGAGAGTGTGGGCGGGCTTTTGATAATTGCGCCTCCTCTACTTCCTGCTCTCTACTGCGCAACTCCGGTCCCGAGATCACTACTGCGCAAATTTGGTCCCAAGATGTCAGCGCCGTCTGCAGGCCTACGAAAGCTTCAACTCTGGTCAGCGGAAGTCAATGAAGTCCCATCGTCCATATTTTTTTACAGTCTATGTTTTAAACGCACATCTGATGTGTCAGCGCTCTCTGTGCAGCGCGTAGCCTCACATGTGAATATAAACAACACGAGGCGTCAGTGATAGTTTTTATTTCGCCTCTAGAGGCCGCTCCTGTGCTATATAATGCCAGCGGACCCTTCTCAACACTCTCGTACTGTGTAATGAAAGCACACCCTTCTCAGCCGCTACGGCAACGGACACAACCCGGAAAAACTATCGGTGTGGATTTTTGCAGATAAAGATTGTTCCACCAATCAGATATCTGTGCCAATTAATCGGCAAAACTGATGAATCGGTCAACCTCTATTATTGACGTGAGATCGCCAGCTGTGATTCAGCTGCCAATGCTTGCTTGTCCAGACTGAGTTTGATTCCAGCCTCTTGCCCCTGCTGGTTTCTTGTCACATTGTATTATTTGGCTGGTAAATACAGTATGTTTGCATTATCAATGTGAGTACCACCATCAGTATTAGCACAATATTAATATCACCAGAACAAAGAATGCATGGAGTGACACTTGTGTCTGTGGATATATTGCAAGAGACACAAGAATGTTAGCTGCTCATTCAAGGCAATTTTTTCCTGAGACGTACCACGATGACAAATGCATTTTCAGTTCTGCTTGCAGGGCATCAGCCTCAGTTGTCATTGGTTCAGAATTAGTGATTCTGCAGATATATAGATTGCGAACTGTACTTGAGTCCATATGAATGGTACCAAAGTGCTTAAAGGGTAACTAAACCCTAAACCAACTGTTTTTAGTTAATGATCTGTAATACTGGGGCTTTATTAATGCTGTTCATTGATTCGAGTAAATGTTTTGACATTTGAGTATAAAGTGTTTTAATTCTATAAAATATGGTGTAAAACCGCCAAAGTGCTGCCCTAAGGTTGAACGGTGGCTACTGCAGTTGAATTTTCCTATTGGACGTTGTGGTACATCGTGACGTAGGATTGTACTTCCAACGGCTCACTATCCACGCCCCTGGCACGAGCTCACCACACCCTTAGAAATGTTTTCCCCAATCACATGATGAGAACGGCTTCACTCCAGTATGAACTGTCATGTTACATGAAGTAGAAATATTATGAATGAAACTGACTTGACACTTGCTTTAACATTGTATTGAAGAAAATACGGTTAAATAATGCAGTTGTCAGTACACGTCAGGCTTTTCTTGCGATATTATTGCCGCCCGTCATGTGTACAGATCATTTTCATACATGGGACGCGCTTTCAAAGCAAGTGGTTGCCTCGGTAATGAACAACAATACCGTTACATGCTGGCGTATATAGTCTAACTTATTTGAGGAAATCCGTTTATAATAGTCTGAACTTATTGATTCAGTTAATTTGAAGGAAAATACATCGTATGTATATCAGATATCTGATCTATTTTTAGTGGCATTCAGTATAAGGATTTGACTGTTCATAGATTAGGTCAGTTCTCTTGCGCTGCTGCTTCACTAGCATCGTCTGCATCGGGAGTTAACGTAGTTTGAGCCAGCGGCTCGCATTGATAAGGCTCCGGGTTTGTGTCTACAGACCTTTCACCCTCCTCCACTTCAGGTGAAGGTAGGAGAATGATCGCGCTGTTGCAAAGCTGGCGTCACTCCAGTCATTCTCCATCTTTGCGACTCGCGAGTCAGACAGCTGTCAATCAACCCGTCACTGCGGGTCTCAGGTGCACACCCTCCGCTTAGCCCCGCCCTCGGTTTGTCCCCTCTATCTCTGCTGGGCTCTGCCCACTTTTCCAGCATTTTTCAAAAATTGCCAGTGGGTGGAGTTAAGCTCTGAGCAGGGGTTTAGTTACCCTTTAATTTTTAGGAGACTCAAGCAGTTTCTGCCCCAAATGCAGAATAAAGCTATCAACCAATCAACCAATCAACCAACCAACCAACCAACCAATCAACCAATCAACCAATCAACCAATCAATCAACCAACCAATCAATCAATCAATCAATCAAGTAACGAAATCTAATGTTAAAAGGACTTGCAACTAAGCTCTTGGGTAAAAATATAAACTGAATAATAATAATAAAAAAACGGAAATGCTCTTATGGTACCAAAAAGCTTTTGTGAAAAAGCTGCTCTGCACAGTTCATAAACACAAGACATACATTATGTGGAAAAAGATTGTTACAGCTGTTCACTTACTAGTGGCATGCCACTGTCGGATCCCGCAGACTTCCTTCTTAATTGCCTCCATCTTTCTTTTTCTCTAACCCTAGCTCTTAGCTGAAGTGGTCTTGAATAATGCGTATTAGGAAAAACACTCATCAAAGTGCTGTTAATGTATGCATGTATGAGGTCTTCGTTTTATGACTAGCATGAACAATGTACATTTTATTTTCAAAGTCTGGTTTGGGTTTCTTTTTGGAAAAGGAATTGTTGTATTTATGTCGGTTGAATGGTTTTTAAAACATGTTAAGTTTAATTTTAACTCAAAAATGTAATGTGGTGTAACCAGCAAGTAAAAAGTTATAGAGGCCTAATATATTTTCCTCACATCTGGATTACATGTGTAATAAGTGTAAACCTCTTAGCATTTATTCTCAGGTGACAAAAAACATGCAAAAATAAGAGACCAAAGAGAACCAAAACTGTTTTAGTCAATGCATGCATTTTCCTGCAAGCTTTTTAATTTTCTATGCCTTTTTTTTGCATAGTAAAATAAAACATGTAGCTGTAGTTTGCCGTTTTAGACAAATAATCACATAAATAACGTAACCAAGTTTAGTTTTTTGTTCTTCCCTCATATTTAAAATATAAAAAAAAATATATAAAATAATTTCCACATATTTTGATAGTTTAATCAAACATGTAGAGTCATTAAAAACAAATATACTCTCTGGACATCACTTTTGGATACTACTGTACAGTTTTCTAATAATGTGATTTATGTGATTCACTGTGATTCAAATATTATTTTTAGTAGTCGCCTTCTTTTCGGATCATTACTCATCAAATCCTTGGCTCCGTAAACATTGCAGGTGTCACGATGGTCACAGATATGGAGGTGTACCTTTAATTTTACCAAGCTATGTGCTCACAAAAAAAGAAAGAGAAAAAAAACCCCCTCTGTTTACAGATAATAGAATGTCTGAGTGGGTGAGTTGTTTAGTCTGTCATTAGTCAATCCATTTCCCCCAGCCTTGAACTAGTATTATAAAGGCTGATTTCCAGAATGTTTGCAAAACTTGAGAGGCGGGCATTATCGCATTGACAGCTATATAATCCAGAAAGCTGTAGGGAGGTAAGAATGAAACTTTACCCCCAGTGCCACTGTTTGACAAGTGTTACTTTAAAAAAATGTGTGATTTATATACAGCTGTTCTCATAATTTGAGCCAGCTCTATTGAGCCAACTCTAGTGCATGGCTGCTGCAGTTACTGCTTTCCCATATCTATTTATATCTATTATTATTACTGTTATTTTATAGCTATTTTATGGTTTAAAATGCATTACATAAGCACAGTGCATCCGTCCCTTTTATGTGCTCTTTACAAAAGTTTTTACAGTGTTTTATTTTTCAATTACATTATCTTTCAATTATTCTTAAAAAATATAATTATGTGTATTAAATTGTTTAGGATAGTGCTTAAATTGTTGCCAATCTGTTGCCAATCTCTCTTACATTGAAAGTAACGTGAGATTGGTTTGGCCCTTGAATATGCCTTTCAGCCTAGCAGGTTAAAATGCTGAAATTACTGATATCATTTTAATGATGGAAGTTTCAGAAGTGACTCAAGATAATTTTCCATTTGTCTAATCCCTCTTTTTGGTAAAACCACTTACCTGCTAAAGCTACCTGATCCAAAAGAAATGACTAACTAAGGATTGAACAGAACAGTGTCATCATCAAGGTTTGGATTATATTTCCAAGACATGTTACAATAAAGAAAGGAATCAACTGAAAATATTCATAAGTTGCCACAATTAGAGACAAACACTTTAAAGAATATATTAAACGTTGAATTATAAAAAGATAGGTTAGAGTTACATTGCTCTTAATAACCTCTGCAGAGGTCCAGAGCCTTGATAATTGTTAAGAGCACTTTAATGTAATATATTTTTTGCACTGGACTGTAACTCCATATTTAAGCTGTTATTGTTCAGCCATTCATAAGGTGAGCTGCCCTCAGGCTTATAATGCTAAATCTATATTGTTAGTTCCCTTTAGCATTTAAAATTGAGCATTTACATTTTTTTGTTTGTTTTTACAAAATGTACTCTGTCAGATAAAAATTGTGACCGCAAATATGTGGAACATTTCTGAGTAGATTGTGGCAACGTTTTCAGGCAAATCCGGTCTCAGTGTTTGTGCACACAGTAGGGACTTTAGATAGATTTTAGTAATATTGCCTACTCAAGAGAGACTGGGTGGAGCATATAAACTGTCTACCTGTTTGAAAGATAGAGTTCAATATAAAGCTAGTTTGTAGTTGTCATTGAATGTTGAATTTAGTTATAATCATGTATGATCAGTGATGTACTTATGTCCATGGCCAGTGGCCTGTGACAACCTGGCTCTTTTGCGCTTTCATGCATTCAATCCTAAAGATGTGTTTTTTGAGTATATCTAACCTTCCTTTTACTCACTGTAAACCTGCATGACATTCTTTTTTTGTGTAACTCACAAGGAGCTTTTTATCTAAGCTGTTATTCTCCATTTCTTTTCTATCTTTTCCAAATATATATATAAAAAAAAGATATATATATATATAAGCTCTAATATAGGGCTCTATGAAATCTGTTAAGGGATCTTCCATAGTAAATGGAATGCAGTTGCAGGCAGAGTTTATTGACAACAAATAAAATTAAGGTACAAGCGGCCACATACACATCTGCATATGAATGCAGGATTCAGAAATCAGGCTCATATAAGTTTCAGGAAAACACGATTCAGGCTGTATGTCAATGCCCATGGATCACTAGATCCTTGGTAAGTTGTAAGAAACACTATATCGAGTTAGGGCTGGGCAATAATTCAATATCAATATATATCGCAATATATTTTTTTTCAATAACGGTGATATGATTTTTAAACACATTTCCGATATTTCGATATTCCTGACTGACGTTCAGGGCGCAGCCGTCAGAAAGAACAGAACATGATGTACACCACAGACGTATCTGTGATCGTGTAGTAGCCAGTGCTCAGTAGTAGTAGGAAAAAAAAAAAAAATTCTTAAATCTATACATGCATGTCTGCGTATTTATATATACTTAATTATACACAGTACACACACATATTATGTAAGCATTTCATAAACTTGGCAAATTCTTTTTTGTTTTGTTTTTGTTTAATAAAAAAAACTGTTATTGAAAAGTTAACTATAAAAATATAATTAATTTACAACATACTGCATTAATTAAAATATTGTTGTTGCATTAATAATATCATTGCTGACTGATGGCTTTTTGGCTCCAGGGCTTATTGGTCCATTACTTTTTTTCATGTACATTGAAAGCCTGGTTGTTTGGACATGCCTAGTTCATATCTTTTACCCAATCCCCTCTGATGAGAGCTTGAGAGCTTGTGTTTTTCCAATGATGCATGTATACGGGATCATCCAGTCATCTGTACCTCCCCTACACCTTCTGAAAAGCTCTCTCTTTGTGCTGAGAGCTCCAAATCGGAAATCATCAGGACTGACACACCATCACATTTCAGACTTTGATATGAACATTTCACTCTAATGGATACTCTCTTTTGTGGAGGGATAAAAGGAATAAACTGTGCTTAAAAGATCAGTGGATTATGTTATTCCGAAAAGAGCTTTTGTCATGAAGTTCATAAGCTGTATATTATTTTGAAAGACAGTCATAAAAATATCAATATCATTAAACTGCACTCAGCACTAGATGTAATTTGTAGTATTGCATTTTTGAATTGCAGGTTGTCAGATAGAAAACAGAAATATGCCAAAATGCATCCACAAATGTTTGTATTTGAGAGAAAATGTTAGTGGTCAAGTATTGATGCTTGTGTTGCAAAAGTATTGTTAAAGTGTGTCAAGTATTGAGTAAAGTTTAAAATTAAATATTAATCATTTGTTTGCCTAGGGCAGCAAATGTTGATTTCAAAGGTCAACATACTTTTGATATTTTATTGGCCAAAGGACTTTTATCAATGTATTATCAAAGGGGTACCAAAGTACCATTAATTTTAACATGTCTAGTGTGCACTCTTTAGGGTTGGATCAAAACCAAAAGTTTGACTTCAGCATACCAAGCTCTGGTTTCTCGGTTTCTCTGAGTCTGTAGAAATCAAATAAACCGAACAGAAAATTATCAACTTATAAGTCCAAATTAAATGTTTAATTTGTGCAACAGGGAACAACAGAATTAGAACAATTAACTGGGGAGTAAACATCTAAAACATTACATAGAACAAAGGATTTCAAAATTCAAATAAAATCAGGATGTACCTGATTGGAGTCAAATTTTTGCCCCAAAATACCTGACCTACCCGACCTTCATTTGGTTCTGTAAATGATTATAAAACACAATACTAAATCCTGCTCTTACCCAACCCCCATATCTTGAAGCAGCTTGGTTGCTGCTGTGATTGTGCTACATTGGGTCATTGGAGTGCTACTGTCATTCATTCTTCACTTGTGCAGTGGGGATATCATGGAGAGCTATGGATTAGCAGTCCAGATATTCACATTGGTGCTATTGAATTATCCAATGAGGAAGTGCTGTTTAGATGTGAGTGTGAAAGGGGGGGTTGGGTGTTTCAGGGAAAGCCGCATTATAAATGCACAGATCAACCAAAGCTCTGCATTAGTGTAGATCACTGCTGTGTGTGCCAGTGCAAACACATTAGCCATGTAATGCATCCACTCTAAATTACTGTACAATCTGACTGTAATTGCGTATAGATTTGTTTGGATAATATTATTTGATGGGGAAGCATGGATTCTTGTCTTTTAAAGGGGAAAGAGCGGCGGTTGGTGAATTTTGGATGGGAGATAACAATATGACAGTAATTCAACCAATGGAGAGATGAAGGCTTTTGGCTTCCTCTTAAAGCAGATAATCAAAGCAGATGTGCTTGTGTGCTTCTGGTGAGCTGCAACATTATACTTACACTGTCCACATCTCTTTGCACCATCATTTATAAAACAGGCAGCAGCCCCCCCCCCCTTCTCTCTCTCTCTCTCTCTCTCTCTCTCTCTCTCTCTCTCTCTCTCTCTCTCTCTCAAGAATTAAGATGTGTTTTGCTTGATCTGATCACAAGTGTTCAAGCAAAACACATTATACTACATTATTGACATTAGTCTTGCGTGGCTGTTCACAACCGAAACACTTGTTATGTCTGATTCAAAACAGTGAAACAGAACCTGGGCATAGATGACAGTGCTTCTGGGCGGCCATCTATTTCGAGCAATTCTGTAATTTAGCTACTAAAATGTAATTTTGTACCTAAATGTTTCATGTTTCCCTAGTCTGCCTCTGTGCAGTTTATTCTGTTCCAGGATGTAGTTTTACAACATGAAGAATATTTAATATTTATAATAATAGCATCTAATTAATTTTTCTCGGATTGCACACCACACTGTGATGTAACTTGCTGCTATTAAAATGCATATTGGATTTGGATACATGCAATTGGATACAATTAACGACTCAATGACTTAATGACTATTTCCCTAAACCATAGTAATCTGTCATTCAAACCACATTGGTTCAACAATATAGAACTGTTGTTAATTACATCACATAGTAGGTGGTTCTTAATCAGTTCAATATTAAATTAATGTCAGATAATTGCTGTAAATACGGAGGACAACTTCAATATTTTTGCTCTTCATTGTTTTGCTTTAGATGTTTGATTCAAACGCGCATTCCCTTTTACGTCATAGGGGCTCTAGAGCACGTTCGCAAATGCTTACTCTTCAAAATAAAGGGGAAACTAAAAGATGTAAAATGAAATTTGTATATGTATACATGAAATAAAAGATATTGATTGTACTGCACAGTGTCCAAACTATACTATGGCCTTTGGGGGAGCCCACTTGTTTTGGTTTGTGCCCTTGATTCTCATATCCTTAGGCATGCTCAGAGAATGTTTAATATTTTTACATATGATGGAGAGACAGCTGCTGTAGTGCACAACATTACAAGAAACATATATCACAAAAAGTTACAGGTTTTTAATTCCTTAACCTACAGAAAATAATTTGGTAGCAAGCTAGTGGCCTTGAGACAATGGAAATGTATTTTTGTTCTGACTTCATAATTATAAATTTGGTCTGCTATTAGGAGACAAAATCTGAGGTTGCTATAGTGACTCTCAGGACAGCCTTCTGTGCCTGTAGCCAGTGGTTTAGCCCTTCACTGTGATGACGATTCAGTGAGGTGGAATTACTTTGCCAAAAGAAGCAGACAGGAGGTCCAGTGATTCCTCTTTTAAAGAAAGTAAATAAATAAATAAAGACCAGGAAGTCATTAGCTCCTAAAAACATGCCAGATGACTAGTTGACAAATTACACCAGCACTGCTTTGCTATGATGAATGGACATTTTAATACATGGACTACAATAACTCAGTGATTCAAGTTAGGGTTTTTCACATTGTCACATTAGAGTCCTGCACTGCGTCTGAAATGGCATCTTATAGTAGTTACTACATTTGGTTTGAAACTTCATGACTATTGAAAAAGTACATTCTAAATAGTATTAATTTGTGTAATATTAATGAAATTCGGACGTACTACATCCACCATGTTGTTCCTGTCATGTGACCTACCGGCATCAGTTGTTTTGTTCACTGACATTCACAAATCCTCTCCTGTGGCCTCATGGGATAGTAAAGTGTCCATCGACTGCACAGTTCAGAATATTGCCCGCAGTAGGTCATCCAAGTACTGTTTATAAATTCTGACATACTATTTGCCTCACACACTGTTTTCTGCCCTCTTATATATTATGGAGGTAGGCATAATCAGATGCAGCTTTTGGACACTCGCTGAGATTCATGCTCAAGCCCCTCCTTTACTGCAAACCAAGTGCGTTTTCCCTTATTCATCCAAAAAAAGTATTTTTAAAATACAAAAAAGTATTTAAAATAATTTGAAACCCATCTATCCATTCTAGCCTGTAAAACACATGCTGAATCAAGCTATGCATTTCAGGGGTGATTTTAAATTTCATTAGTTTAATTCATTAGGTCATTAGTCTGGTGTCTATTCCAGAATAATGAACTAATGAATCACAGCATGGCAGAAATCCCTTTTGATCTCACTGCAGGTTTTCTCAGAATTGTGTCTGATTATAGGGCTGAACTGGCCATGTTCTCAGGCCTCACCTGCTGTCTGCGGTGTTGAATCTCTGGTGAATCTTAAGCAACACAACAAAATAAATCATATTTTACCTTGGTTGTGAAGCTGTTTCTGAATCAACATCTGACTCATTTATTGAACTGCAAGTTTTAGTTCTTTCTAGTAGAGATCGACAGATAATCATTTTCCCCAATATTTTAATATTGGATCAACCAATAAATCCAGTAGGCATTTCAAGAATTGCATGGTCAACATATTGGTTGCTCTCTAATTTTTCTGTTGTGTATGTCTAAATGAATATATTGCCAAAGGTTTTGGGAGGCCTGTCTTTATATGCGCATTAATCCGTAGGGTTTAATATGGAGTTGGCCAACCCTTTGCAGCTATAACAGCTTCAACATCTTCTAGAAGCACATTTGTGAGGTCAGGCACTGATGTTGGACGAGAAGGCCTGGCTCGCAGTCTCCGCTCTAATTCATCCCAAAGGTGTTCTATCAGGTTGAGGTCAGGTTTCTGTGCAGGCCAGTCAAGTTCCTCCACACCAAACTCGCTCATCCATGTCTTTATGGACCTTGCTTTGTGCTCTGGTGTGCAGTCATGTTGGAACAGGAAGAGGCCATCCCCAAACTGTTCCCACAAAGTTGGGAGCATGAAATTGTCCAAAATGTCTTGGTATGCTGAAGCATTAAGAGTTCCTTTCACTAAAACTAAGGGGCCAACCCCTGAAAAACATCTCTGCATATGCTGTGAGTTTGGGTTGCTTATAACTTGCATTTGGGAACGCAAAATGAACGCATTTCATTATATTTGTATGGTAAATAATTTATAAACCTACACCAACACAGGAGAATACATCATTATATGTTTCTAAATATAGAAACTGTTCATCACGATTTCAAAATAAAAGTCTAAACGCTCGCTTAGTTTGCATGTTTTGTTGTCCACATATTCTTGTTCAAGAAATTAAAGATTAAGCAGGGCTCTACATTAAGCCGGTTCACATGCTTGTCCTTCGGACAAGTAAATCTGTCACTCACTTGTCCAAGTAAAATATTTACTTTTCCGGAATTTTATAATAATTTATTCTGAAGCAATATTCTCACCAGTGTTCAATCAGCTTTGACATATTTAAATCTGCATATTTGTGATATTTTAACCTTTTATAAAGGGCATTTTTTCCATAATCTTATTAAATATAGGCTATGCTTCAGCTTTCATTTTATCGTTTTCACTTTCATCTAGAAATTAAATTAGAATAAGACACCATAGGGCTGTTACCAATCAAATAAAATAATTTACACACAAAAAAAATTACAACTGCATTAATTAATGTTATGAGATTGTTTTAAATATGTTTGAATATACAAATAAGAAATGTTGGAAAGTGAAACTAAACCACCAGTAGGGGGTAGCAGGTGACCGTCTTAATGAGTGAGTCATTGAGTCATTCATTCAAACGGATGATTCATTCAAGAATGAGGCAGTCGTTTATTAATAGGTCATTGAATCTTAGGCTGTGTTCGAAATCGCCCCCTATACCCTTAAATAGGGCACAAATTGAGGGAACAGCCAATTGTAGTGGTGTCCGAAACCATAGTGGACGTTTTTGAGTGCACTCATTCAATGCACCGCAATAGCGAGTGTACAGCCGATGTAATACGAGCAATGGCTGGAGAAGAGGCTTGTTCGATGCACCAGCGCTGCACAGACCGATTGGCTCATAAGTACCGCGAGAGCGTTGCGAGAGCAAACAACTCCTTATGCTTTTGAATCGCTCTCACTCTCAACCATAGACTGTGCTCTCAACTCACTGTGAGAGTCGCGTGCTGAATGAATTACTGCTGTCCGATTCACCCCGTGTACCCTCATTCCCCATTACTCCACTAGTCCACTTAATGTAGTGAATAAAAACGAGTGAGCGAATTCTGACACTGAAGGCGCCGGAGGGGATGCCGCTTTGTTTGAGCTTTGCTTGTTAGTTAAAATAAAATAATAATAAAAAATGCTTACAGTGTGGTGATTGCTTTGTGTCACTCGCAGTGCGTATAGCTGCACGAGTAACAGCTGCTTCATCACCACGTCGAGCTTTTATGAAATATTATCTTCCATTGTTCTTCAAAACATAAAACTGAGAGAACAACGAAATGAAGAACTTTTCATACAACAAGACGTCCTATTCTCTTACGCAATGGTCAACAGCTTGTAAGTCAACAAGCTTAAAGTCAACCCTATAGCGCTCTCTACTTGTGTGGCACTGAACTTACTGGGAAATAATATACAAGGAATAATAATAAAGTAATAGTAAAGTAAAAAATATAACTTATTTTTATGTAAAAAAAAATTATATAGTAGCCTATAATATGATATACTATATAATAGGATATGCCATTTAGATGCCATTTACATTAAGTACAAATTTATGGAAAACCCAGAATTATTTACAGCAACAATAGTGTAGGGGTAAAACGCATGGCAGAAAGATTTGATGCAAATCTACCCAAGGTTCGAATCCGCCTTTTGCCGAACACGCTCTACTCCCTTTTCCCATCACATATCAAATCAGAAAGGCATCTTTCTGAAAATATTAGAAAAGTGGAAATAAAGCATCTAATATGTGTTTATCGGTTAGGGGTAGGTAAACAGACGTGCTGAATGAGAGACAATAAAAGTGAGTGGGTCCAATAGCATTGGTCTTGTAACACCCACATACAATGGTTCCGACGCCCATGCCTAAAGGATTCCGCTGTGGATGCCATCTCCTGGTGAGACGCGGGAATTCATTCGACGCGCGGCGCGACTCTCACAGTGCATTATGGGTATTGTCTAGCCGTCAAGCGTACATCAGTTGTAAACTCGTTATAGCGGTGCATTGTGGGATTGAATGAGTGCACTCCATAACGTCCACTATGGTTTACGACACCACTACAATGGCTGTTCCCTCAAATAGTGCCCTATTCAAGGGTATAGGGGGAGATTTCTGCCAGGAGATGGCGCCTGCAGCTGAATCAATCATCCATCCATCTTCCAAACTGCATTGGCCCAGCGCAATATCATGCATACAGGTATAAATTCCTTTTTAATTGATTATTAAATTGTTTGATTAAGGTTTATACATGGGAGTTTCCACGGCAGAGTTCAAGATAAATCTCTTCATTATTACTGGAGCTGCCGGTTTGCTATGTTTCAAATAAACAGCAAGCAGAAACTGCAAAAGCAGCAGCCCTTCCGGCTCACTCATTGTCCGAATTCATTCACTCGTTTTCATTCACTCCGTCAAGTGGACTATATCAGTCGACTAATGTAGGAAATAGTGAATGAGGGTATAGGGGGCGATTTTAAACACAGCCGATTCAACTGATTCATTCAAAACGCTGAATCATTCAGTAACACACCGTTGCTGTGAGATGCGTTATGGTTCTGCTGTGTTCTTTGTTTGGAACTATTTTTGCTGCTGAAATCGAACTAAAACAGTCAATATTGCATCTAAAATGTAAGTGACTTAATGTTAATTAATTGTTTATGGAACTGCCATATGAAATCAGTGTCATTTTTAGTCATGATGGTATTCAGGAAAACGGCACTCTTGGTTCTGTGATGTTGCTTAACTCTTGGCTGTCATATGTTATAAATATAAAAACTCCACAATTTGTGAATTTAACCGTGCATGTTAACTGAGTTTCTTTGTTTGTGTGACCTGCGCTCATTTGTTGTTCTCCTCGAGAGGCTGCACGAGCGTCAACTGCACAATATTATGTCAGTTTAACATTATTATTATCCACTATCGATCGCCACTTACACTAAATGAATGCAGAATCATTCTTGCATTTTGGTGATTCTCTAGTTATTTTTTGTTATTGATGTTTTAATCAGGATATTTGTCTGGTCCGGGAAAAGTCAAATTCTCTTTCACTTGCCCCTTCAAAAAAATCCACTTGTCCCGGACAAGCGGACGAGCGTTAATGTCGAGCCCTGTAAAGTGAACATTTGATTTAAATGATAATGCCAATATTGAACAAGGATTTGATCTGTTGTAAAAAGTGGGACAATAACAATCACCAGGCCGTTTGCGCCCTCTGCAGGCATGTGTTATTATAGGTAGGGATCCTCCGATCCGATACTCCGATCGGGTCTCAGCTCCGATACTGCCATTTTTGCCGGATCGGGTATACTATGTTCCAAGTTTTCTGAAGCTTTTCCATAGTTTAATGTGAGGTACAGATGAATGTTTAAGTGATTAAATTCATGTGAATGCTTCCCTCCGCTGCGTCTGTCAGTCATTCTCCATTCAGCATTCAAACTGTCGCGTTCAGTTACGACAGTCAACACGATAAAACTCTCTCCAAGACGATTCAATGTTTCCATTATTATACTTGATCTGTGTATAAAAGGTATATGGTTTTGCATAAAAGGGATTTATCTGGCTGAAGTTTATTACAGTTTCTAATTCATGTTACTTTCTCCCGGGTGTCTGTTAGATCACACAACACTGGAGTAGAGAGCGCTATAATTGTTCTTCACGCGCACAGTAACTGAAATTAACTGTTAAAAGAAAAGGCTCAATAAACTATTGCATCGATACAGTATATTACATTACACATCAATATCTCTCCCTTTGTGTTTTGAACTTCAATGCGGACAGAGCGCTGCACGCTGTGACTCCATGTTGCTTCAAGTGCATCATCCTGCGCACGGGATGCACATAATGCGGTTTGTGCCACTCTGTATTGGAGCCTTTCATATTATACTACTTTTGCACAATTAAATATTGTTAATAGCCTTTCTTGTTCTGTTCTATCTACCATATGTTGCTACCTCTTAAAAAGCTGCGATATAAATTTTGTAGAAATGTCTTTTAATTTCATAGTATATATTTATCTATAAATATATTTACCTGCTTTTAATGAGTACATGACATAAAGTCATGAGTCATGGATGAAGGAGTTACTGAGTTACCTGACTCCTGTTTATTTTGAATGTCTTCTAGTAAAGCTATTAATGCACTGGTGCACAATTATTTAATAAATAATTCACTACATTTGTGTCTGTTTGTAATTGTATTTTACAAAGTTAAGAAAGTAATGTTTAAGTCAAGCCTGCCTGATGCCTTTCACAAAAGGATGATCCCAGTCTCTTCCCCACAGTGAGGCATTTATTAGGTAATTCAGCACTTTTTTTATTTTAGTATCTGATCGGTATCGGCCGATACTGAATCTCAGATATCGGGATTGGTATCGGAGGCAAAAAATGCTGATCGGAGCATCCCTAAGCCTACATAATGTACATAAGATGATTGTTTATAATGTTATATTATGTATTTTAACTGTGTTGTTCTATAAAACCATAAGATTATTTGCTTTTAAAACTTTATTTGAATCAAATATTATTGCCTCAATGTTGTTATAATGTGTATTTTGAAGTCATTTGAATGGCTATTGTTTGCTTTGGTCTATTTTTATTACTGCAAAAAATATCAGATTACTCGATTAATCGTCAGAATAATCGATAGATTACTTGATTACCAAAATACTTATTAGTGACAGCCCTAATTGTAAGGAGTAAAACTGTAGTAGAGCAGGACTTGATTTTGTCCATCGAGAATCAATTGGATCGTTGGATCGTTATCGTTTGCTAATTGCTGTGATTTTATGTCAATGACAGGTTGCTGAAGGGGAGGGATTATTGACCAGCACTCACTCACACCATCAGAGAAGAGCTATCGTTGCAAGGGCACATGAATTAAAAACAAAAAAAGATAATGATGTGCCTGGATAAATTATTTGTAATGAACTCTGTAATATTCTATAAAAATAATTATAATTTATTTTTATAATTATAATTATTATAAACAATAATTTGATTTCATTGTGACTTTAAGATATTTCACATAACTGACAAGACAAAATACAATTTTTATGAATTATCCTGTTCAAAAGTTTGTCACTGTGGTTCTAATTATGGTGTTTAGCTTATTCAATGATCAGTGACATTTTGTGTGCTTTGTTTCTAGTTAAGCATGAGTTCTTGCTTTGTCTTGCAAATACATTGTCCTCTTGAATGAGCCAAGAATGAGTCCAGCTTTTAACAAGGACAACTATTACAAATGGGCAGACATTCACTGCTCAGGAAGGCAACAAACTTTATTAGGAACCAAGGGAATGTAAACTTTGTAACCAGGATGATCAGTATAAATTTGTCAAATAATGACATAATACATTTTGAAGTGATGTTATTATTATTTATAATTTATCTTATGTTGTTTCTGAAGGTCAGTACTAAATACATTTTTAAAAATTATCTTATAATGTTTGTATAAATTCTTCACTCTCATATATTGTATAAAAATTCCGCATTTTTGTATAATTTTATACCCCCATGTATATAAAAAGTGCAAGTTGTATTGTGAATTCTAAAATCTGTAGAAAATGAATTAATCTTTTTTTAAGTGACTGTTTTTTAGACAAGAACCTGAACATTTTACCCTTTCTGACACTTCAGCTGAGGGCCATAATGTCCTATGATGGGGAGTGTAGTTTTTTATGGCTCATTCTTTATTAAGAGTAATGGCTGCTCCAGCCGTCCAGACAGCTCTGCAGCTCAAATGTGGCCCATGAGGTTGATGTAGGATGTGGGAAATCACTCTGCAGTCACCTAAATTACCATGGCTGAGGTGATTTATTTACCATGAGATGAATGTAACTCTACTCTCCAGCGATACTAATAAACTAGTCTTTGAATTTATTCTATACTCTAAATTCACAAACTTAGAATGCACTTGCACAACAGTATACATTTTACAAGTTTATTTCTTAAATCGCTCCTTTCTCTTACATTCAGTTTCTCACAGATTTATACCTTTGCTTCTCTCCATTTTGTGGATGTGTGCTTTAGCAGTGTAGTAATGTTATTTAGTGATTTTATGCAGTTTTGTTGGCAGATCCCGGGGGGGTGACCTCTATAATAATTATCCATGATGGAGCGGTCAGGCAAAGGTAAACTCTCTTAATGAGTCCACTGGGTATTTATGTGCAGGAAGTGACCTGCTAATTCACAAACCAATATTGTGTCCCCTTGTGTGTGTTTGTTTATTTTTGTGCTGAGGCCAAATGTTTATGGCCATTTTTTGTAATTTGAGTAGCAACAACAGATATTTATGCTTGTTAAAAATGTGAAGGTGGGTAGGTTTAGTTTTAAGACTGAGGCAGATTTAATGGTTGTTTACTATGATAGGAATAGTGGTTGTTTGTACATGTGTATAGTGAGTACATTTACATGCACACCAGAAAACAACTTATTGCAAGAAAGCTGCTTAAAGTCCTTGTAAAGGCAATTCTGAGATTTGTTTCTAAACACATTATAAATGTAAGAAATGTATTGCTGAAACGCGTTTCAAAGACTGTGAACTGTGTAGTACTAAATTGTGGAGCTAGACCGTTAAACAGTTTTTCACCATTGCTGTGTTCAGGATTTTTTGGGCGGGGCTAAAATGGTGGCTCGATGACGCACTGGAGCCACTGTGCATATGGCCCCTCCCTCAACACTATCATAACTGTCGATGACGCACTGGAGCCACTGAGCATATGGCTCCTCCCCCAACATTATCATAACTGTTGATGACGCACTGGAGCCACTGAGCCTGGCCCCTCCCTTAACACGATCATAACTAGAGCACATCGCATCAGTTCGCCCGCTCGACAATTTACAAAACAGCTTACAAAAGAAGAGGTGGATTAATTTTGTGAACAGCTACCTTGATGGAGAGCTGAGGATCACCACCAACACCCGCCTCTGCAGTGACTTTACACCGGATAGTTTTACAAACTTTCATCGGAGACCTGACAACTGGGATTCACTGATAATCCGCTGCAGAATGGGGCCGAACCGATTATCTCCCACGCCGGCCTTCATTCTCCCGTCCCGCCTACATCTGGTGCCGTCTTGAGCTGTACGTGAGTGTTGTCTTGAGTGTTTACGGCAGCTTTCACGTCTCCAGAGGACACGCCTCCAGCGTTTGAGAGCAGAGAATGCTGCTTAGTTTTTTAAGATTTTCATAAGCTATTTTATTTACTTGGTGATTTTTTTTATGATTCAAATGTGGCTGGGTGGTTAATAACACATTAGTCTGTGGTGTGACAAACGCAGAACACATATTTAATTTTCACTTTACATGGACTTTAAGATGTGTAAGAGGTGTTTGCATTTATACTGTATGATGTTTCAGAACACTGCTTTCTGCAATAACCCTGAATAACCATGTAATTGATTTAGGGGTGTGCAATATTTCATGATTTTAGATTGTGAACGATTAAAATGACTCCATGATCTGCCTTTGAAGGGAGATTGTAGTATCGTGCTACAGTGCACATTCTATCAGTTGAAGTTCTGGCTTCCCTGTCCCAAAATACTGTACAACGCGACATACATTCACATCATGTTTAGCAACGCAGCGGCAGGGTTGTGCTCATTTCAGTTTTTCGGAATCACAAAAGTGTATTATTTGCATGTGTTTTAAAGCCTTGTCAGTTTTATTTGCATGCTGATCTGACATAAGCTTTTCTGAGCGCATACTCCTGAAGCACATGCACACTAAAAGTGTGTTACACAGCGCGCGAGACGAGTACTGAACTACATTCTCTTTCCAGTCTTATTGCGCTAAAACTGTCAAATACAGACATATCGTTCATATCTTAAGTGAATGTAAACAGTTTGGATGTGTATCCGTTTATTAGATCTGTCCATTTGGTCTTAAAGTGGCAGGTGTTAATAAACCTGCTGCTGTCTGTGTCATTAATGGCTGTACTGCTTAGTGACTTGCAAAATAGTCTTAAAAACCAACATGAAAAGGAATCGTAATAAGATCGTGGAAACCATCTCTCAGACAGCGTGCACGCATTGAATTGATTTTTGTTGCTTGTTACACTTGAACGGTATACAAATGTTTAAGGCTTAACATGTAAATAAACTTTCAATGCGTTGAATGATGTTGAATTTTAAAGTGGAAATGAAGCAGTCAGTCAGATTTACATTATTTAGTAAAATGATATACACTTTAATAAGAAATATATAACAAACACGATTAATGTAACCATTTTAAAGAAAAACTGATGTTTTGTTATAGCTTTTGGAGCATCTTGCAATACCACAGCGCGTGACGTCACAAGGTTGGTTTGCTCCGTTGGCCAGTGAAGTAATAAGCATTTCTTTACTTTTTGAACACGCTTGTTTTGAAATGGAGGAAGACGAACTTGAAAGGACTGTTGAGCCCATAATAAGTCCAATTGCTTATGCATTTGAGCCGATGCGGCGAGGGGACCAAGCAGTACTACCTTTACAGTTGGAAGAAGGCGTGAACCGTGTGGACAGTCGATTATTTCGATCAGATTGCAAACAGATTATTGGATTTAGACTGACAGTGTGAACATAGCCTTAGATTCTGCGATCCATGTCAAAATCCAAATATAATTTTTTTTCCCCCCATATCTGTATCATTGTAATGAAGGATTTGAGTTTTGAGTTGTGATCTTCCAACGCCCTCCATTGACTTTGCATTGTGTGAGGCTGCCTCCTTGTGATTTCGGACTTATGACAAAAAACAGAACAATGTCTAAAAGCTGATATGTGACCGGGTGTACAGCAAACAAGCTAAAAAACAAAGAAATACGTTTTTATAAGTTGTCGACCCAAAAACACGAGCGTTTAAGGAGACAAAAGTGGATACAGGCAATAAGACGTGAAGCTTCAGCAGGAAGATTGGGTACATTTTGGGATCCTGACACTCAGTATGCCTATGGTGCAGTAAACATTTTGTCACTGTTAAGTCAAATATCCAAGTTCAGTTCAGTTTTATATATTATATTTCCTGTCGCTGATTACGTTCCCCTTCAGTGGGTGTAGTTCTCAGTGTAATATAGCATGTCGCGCTCTGTCTCAATTGCCTGTATTCAATTTTTTTTCCTTAAACGCTAATTTTTTGGGTCAAGAGAACAAACCCCCCCCCCCCCCCCCCCGGTGGTCGTGGTCTTCAGATTATGACGCGTGTCGCTCTGTCTCTATAGTGTACCCTTATTTCATTAGTTGTTTTTTTTATTTGCCCTTAAGTGTTATACCTGTCTAGTTAATTATCTTGTTTAGTCCCCAGTGTTTCTCTGCGGTTATATAGCCCTCATTTTCAGTTGTTCTATGTCAGATCTCATCTAAAAAAAAAAGTGGTTCTGTTTATCATTTTCCTTGACTTGACATCCTGCGAAGTCTAAATTTTGAGTTTTGTTTTCATTAAAACTGCTTGCAAATATATTCAGCAATTTTTTCTGTCTTTGATTCAACCCCTTGCTGACCACACATCCCCTGTGCTGTAAACTCAATTTGTGTTAACACCCCAAACAAATCAACAAACTTCCTTAATTTGAATATTTTTTTTATATCCTTCGTATCCACGTTTTATGTTATGCTTCTGTACATTCACTGAAGACATTAACTGAGTGCATACAGTAATCAAATCAAATGACATTTTTGATCAAACCTTCGCTTATCTCCTCACTCAACCAATAGTTGTTTCAGAAGTCATAAACAGAAATATAAATTCAAATTTTAGCTGTTGGTGGCGTCTGAGGTTGAGACTCCAGATTTACCACCACTTTTCAGACATTCCCAACACACAAAACACTATAGAGATTTTATTTGAGTTGTTTATTAATACTGTATTACACACCAGTCTCAGCTGATTGTTTTAACTGTGTATTTGTATTCACTTGTACAATGACTTTTGCCCATTTACACTTGTAAAAACAGGAAAACTACAGTACATATACCACTAATACAGGTTCCCATTCAATAGAGACAAACAACAACAGTTAATGTTATTTGCACTGGGGAGAGACGTGGCTTGTTTTCTCTCTCTTGTAGCACAGTAGTTGTGAGGGCAGTTTAGCTTATGGTTACTTGTAGCTCATTGTAATTACTGTTAGATTTCACATTAGCATGTCTATAAACAGAAATAATCAATATCATGTATGCATCAGTTGCAAGGAAGCCATCCTACACAGGTTGGCCATTATACCTTTCCTCTTATCTTGGTCATGGCCGTGCTCTCAAGGCTAAAGGGAATCGTACAACTGAACTGTTTAACCTTATAAGCTAATGCAAGGGAGGCTCACTGAGGCTTCTTTAGGAACAAATGACAAAGCAGCCCTCTCCCTCAACCTAGATGACATAAGCAGGACCTTGCTGCAACTGTGCAGGCACAAGAGGTTGTAGATTTGACAGCTAAGATGAACGAAAATGCTGACCTTGTGGCCCATGATCTCATATGAGGAGTCTGAGCATGAGCGCCAGCTATCTTAAGCACAGGCCCCTTTCACTGAGAGTTAGTCTGGCTGAAAGCACGGAGAAGCTATCTCAGATCATGCCTTATCAAATGTACTGGATGTAAATGCCCCATGTAATTTTGTTCTATGCAGTGCTTGAAGTGGAAAAAATAAAGTGCCGGTACTCACAAAAGGGGGCGGGGCTTTGTTGGGGGCGTGGTTATGGGAGGATTGTTTAGTCAATAATTCAAGAAGGTCCATATTTTAAAGCTCTTTCTAACTTGTACTCAGCCTTGAAACTAACATATAGTTCTTGTAATTGTTTTAATATAACATTCGTTACAATAAGGGTTTATTTACAAAGCAAGACCATTGACGGCACCTCGTTACCATGCAGGCCAATGGTCTTTCTTTTTTCTAATCAAATAGCAACACAGTTGGAAACAATAGCTACAACATGCCACAGGTGTATTATACATCTCTAGTGAAAAATCTATTACCTTAACTGATTATCTATTATAAAATCTACAACTAGTCAAAATTTACCACAATAAATACAATAGAACGTGATAAATTCTAGTAAATGTGGTCATCATGAGTTTAAAAAGCTTACAGGATGATGCTTCCCCTCTTTTCATCAGTCATTTTAGTGGCTGTTTTAGATCATATTCGATCATGTTATCCGTAGTGTTTTACAATATTCTCAATAGAATTCAAATGGGATGCACATTTTATCATCAGCGTCGCATAGGAACGACTCGCGCAAATCTTTGTTTATACTCGGCGCGTCTGCACAAGCTCGAGGGTGTGCAGCAAAAAATTACGTCATCGCGGAGTGAGCGGTCGTGTAGTGCACGGTGAGAGCGCGAGACCCCCTTTTGCTTGCCGTTGTGCCAAGCGGACGAGGCGCGCGTGCGCAGTCAGCGGAAGCATGCGCTGCGGAGCCAGGCGAAAGTATAAACAAGGCTTAACACTTTTGGAGTGGTAGCGGTACGCACGAAAAAGGTTGCGGTGCGCTTAAGAGTAAAATGTAGAGGTACCGATGAGCACCGCCCCACTTCGAGCACTGGTTCTATATGACGGAAGTACAGACACACAACTGACTAATGAAAAAAAGGGGGCTGAGGGTGACTGAGTTTTCAGAATCAGACTCTAATCTTCTTTGAGGGCTGTTTGAAAAGATGTATTATTAATATTCTCAGTGTGGCAGAGAATGCAAGTTCTCTCTCTTCTCACGATGAAGCAGATACTGCAGAACATTCATTTGGTTGCTTTTCTCCTCCCTGATTTAGAAAGAGAAGCGATCTCTCACTGGGCACAAGCTCACAAACCGCCCATGGTATCTCATAAACCTCCCATGGAATTCAAGACCTTAGTGTCAATGCAAGATTCTAACAGTGTAGGCTGTATCTAAAGCTATGTATCACCCTGTTGTTATGTGCATTTTGAAGTATCGCATCAGAAATGAGTGATGGAAACGCCAAAGTTCGGAAAAAAATCCCTCAATTAATGGTTTTTGAGAGTTTAAAGGGGTGGTAAACCACGATTTCACTATTCTAACTTTAGCTAGCGTGTAATGTTGCTGCTTGAGCATAAACACCATCTGCAAAGTTACAACGTTCAAAGTTTAAAGCAAAGGGAGATATTTGCTTTTAAAGAAATCAATTTCTAAGGACTACAGCAAACGGCCAGTAGGCGACTACACACATTCCTCCAGGGTTGGTGACATCACCAGGCTCAATATTTACATAAACCCCTCCTCCGAGAATATTAAATATGGGGGGGTGAGGCCATTTTGTATCGCGGCGCTGTTGTGGTATAGTTAGGCTGGAGTGTTGTTGCCGCAATGCCGAAACGCTGTTATTTTCATCAGTATTGCAGGTCTGGGGTACTTGCTTTGTTCAGCCTTCATAGGCACGGGGGTGCGTTGCAGAGCGTTTAACATAAAACATGTTATATGCACATGTGTGTTTGAGACGGAGGGGAACAGGCGCGCGCGGGGCTTCCACTGCACATCTCACGGAGGAAAACTTCCACAAACTTCGCGAGTTCAATACAGGATATGCACAACGTCAGCTGCGTGAGAGAAACACGGCCAGTGTGAATCATGCACGGCGCGTGCGGGGCTCCCGCAGCAGATTTCACGGAGGAAAACTTCCACAAACTTCGCGAGTTCAATACAGGATATGCACAACGTCAGCTGCGTGAGGGAAACATGGCCAGTGTGAATCATGCACGACGCGTGCGGGGCTCCCGCAGCAGATTTCACGGAGGAAAACTTCCACAAACTTCGCGAGTTCAATACAGGATATGCACAATGTCAGCTGCGTGAGAGAAACACGGCCAGTGTGAATCATGCACGACGCGCGTGGCTCCCGCAGCAGATTTCACCGAGGAAAACTTCCACAAACTTCGCAAGTTCAATACAGGATATGCACAACGGCTTGTCCTGAAAGCTGGATTTACAAACAGAAGCTGTTTACGGGCCACAACCTGTAAGTCTGATTTATTTTTAATCGATGTGTTTTCCTGTTATACATTGTACGTTGTAGCAAGGAAGTAAACAGATGACAACACTGTTCTGCAAACCAGTCTGTTAAATGCTCATTCATACTTAAAGTTATCCGACGAACACCTAACGTTACAAACACTAACGTTAAAATCTCAACAGCGAACTTGGCATTAGTGTAAATTATTCTTTGATTAGAGCTTTTATGTATTGTTTATCTACAGGCTTGCTAAACATGGTTCTGTGTGTGATTTGGCTACTAGTAAAGCCAGTGTTTAGTGTTTTGGGTTAATAGTTCTTGCGACAGATATTTGGCTATAATCGTTCTAAAAATACAAAAGTAACAGTGCCATTCAGTAGCGATCACTATAGACCCGCAGTCTTTACTCTTGAGGAATGAGCAGGTTCTGCTCGATCATCTTCACTAATATGTTCTGGGTCTGATTCGGGCTCAGATTGGTATGGTTTTGACGCCATTGTTTCTAATACTGACCAAAGCACAGCCTCCAGGTAAGGGGCGTGACGTTTCCGATAAACGTGCAATGCGGTTAGCGAATCAGAACGCACTGGGCCAGCTAACCAATCTGAGCCCACTGCGTATTTTTGAGGGACTGGCTTCATACAACCCGGAAACGAAGCATTTTTTTTAAACGAAGCATGAACACATGTTACAATGCACCCCACAAACACAATCAAGCCTTCAAAAGAATGTGTTTTACCACCCCTTTAATGAGTTTATGCGAATAATGGGAAATGGAAACGCATTTGCCGAATAAATTCGGACATACCAAACATTAAACCCACCTGACTGATCGGCTGTTTCCTAATGATGGGAATTCCGGCTCTTTTTAGAGACCCGAACCGGCTCATTTGGCTCAGCTCAGCAATAAAGCCCAAAGTATACTTTGGCTGTTTGCGTACTGTCCGTATGACATAATTTTCATAATCAGGAGGGTTCGCAGACATCCGCACACCCCGTCCGCGTGCAGCCCAATTTGTGAGACTGCGCCGTTAGTGTGTGTACAACAGCGCATGTGCAGGAAAGACAGAAGAGGCCACTAGGGGGAAATATATGCACAGTACAGAGTACAGTGCACAGTGTGCAGCCGTCGAAGAAGAGTGTGGAAAGAGCGATTCGAAAACAACACACTTGAAATGGGGAGGAAAACACTACAGTGGACGGCAAAATTGATGAGCGTTTGTGCGAAGTTCGTGCGTTGTTGTTTCTTCTGAACTATGTTGCAATGGTTGATCCACTACTTTTCTTCTTCGATCCTGCCGAACGAATGTCCTATCGATAACACGACTCCGTGCTGCCTTCCGATGCCTGGTAGAGAGAATTTTTTTTTCTGCGCATGAACACGACTGCACGAGAGATACGTCTAGATGTGGAAATTATACCTGGGGCTTAAAAGTATACGTTTGCGCGTGTTGCTCATCTTGCTTTCTGACCTGATATTAAGGATGATTTTTTCGTAACACTGCTTGACCACATTAATGTTATATTAATGTGTAGCCCAAGGGTTCTCAACCCTCGATCAAAAAGCTCTAACCTTGATCAAACTCAAGGACCAGGGTTAAGAATGCCTGGTATAACCTATTGTATGTGCATCCGACGAATCAAGAGGGGTGCCCATAATGTCATAACACATGATTGCACACACATACCCATCAAAATAACCTTTAGTTAGTGACTACTTGACATGTGGCTCAGCATTGTAGCGAAAGGATAATCATATTATTCTGTCTTGTATTAATATACAAAAAGGGAAGACGGAACCAACTCAAACGACACATCGACACATCACTATTGTTTCCGCTGATGGTGTTTTATTTACTGTTGGTTACTAGGTTACCAATACCACTGTCGTCCGCTCGAACAACTCGATGGAAACGCACATAATTTGCATGTTTTTTTTTTTTACTTTGTAAAGATTTGCTTCACGTTTGGATGGAAACCCAGCTATTAACATCTATCTGCTGTAGATCAAACAACTAGTGAACTAGTAAAATGAATTTTAATGTGCATCAGAAATGTTTCTCTTTTTTATGTGTGATGCAAGACATCACCGGGAAAGCTGTACGAATTTTGACTCATTTGTGTTGCCAGATCTTGCTAGAAAACAGCGAACAATAACAAGCCCACAATAAACTGAATAGATCCAAATGCTTTATACTGAAAATAAGACCGCTTTATGGGCCAAGCTTAAACAACAAGCCCCAAAACGCTTATAATAAGCGGACATGGCAACACTGCAAGAGCATGCTAGGCAGAACATTATGATTCTGTCAGCAGTTATTTTTTTGTCGCTGTAATATTTCTTTGGCCAGAATAACGGGTACCAAACATGTGAGACACCAGAGGGTGTCAGTCATAGCAATCTTCGAAGGATTGAGGATCCTCAACTACTGGTTAATATGTGCACAATCCAAAGATTAAACGTAGCAAAAAGTGCATTCTGTCCTAGGGCTAAAAACTGACAGTTCAATTGAGCTAGAACTTTACTGATCCCAACCCAGACTGGTTTTTGGCAATGAAACTGAAGTCATTATAAATGATGGTGACGTCACTCTCTTCAAACTTGTTTTTCCAACTTCCACCCGCAGAAGGGTTAAGTTTCATACGTTTATCATGCTCATAGGTTTCCTATGATGCTCTCGCCAGGTTGACCTAATGGCATATGTCTTGAGGATACACCTCAGACTCTGCTTAGACATTGCAATGGGAGTGCCATATAGTGGAGGGGGAGATGGTCCAATTCATTTGTTTTCATACTCAAGGGTAATGTATGATACTTAAGGATGCAAGACATATTCGACCTAAAGGAGAGAAATCCCTACCAATCTCTAGAAAGTTCCTAATGCTCTGCTAGATGGACATGCTTGAGTATGCGGAAGTGACACAAATGAACACATATAATAAAATACAGAACACATCTGAATGGAACAGAACATTTGAACAGAACAACATAACTGGATTTTTTAAATAATTGTATTAAAAAAACAACGCTGAGTGCTGATCTCCAGTTAAGCCAGTCACAGTTTGAAAATAGCAGAGCGTAATTTGATGATTACGGTATGTGTCTTTATGGGAGCTAAGTGACATGCTTGTGTAGGGGATTGTGGGATTGATATTGAAGCAGAGTGTGTCAGAAATTAAATTCTCGTCATAGTGCTCTGACAGCTCGTGGACATTTCCGATGCTGTCCCCCCTTCTTTCCCCCCTTCTCTTGCTTGTTTGTTCTCTGTACTGTTCTGTATAAATCAAGGCAAAAATGCCCAAGAAATTATCTAATTATCTTAGTGCACCATTATTTTCATGCAAGCTTGACTGTGTTTTTTAAAACCATGATTGGCGTAACCGGAGTCATTGTAGAATAAAAATAAAATAGAAATGTTTTTTTTAACAGGTCTCCACTTTGATCAGAGGGCACTGTTCCCTCTTTTTCAGAGAAACATGGATAATCACCAAAAATCCTTCTTTAACAAACATGTCCCTTTCATAAAGAGAAAACATTTTTCAAATTGAACTTTTGATTAAACCGTGTCATTCGTTGTTAATCCAGGAAGGATGAAATGTTCAGCTACTGTAGAAGGGCAGTTAGCTTTTAACTGCCTCTACTGTCTAAACTAATGTGATTGAAAGAGTTATGTATTAGTTTTGTATCTGTCTAATCACTGGATAAATGTTAATTCTTGACTCTTGCATATAAGGATTTGTGTGTGTTTAATGAGTTTAAACAACAACAGTTTTAGCAGGTTACATGCAGTTAGTGCTGTTGCTGTGTGCAATAGTCATTGAATTAAAGTATGAATCGGTTTTCTCTAGCCTGAGAAGATATTTTATTGCTTCTGAAGACTTTGCCCCAGGGTGGAGGTGTTTAGTACAGATCCTCTGATAAGATACAGCTTTAGGACAGTAGGGAATGGATCGCAGTGACACCAATTGTTTATTTAGAGCTGCTGACACTTTTTTCAACAGAGATTTTGACAGATCTTTGCGTAGCATGTGACTGTTGTTTGCAGAAGGTGGTATCCTTCACTTTGGCTTTCTATTACATGTTACAAGTTGTGTGCTTTTGTCACTCTTATTTAAGGGCTTAAAATTTTTTAATATATGTGTGTGTTTTCTTCAGTCTGTTTAGTCATTTTAGACATTTCTGCTTTTAAAAGTTAACCTGCTCTTTCCCATGCAGTGTTAAATGTAGACGGAGGTTGTCAATCTCCAAAAATGACAGCAACTCAAGATCCTAAGCCCCTTTTCACTTTCATTGTATTGGAAAGAGTATTATGCCTGAACTCTCGTTTTGTGTTTTAGTGATGAATCATATGGCTTTAGAATTACACAAGGATGTGTAAATGATGACAGAATTTTAATTTTTGGATGAATTATTCCTTTAAATGTTATTACAATCATAATCATTCTCAAACACATCACATAAGAGAACATCTGGAGTTAATAATCATCATTTGATAACTTGCCATAGATTTTGAATGTGTGATGCCGTATTACAGATGAGCAGAATCAGGAAAGTACATCTCAATCGCTTTGTGTTCTGTCTGCAGGAAATTAAACAGATTACCATGATTTGATGGAAATTGTTGTCGTCATTTCAATTTTTTTAATACAGACCATTATATTATTACTAAAGTAATGATGATTCTGTATGATAAAAACAAAATATTTTAAGGTAAAAGGTTGTTCAGAAGCTTCTATTTGTGTCTGCTTATATTTTGTTTTGTCCTGTCAGTGAATCTAGCTTATTGCTGCACTAAATGTTTCCCATAGGACGTCTCTCACAGGAATGAGCTGAAGTGATATGTCTGTGCAGTTTGAGAGTTGTACACCACTTATTATTGTTGTTGAAATATCTAATTATATGTACGAATAAATATTCCCAGTTGATCATTGTGACTAATGAGTGAGAAAAGGATAGTTGTCACATGCCTCTGTAAAGTGAGGTCTGCTTGTGTATCAGAGAATGTATAATTGTACAAGTGATAGAACTGTTTGTCAAAGGCTGGTCTCCTGCCACTGTCCACTGTCACATGTCTGACATGTGTTGTGTTTAGTTTGCAACACTAAGGCGGATATTGCATTTTTCTTTGGTATTTTTTTTTTCTAGTATGACTGGATACAAATTTAAGTAATTAACATGCATTTTCTTAGTTGATACTGAGCTGGATTGTGATTTAGAGGGATACCAAACTAATTACACTAAATTGAAAAATACTGTCAGTGGTCAAACTGATATTTGGTAATGAATCATTACACATACTGTCTGGCAGTAGGATTTTAAATAGCAAGATTTTACTAAAATATTTTTTTTTCCCATTCTGTCTGTCTTGAGCAGTGGGCTGGAAGAAATATGGTGAAATGCCACATCTCAATACTCCATTCAATTCACACAATGAGTTAGTGTCTCCCATAACTCTTAGCTGCTGATAGAACAGCATTTCAGTGTTATTGCCCTGCAGTAAGCATCACATTTTCTGCTCTTACGAGTGAAATTGTAATGCCACCAGTGGCAGTTCATAGCATCTCAATATGTTTTTAAGACTTCCACACACTTTCCAACCAAACTCCAGTAGACACCATTAACCAACACTGTAGTAGCTGATTTTCAAAATGTCCTGAAAAAGACCTTACACACCAAATATGAACCAGCTCAAGAGGAAAGAAATTCCCTCTCGAAAAGATATTGAATGTATTTCAGCTTTTGGGGTGTGCTAAAATTGCTTTGTTAAGAGTTTTTTTTTTTTTTTTAATAGAAAGAATTTTAAACACAGACAGTTTCAGTTTGACTGGGCTCCTTTATTTTTCCAGTTCCACAATGCAGCTATTGTAGTCAAGTCCAGTGGTTTTTATTGTAATTTCCCTTCTTGTGGTGGGAAGAAAATGAAACCGAATGTCTCCTAAGCTACAGCTTAAAAACATAAGCCCACCCTTTCCAGGTTTTTTGTTGATATTTTGGGGTATTTCTAGGAACATTACACTCTAAAAAAAAAAAGGTTCTATATTGCACCAAAAATGGTTCTTGGCTCGTAATCATAGGGGAACCTTTTTTAGTGCTATATAGCACCAATTTTGGTGCTTCAGTGGTTCTTCAGCGGTTCTTCAGAGGTTCTTCAGCGGTTCTTCAGAGGTTCTTCACCGGTTCTTTGACTAAGGTGCTATATAGCACCTCTGAAGAACCACTGAAGCACCAAAATTGGTGCTATATAGCACTAAAAAAGGTTCCCCTATGATTACGAGCCTTTTTTTTTTAGAGTGTATGATTTGAATAAAACCAATGTGTAGGTGTTGATGACACTTAACATGACCTTAGACTTGAAATGTGTATGAGTTTCTGAGGTGTTTCTTGGCAGTGTGTGTTCAGTGACTGGTGATGGTGTGTGTTTGCGGATGTTATATTTTGTTTGGCTATGCAAATGTTTTCTATAGCAGGATATATACTATATCTAGGAGGACATGTTTCCTGCCACATACACAAACACACTAGTCCCCGTGAAGTAGTCTGATTCAGTTTTTTTTTCAGTGTGTTGACATATAATTCCAATTGAAAATGAAATCAGAGCATTTTGTTTACGTCACAGTCCAGCAAAGTTGCAATTTGTTTTGTTTGTCTTTTTTATCCGGAAGTTGAGAGACTGTAGATTTTAAATCTTGTACACTATATGACTATGACGCTAGTAAAAATTATCTTAAACTATCAAAACTTTCATTTTGATACATGGGGTCTGAATCATGGTTATAAAGAAGACACTCTGTAATTTAGTGTTAAGTTTTTCAAACCCAGAGTGTGTTCAACTGTTTAGGCTTTTACTTAACTTTTTCTGAGGAAAAAATGTTTCTGTGAGGAACCTCTAGAATAATTACAGAAGTCTGTGCATTATTCAACAATGCACAGAATTCTGTAATTATGCAAGATTTATTTTTTGCGACTATTGAAATTGTCAGGTAAAGATGTTAGAAATATTCTATTCTATACGTTTTTTAAGTTAAGGTGTGTTTTTTGTTTGTTAAAAAGCCCTAACTCTAACTCCTCTTTGTTCATTTTGGCCCCTCTCTGGCCCCTCCTTTAAACATTTAAACCTTTCTACTGTTGCCACTGCTTGAATGGAGTGTGTGTGTGTGTGTGTGTGTGTGTGTGTGTGTGTGTGTGTGTGTTATCCATTGAGTGTGTTGATAAATGGTGTCAGGCGTGTTAATCTCTCCTGTTAAGATTATACAGCTGAACGGATTTGAGGAGTGCCAGAGCTCATAGTCTAGCTTTACACTGGAGCTACCAGACCACTGGAAAGACTAGACAAATCCAAGAACAATCATACACTTGCTCTTCAGTTATCCTTTAGCTTTGTTCAAGTAGTGCTTGACTTACACTAATAACTGCTGAGCCCAGAGCCCAAAGGTGCATGCAACAAAAAAAGACATCAATACGATTAAAGTTAGTGTTAGAGATACTTACAGATGTGTGTGGATTAATTGTATTATTTATTATTATTATTATTAATTATAGAATTTATTAGTTTAACATTGCTAATTTTTGGTGACGTATTTATGACATTTTGCAAAATTATTGACAGTGTTTTGCAGAGTGTTTAAAAATGGAGACAGCTCTAGATTAGTCAAAACATCTCAAATATACAATATTATCAGTGCTGCAGTGTTTTGAATCCAAAATATGTAATTTATGTGATAAGTGCAGAACCAATGGGACTCATTTATGAATCACGAGCAGAATTTTTTTTTTTTTGTGTAAATCCTTTCCATGTTCCACACAACCATTCTGACTTAAATTTTCAGATTCATGAAAATGTTTGTATTTTTGACTGCATTTTATAATACTATTTACTATAATAATAACAAAATTTATTTTTGTTTTGCCAGTTGGGAGGCCCATTTTACACATTGTATTGTTGTGTGTGTGTGTGTGTGTGTGTGTGTGTGTGTGTGTGTGTGTGTGTATACAATGAGGAAAATAAGTATTTGAACACCCTGCTATTTTGCAAGTTCTCCCACTTAGAAATCATGGAGGGGTCTGAAATTGTCATCGTAGGTGCATGTCCACTGTGAGAGACATAATCTAAAAAAAATATCCAGAAATCACAATGTATGATTTTTAAACTATTTATTTGTAAGATACAGCTGCAAATAAGTATTTGAACACCTGTCTATCAGCTAGAATTCTGACCCTCAAAGACCTGTTAGTCTGCCTTTAAAATGTCCACCTCCACTCCATTTATTATCCTAAATTAGATGCACCTGTTTGAGGTTGTTAGCTGTATAAAGACACCTGTCCACCACATACAATCAGTAAGAATCCAACTACTAACATGGCCAAGACCAAAGAGCTGTCCAAAGACACTAGAGACAAAATTGTACACCTCCACAAGGCTGGAAAGGGCTACGGGGAAATTGCCAAGCAGCTTGGTGAAAAAAGGTCCACTGTTGGAGCAATCATTAGAAAATGGAAGATGCTAAACATGACTGTCAATCTCCCTCGGACTGGGGCTCCATGCAAGATCTCACCTCGTGGGGTCTCAATGATCCTAAGAAAGGTGAGAAATCAGCCCAGAACTACACGGGAGGAGCTGGTCAATGACCTGAAAAGAGTTGGGACCACCGTTTCCAAGGTTACTGTTGGTAATACACTAAGACGTCATGGTTTGAAATCATGCATGGCACGGAAGGTTGCCCTGCTTTAACCAGCACATGTCCAAGCCCGTCTTAAGTTTGCCAATGACCATTTGGATGATCCAGAGGAGTCATGGGAGAAAGTCATGTGGTCAGATGAGACCAAAATAGAACTTTTTGGTCATAATTCCACTAAACGTGTTTGGAGGAAGAAGAATGATAATACCATCCCAAGAACACCATCCCTACTGTGAAGCATGGGGGTGGTAGCATCATGCTTTGGGGGTGTTTTTCTGCACATGGGACAGGGCGACTGCACTGTATTAAGGAGAGGATGTCCGGGGCCTTGTATTGCGAGATTTTGGGGAACAACCTCCTTCCCTTAGTTAGAGCATTGAAGATGGGTCGAGGCTGGGTCTTCCAACATGACAATGACCCGAAGCACACAGCCAGGATAACCAAGGAGTGGCTCTGTAAGAAGCATATCAAGGTTCTGGCGTGGCCTAGCCAGTCTCCAGACCTAAACCCAATAGAGAATCTTTGGAGGGAGCTCAAACTCCGTGTTTCTCAGCGACAGGCCAGAAACCTGACTGATCTAGAGAAGATCTGTGTGGAGGAGTGGGCCAAAATCCCTCCTGCAGTGTGTGCAAACCTGGTGAAAAACTACAGGAAACGTTTGACCTCTGTAATTGCAAACAAAGGCTACTGTACCAAATATTAACATTGATTTTCTTAGGTGTTCAAATTCTTATTTGCAGCTGTATCATACAAATAAATAGTTTAAAAAATCATACATTGTGATTTCTGGAAAAAACATTTTTTGATTATGTCTCTCACAGTGGACATGCACCTACGATGACAATTTCAGGCCCCTCCATGATTTCTAAGTGGGAGAACTTGCAAAATAGAAGGGTGTTCAAATACTTATTTTCCTCACTGTATATATATATACACTGTAAAAAAAAATCAGGTCTCCAATTGAACATTTTGTAGTGACTGATCACATCTAATTTTTTTAGTTGGCCAAATTGAATTTCTGTGAATTGAATTGCATCAATTCACAGAAATTCAATTTGGCCAACTGAAAAATTTAGATGTGGTCAGTCACTACAAAATTTTCAATTGGAGACCTGAATTTTTTTTACACACATTTAATTATAACCCTATGTATTTTAAGAAAACACTGCTGTGATTCTAATATTATAATACAGTTCTCTTCTGTCTGACGTAGTTCTCATTAGTCCACCCCCACCTCTCTTTCAGAAGATTATGGAAATGCAATAGTGGATTTGTTTTATTTTGTTGTTGGAGCAAATGCGAATGCAAAAATAATATTTGATATGATTTCCTTCCAGTGCACCTCTACAGAAGTTTGCCCTTATTTTTTTACTTGCAGTGGTCCAAACCTGTAAGTGTAAAAAGACAACAATGACGTAATTAAATATGTATTATATATCCATTTAATTCAGACTTGGGATGTCAATTTACACAAATTCCTATGATCGATCGTCGTTTAAATTAACGATCAATTAATCGTTAGCCTTAATGTCGCAATATTCGTCTACAGCAGTGGCTTATATTCAACAGCGTGAAAGGTGTGCAAATGCTGCTCAAAATACCATGTTCCTCACCAAATGAATGAGAAGGGTTTTTAATCTAAATAAAGGGCTAGTAGGATTGTAAAATAAATCGATGGAATTAATCATTAAATTACTTATTTAATAATCACATAATGACTTGTACAGCGTGTCACCAACTCCACATCCAATCCGTGCTATTCAGAATATGTACTCCTGTTGTGGACATGCTCTTCTTGGAACAACGTGCTGAAAATGGCAACTAAACCCAATTAATTCACAACGATTTATTAAAATAGTGTTCTCATTAATGTTATGTAATATGACAGTCCCAATCATAGTTATTATTAGTCGTGCGTTGCTGTTTGAGCTGCGCACGTTGAATGAACACTGGTAAACTGGAGCACTTTGCTAGCATTACTTAACTCAAAGAAATGCATCCTATATGAGATTAATCAGATATATACAAAATAAACATAATATTCCAAATTATATCTGCACAAAATGATGCAAATGCACAAATGAACTGGAACTAAGTTACGTGCTATTCAGAATGTGTGACTCATGATGTGGACGTGCACATAACAATGCGATGAAACACGGCAACTAAACCCAAGTAATTCAAAATGTTTTATTACAATATTTTTTTCTTTATAATGTTATATCTCATTATTAGCTGTGCATTGCTGTTTGAGCTGCATGCGCTGAAGCTGAAGATGATCACCGCTTTACTACTGCGTTCATTCTAAACCAAATGCATCCTATATGAGATAAATCAGATGTAGATAGACCTACACAAAATAAACACAATATTACAACTTACATTTGCACAAAACAAAAGGTGCGAATGCACATGCAAAGTTATAGTCATGATGTCCCAAACATCATTTTTCCTTGTGTCTGCTTTACATGTTTCACATTTGAGCAGCACGCACTCACATGACTCTCGAATGACCCTCACATGGCCTTCGCATGACCCCTGATCGTTGATTAATCATTAACATCACTAATTCAGACGTATAAAACAGACTTTTGAAGCATGCTACAGTTATAGGGCCATCTATTGTCTGATGGACACCGCATTTTATATGACTCCTCAGAATTACATTGTACAGACAAGTAAGTTCTGTGAAAGCTGGATGTATCATTCATAAGTTATAGCCTTTGAGCAAACTATTCCACTGCCATTACTATTAAAGGTTCTTGATAATTATTGACCTATATGAAATCCAAAGAATCCTGTGTGTAAAAAACACAGACATTTGTTTTGGCAAATATTAAAATCACAAAGTACTGTGAAACACGGGTTCTGTTCTGTTAAAATAGGGCTATAGTCGATCCCCTAATCCCTTAAAGATTGGTAAATGTGCACTCAGAAGAAATAATTTGTCAAGTATTTTTATGCATAAGGGTTTCATCATTCCATTTGTGTATTCATCTCTTACACCTGATTGTTTTTGCACATATACACTTGCAGATTCCGTTTGTACAGTGGGTTAGGGCTAGACAGAGCCAGTGAGCAGCCCACACAACAGGAAACTGTTGAATATGCAAAACTGTTTAATATGCATTAAAGTGTTATTTGATTATTGACATCATGGTGTGGAGGGGAGCGAGACGTACATTTTTGTGTTTTGGTGTGAATGTGTTCCAGATGAGTAACGATTTGAAATCAGACTTTTTGTGTTATTATACCCTTCGCTTTTTTGACTGCCATAACCGTTTTGTAATGCTTTGTTTTTAGATAGTCTTATGTTACCCCAACAGCAGGGCCTGTACTTTGCTCCTGTTTTGAAGTGGACTCGATATATGACATCCACCCATTCATTCTCCAAACTGTTTGTCCTATGTAGGGTCATGGGGATGCTGGAACCTTTCCCAGCCTCTTGGGGCAAAGGCAGGGAAACACCCTGGACAGATGGCCAGGTCATCACAGGGCTAACACAGACATACACACATTCACACTCATACCTACAGGCAATTTTAGCTTGACCTGCATGTCTTTGGATTATGGGGGAAACTGCACTGTGAGGTGACCGTGCTAACGACTGAGTCACTATGTTGCCAGAAGTGTATGTGTCCCTTATGTTTGCCTTTTTAAGATTTTTTTAATTTTTTTATACCTATGTATTCATTCTCTTTCACATTTTTTCAAACCATAGTGGTTGGGCTGGCTCTGTGGTAATGTAGCGTGGTTAAGAAGTTTCTGGAAGAGAAATTAAGATCACGTGGGTAAATGCAGCGTAGTTAAGAAGTTTCTGGAAGAGAAATTGAGATCACGTGGGTAAATGCAGCGCAGTTAAGAAGTTTCTGGAAGAGAAATTGAAACTGCGTGGGTGATAAATCGGAGCGTGGACTGAAATAGTCCTAGCTCTGCCTGGCCGATTTAAGGTGAAAGATCGGACCTGCTGGAGATGTCCTACATATTATTTAGGTGCGCCGAAAGAAATCCACAGAGAAAGAGACAACCAGTATGCCGAAGTTCCAGAGCAAGTGGAGAAATTAATTAAATATAAGAGACAAACATAAATTATTCTGAAATGTTTTACCAGATGAGAAGTCTATCTATGTATCATCTTTTTACTCTTTTAATTCTTTTTATTTTGTTATTATTGTAATTCCCTTTTCTTTGTAAAGCACTTTGAATTACCATAGTGTATGAAATGTGCTATATAAATAAACTTGCCTTGCCTAGTCGTACATCAGGGTAGACATTTCACAGAAGATGCTCTTTAGTAAGCAGAGCTGTGGACAATTGAGGCAAAAGATCAGTGTCAAATGTCATGCAACACTGTGTAATCTGCAGAAATGATTACGAGTAAAGGCCTGTTCACACCAACACGAAAGTTCGGCATGGAAATTCGGTCCGATTCAAAAGTTGTCTTTTTGCATGAAGGGATAGCAGTATAATACGTAACACACTGTGCGCCTGCAGGGGCGTATAAATTAGTTGGGATGCTAGGGACGTGTCCCTAGGGCTCGGCGATATGGCTGAAAACTGTATCACCATTAGGCATGTGCCGGTATCAAATTTTCATGTTGCGATTAATTGCTGAAGCTTTTATCACGGTATACGGTATTATCACGATATTGAAATAAGCAAAAAAAAAATTGTCATACTATAACATGTTTAATAACTTTCTTATAACAAAAGATCCGAACATTTAAATACAATAAAGCAATACACAAAAATGTATAAAGTAAACAAATATTTAAAACAGATTAAAGTGCAAAATTATAAAAAAACAATAGGTAACACTTTACAATAAGGTCTCACTAGTTAATGCATTAACATTAACAAAGAGCGAATAGCTACATACATACAGAAGTTATTCTTCTTTGATAACGTTAGTTAAAAAAAGCAACTGTTAGTTAGTGTTAGCTCTGGTCGATTAAATAATACAGTTACAACTTTTGATTTTAATAATGTGTTATTAAATGTTTAAATTTAACTAAGATTAATACATGTTTTGGAAGTATTTGTCATTGTCAGTTTGTTAATGAATTAACTAATGTTAAATAATGGAGCCTTATTGTAAAGTGTTTGACTGAAAAACAAAGAATCAGAACATATTCAAACAATATCTAGGGCATGTAGTCCAGATTAAAATATAAAATGTTTAAGTTTGAAAATGAATAGCCTTAAAGGGGTGGTAAACCACGATTTCACTATTCTAACTTTAGCTAGCGTGTAATGTTGCTGCTTGAGCATAAACAACATCTGCAAAGTTACAACGTTCAAAGTTTAAAGCAAAGGGAGATATTTGCTTTTAAAGAAATCAGTTTCTAAGAACTACAGCAAACGGCCAGTAGGCGACTACACACATTCCTCCAGGGCTTGCTGACATCACCAGGCTCAATATTTACATAAACCCCTCCTCCGAGAATATTAAATAAGGGGGGGTGAGGCCATTTTGTATCGCGGCGCTGTTGTGGTTAGTAGGCTGGAGTGTTGTTGCCGCGATGCCGAGGAAACGCTGTTATTTTCATCCGGATTGCAGGTCTGGGGTACTTGCTCTGTTCAGCCTTCATAGGGACGGGGGTGCGTTGCAGAGCGTTTAACATACAGCATGTTATATGCACGTGTGTTTGAGTCAGCGGGGAATCAGGCGCGCGCAGGGCTCCCTGCAGAGGAGATCTAACATCTAAGCACATCGAACAGAGGAAAACATCCACCGTCTTCGCGATTTCAATGCCAGATTTGCACAACGTCAGCTGCGTGAAAAAAACACTGCCGGTGCGTGGATGCACGACGCGCGCGCTGCACATTTCACGGAGGACAACACAAACTTCGCGAGTTCAATACAGGATATGCACAACGGCTTGTCCTGAAAGCTGGATTTACAAACAGAAGCTGTTCACGGGCCACAACCTGTAAGTCTGATTTATTTTTCATCGATGTGTTTTCCTGTAATAGGTTGTAGCAAGGAAGTAAACAGATGACAACGCTGTTCTGCAAACCAGTCTGTTAAATGCTCATTCATACTTAACATTATCCGACGAACACCTAACGTTGCAAACATTAACGTTAAAATCTCAACAGCGAACCTGGCATTAGTGTAAATGATTCTTTGATTAGAGCTTTTATGTATTGTTTATCTACAGGCATGCTAAACATGGTTCTGTGTGTGATTTGGCTAACTTACTAAAGTCAGTGCTTAGTGTTCGTTTTGGGTTAACGTTAGTTCTTGCGACAGATATTTGGCTATAATCGTTCTAAAAATACAAAAGTTAAAGTGCCATTCAGTAGCAATCATTATAGATCCGCAGTCTTTACTCTCGAGGACTGAACAGGTTCTGCTCGATCATCTTCACTCAAATGTTCTGGGTCTGATTCGAGCTCATATGGTTTTATTGACGCCGCCGTTGTTAATACTGAACAGCCTCCAGGTAAGGGGTGTGACGTTTCCGACGTGCACTGCGGTTAGCGAATCAGAACACACTGGGCCAGCTAACCAATCAGAGCCCACTGCGTATTTTTGAGGGACTGGCTTCATACAACCCGGAAAGCATCAGACCGTTTTACAAGGAGGGACAGAGCAGTGTAGAATAAAGGTCAAATATATGACAAATAAGGCAATTTTTTTTAAAACGAAGCATGAACACATGTTACAGTGCACACCACAAACACAGCCAAGCCTTCAAAAGAATGTGCTTTACCACCCCTTTAAGTCTTTAAGTATTAAGTATTTGGTTATGTGATGAGCACTGTAGCGAATACAGAAAACTGTTTTGTTTACGAGGATTACCGGGGAAACGGCTGCATTTCTGCTGTCCCGTCTGCGCCCTCTGCTGTCAGAGTGTGAATGTGCGTCTCCTGCACTCACCATGTGCTGCTCATGCACGTTGAGTTTGTTTACATCAGTGCGAGTTCCTCTTTGACGTGTTGTTCATTTTAAACGGCTGATGGGTAAAGTATTCTTAATATGCATTCTAAGAAATCTAAATAATTAGGAATAAATAATTATTCGCAGTATTTTGAAGTGCCCACGGATATCGTGCACGTTCATTATTGTGATATATCGTATTGCTGTGTACCGGCACATGTCTAATCACGTTATGTTTCATATTGGTAATTAGTGATATTTTTATGACCTATTTAAAATAAGGACCAGGAGAAAAATATATCACATTGAAACATGTTTTATTTGTCCTCTGATTATAATCCCCTCAGTTATAAATGTTGTCAACACAACCATGGAAAACACTCAAATAATTAAAATGTAAACATAAGACTAAAATCACAATGAACACTTAACAATTATCTCTTAACATTAAGATGGAGTGCCTCCGTTATTTCTTTGTACCGTTTAGATCAGTGGTTCTCAACCTTTTTTCAGTGATGGTTTCATGCATATTGTCATATTAATAGTGTCCTATGTGAACATGTTCTGCATTTATTTTCCCCAGGTTTTAGTTTTTTTCATGAAAATCGTATTTGAATGGGCAAATAAGTTGTATGCACCCCTTAAATGTCAAATTTGACTAGGATGAGAACATTTGGCATCTAACTCAAAATAACTGTTTTCAACAGATCAATCTTTATTCACAAACAAATGTATTATGTATAAAAGTCGAAGAACATTCGATGCAAATTCAAAAAAGCTGCATCTATCTTATAATCTGTTGAATATGAAAATACAACAAATACATTTGTCTTAAAGTGGTGGAACATAGATAAAAAATATTGTATTCATGCTCCCAAAACGCCGGATCCGTGTGGACGAAACGCAGATACGATACACATTTTTTACGTATACAGCTAAACGCATCTCCGTGTGGACAAGTGTGGACTAAGGGGATAGAATATACAGTTTGTACAGTAGACTATAAAAACCATTATGTCTATGGAGAGTCCCCACAAAGATAGTGAACCAGATGGCAATATCTGAAATCATTGTTGGGACATTTTTTGGGCCCCATGAGGAAAACCGCTTTTGAAAATGTAAAAATGCAGACAGTTTTGTGTGATGGGTTTAGGGGTAGGGTAAAACATGAAAACACAACATTGCTTGGTCTTGTTGAAGTGAGAGTTGAAACCCTTGTCAGCTGAGGCTGAAAGAAGTTTCGGTGCTTTTAGGAGGCTGAAAACATGGTAAAGAACAACAATGGGCCAAGTGAGGTTTAACAGTATTGCTGTGTGTCATGGCCACCAGGACAAACTGGACAATATTGATGTGAAACTAATATGCCAACAGTTAATTTCTGTTAATGAGAGACATAGACATGTGTTTGGCATCTTAAACCGATTATGCTTAATAAGCCGACAACGTGTGTGGTCATGTTTACCCGTTTAACAGTTTTCCTTTATCAGTGTAAGGTTATAAATGGCTTAATAATAAACTGATCGACAGAGCTAGATTTGTGCCCCTTATCCCGATTCCGCCCGGCATGTGTTCTGTTTACTGAAGTGCACGTGTGTAATATGTGACAGGAAAAAGCGCCCTTATATGGCAGATTTAAGTGCATCCAGCCACAGCAATTATTATTATTATTGTTTTTTGTTTTTTTGCGGTAAGGGAGAAGAAGCATATCGCAAACTGTCTTTTTCTTGACCCAAGAAATTTTAAAAATGTGTTCTCATCTCGTGCTGCCCAAGGACAAGTGGTACAGTTGTAGAAGTGTGCAGTCAGTTGTTTCCAACTGACATTTTGAAATACTCTGGGGTTTTTGATGCTTTATTTAACATCACAACTCGCATAATAAATATAGAATACTCTGAGTAAAATACATGGATGCTTTCGTTTTGACGACACCACCAGGGAGTAACCTGTTTTTTCTTATATATATATATATATATATATATAGTCTTGTAAACGCAGTTTACTTGCGTTGCCAGGTTATTGATCAGGTTATTTCAATAAACTGATTTTTGGTGTTATCAGCGTATTGGTGTAGGCCCTACATTGCTTTTCAATGTTTTTTTTGTTTTTTTCATATAAAATAAAACCTATAGCTGTTTTTTGCCAAATTATTTTGTTAGATAAATACTGTAACCAAGTTTAGTGTTTTGTCCTTCCTTCATATTTAATATTTAATCATATTTAATATTTATTATATTTAATAAATGGTTTAATCAAACTTGTAGGGTAATAGGGTAAAAATCCCTTCTGGACATCACTTTTTTTGCCCACTATACTGTAGTTGTCATAGTAGTACTGCTGTAATACAGAGTAACTCAGGAAATGTTCAGAAAACTGCAATCCTTATAGTGACCCTGTAAGCATTTCATTTAGGTAAGGAATAATTTTACTTAATTCTCATGCTAATTTGCCCTGTTTAGTAAATCTGGCCCTATGCTTTAAGCGTCTGCTTGTGCGTGGTTTTCAACAATGTTCGGAAACTGTGTCTTTACTAATAGTAAATCTGTAAGTTGAACTACTTCAAAAACAGTAACACTGCCAACTTTCTACTGAGAAATCCATGCTGGCAAGTTTCAGTCTGAGTGTCTGTAGAACAGTTATAGCATGCATTACACAATTCAAAGTAATTTAGAAACAAAAACATGGAAATTGTTTGTTATTTTTATTCAATTTATTCGTAGCTGTGTGTATATATATATATATATATATATATATATATATTATTAATACATACAACACAATGTTTTTATTTTTATTTGGCAACGTATCGTATCTGCCGATAAATGATTATTTTTTATCCTATCGTTATCGGTCCGATAAGAAAATTTGACCGATATAGTCAAGCTGATAGATAATGTATTATTTCCTTCAGCTGAGACAGACGCGCTGTCCACCATGATGGGTTTTGAATTGCTCTAAATATGATTGGAATCACTTCGAAAAAAAAAATACAGTTATGTGCAACATGTGCGGCGCAAGTCTAACATATAATCTACCTAAAATGATAATGAGAATACGGCTGTAAAAGAACGTTGTGTTTCAGCGCGTTTGTTGAGGGAAGAGCGCGCCCATGGAGTTACACCTTCATGACAAGCACAGTCAAGTTTGCTTGTGCATTCACAGACTTTTGTGCCATTGTAAGTTGTAATATTATATTTATTATTCTGTGTATATAATCTCATATAGGATGCTTTGGTTGAGTTTTAATTAACGATGCAGTAAAGCACTTCATGGTAGATTACCGGTCTTTAACTTCAGCGTGCGCATTTCAAACAGAAATGCACAGCATTAATAACTACTGGGACTGTCTTATACATAACACTGTTATGAGAATATTTTTGTTATAAAACGTGGTGAATTCTTCTAAGCGCTTCTGTTTACGGTTGTTCGTTCATTCTCAGCGTGCGCTCTCAAATAGCAACATTATTTAATAGACTAGACTAATATTAAAGATGTTTACTATTACTGTAATATTAAACATATTTTTTTCAAAAACACAGAAGCGTTATTTTTAATAACTAGCACTTTTATTGTTCTCGTATAATTTCCATCAACAATATGGTTTGATTAAAACCATTTCCTTAATGTCCGCGCGGAGGCTATTTCATGCACGGCACTTGCATTCTGATTCTTTATTATGCAGCCTAAGTAATGCTGTCCAATAACTTGTTTGCATTATTTAGGTATATTATTATTATTTTTTTAGGCAATAGAATTTTTGGTAATATTTGACAAATAAGATCTCATTTGTTAATGCATTAACTAACACGAACAAACAGAGAACAATAACCTTCGTTAATGTTAGTAATAAAATGTTTGTGTTTATTAACAGTCCATTCACAGTGCATTACCTAATGTTAACAGACACAACTTTGGATATGAAAATGTTGAGATTAACATGCACTAAGATTAATAAATCCTGTTGAAGTATTGTTTATTCGTTGTTGGTTAACTAATGCTAACAAAATTAAACCTTATTGTAAATGTTACCATTTTTTTTTTTTTTATAAAGTTAGTTGGCCATAGGAGTGTAAAATTAATTTGAAAAGGTAAGGAATCTTACACTGGTTCAAATAGGCTACTGTACTGTTTGATTTATGTTGAAGTGTTTGGGACATGGCTTTTAATGGTGAGCCTTTTGTTTTTGTAATCAGGCTCTCAAAGTTTATTAAAATTTGTATTTAGATTTATCGGCCAATATATCGGTTATCGGCTTTCAAATATAAAGAATTATCGGTTATCGGTATCGACCAAAATGTTCATATCGGTGCATCGCTAATTTGTATACTGTCGAGCAAGCAGAGGTTCTAATTCTATTAAATCGGTTTGTCTTAAACAGTCCTTTCTCTCATATATAACTTTGGAATGTCCGATTAATTCTAGTAAATCACTTTGTTTGAAAATGTCTAAATTAACAGATTCACCGATTTGAGTCATTGCTTTTCAGGTCTGTTTTGTAATGGACTATTTAGTTCATCGTTAGGCTATGTCTAATTAAATATTCCAGGTAAATATTTGTAACGAGGTATGTTGTTGTGGGAAGAAGGAAGCGGGAACTGGCGAACGTTTCACACACTTAAATAATATAAAATAAACAAACAACAAAAAGAAAGTTAAAACGGCAGCTCCTCACGGATGACTGCCGCACACACATAATAAAACTTAAACAAAACATAACGTAAAAGGCCTGGTCTTCTCTCGTCCTTCAATGTCATCACTCCTCCTTTTATGCTTCTGAAGCTCCTCCGTGAGAGATATGAGACCGTTGCACAGGTGGTGCTCATTATCTGTCACACCACTGACCGGCTTTGCCCCATTCTCACGGCCCTCTGCCTTGTCCTGGTTGCAGTATTTTTTTATATTTAGTATAAATGGATCTATATCTTAAATATAATTGTTTGCCCTATTCACTCTAAGGGTTGTCATGACTGAACTATCATTATAACCACACACAAAATAAAGACGAGAACCGACAAGGAGTAACTGAAACACAGGGCTATATATACAGGGGACAAACAAAGGCAACTAAACTAGATACATATAAGACTAATTAGTAGCTAAGGCAAATAACAAGAGTTAACCAAGAACACAAGAAAAGAAACACAAGAACGAAACTGCAACTAACTAAACATAACTGAGAAATAAAATTACTCTCAGACCCTCACATAATTAGGGCTGTAATCTCCCAGTCGACTAGTCGATTATTAGTCGATACGTTCTGGCTCGACCAAAATTCTGATTGGTCGATTTTTTGCCGCGTTCATTTCATTAGTTTTGCTGCGTTCATTTAATCAGTTTTGCCGCGCCGTATTCATTTCATCAGGTGGAAAACACTAATTGCTAATGGGGGTGTTTTGAGGGCACCCTTGTTTCACAGGTAACAGTCTGCCTTCAGAACACCCCCATTCTTTTTACTTCTTTTGGATTAGCCCAGCCAACTGGCAAAGAGAAGAGTCTCGCGGGTCCTTTGTTTTTCATTTCCCCGCTGGCTCAAACGCACACCCATAGCGGTAAACTTGAGGAACGCCCATCAACATACACATGAGGGGAAGCGTCACAACACCGCGCTATAAGTGGATCTGTACTGTCAGTTTTGCCGCGTTCATTTAATCAGTTTTGCCGAGCCACGTTCATTTCATCAGTTTTGCCGTGCCGCGTTCATTTTCATCAGGTGGAAAGCACTAATTGCTAATGGGGGTGTTTTCAGAGCACCCCTGTTTCACAGGTAACAGTCTGCCTTCAGAACACCCCCATTGTTTTCACTTCTTTTGGATTAGCCCAACCCACTGGAGAAGAGAGACAGATTGAAGAAGGCTGTTTTCTTGTATATTATTTATTTAATTGTGAGCGTTTTTTCTGCTCTTGATCTGGCTTGTTAATAAATATTCCCTTTTTATTAAAGTGGACGTGCCTTTTGTGTTTAAGAGTAAAAGCTTTAAGTTAATAGTCTATTCGTGTCTCAGCCGCGAAGCTCAGCTGAGCTCCTGTTCGAGCTGCACAGAGCGGCTGAAATGAGTGTCTGTCAGTTATTATAATACATATGACAAAAACAATTGTCTAAATTATGTTGCATATTCCTCAAAAGTTCTTGTGATGATATCTAGTTGACAACACATAGTACTATATTTTCGGAAGTCATAGGCTATGATATTGCGCAGGTGCACTTGATGCGACGCTGTCAGAGCCGACAGATTCGTGTGTCAGACTCATTTCAGTGCAAAATAATCAGCTCAAAAACTATTTAATATACTGCAAATAGCCTACTAGTTTTTTATGTTTATTTATAATTAATTTAGGCAAACAACAAGGCTACCAAGTACTGCGCACAGTGTGCAGCTTATTAATTTAATGTTTTTTTTTCCTAACGTCATTTTATTCGAGTTTTAGTCGAAAATTTCAGGACTTCAGTCGACCAAGATTTTCTTTGGTTGATTACAGCCCTACACATAATTGTATCCCAAGTCATATTGCCCACACTGTAAAAGAAAGAAAAAAAATTCCAGTAACATAAAAAAAAATTCAACTGAAAACGTAAATACTTTTGTTCATCTAATGAGTAACAGGCAGTCTGTTGAATTTAAACATTTGTGTCAAGGCAACTAAAGATTACACATTACCCTGATAGGCAAATATATTAAATCCAACAATTCTTCTGAACAGTTCTTCAACACAAATCTTAAACACAGTAATGATCAACAAACTCAGTGAAAATAGGAACTCTGAACCACATGACAGCTAACTAACAGACAATAACAGCAGCATAAATTAAACCGTGTAAAAAGGAAAACAATTGTTCAAGCTGCAATGCATGATGTGAACTTGCATAACATTTTGCAATTTAGAAATTTGTTCAGATGAATTGGGACAACATTTGTTTTGAACAAATACTTGGGTATCTAAGGTCTCAACTTTGGTCCTGTAGAAAAATCCTTACCACAGAGCCCTGCATTTTACCATTTTTTCTGACAGTGCAAGGTTCATGATACAACATTTATGTATTACTAATTCTTGATATTTGTTAAAAAAAAAACTTCACAAAAAGACAACTTTTTTTTACGTTGAAAATACTTTTTGACAAAGAAAGTTTGAGATGTATACACTCAAATGTATTAAAGCAGCACTAGGTAACTTTTCAACCTTTATAATATATTTTCAAACCTCTTGTGATGATACATCGACTTACAATAGGTTGAATGACACGTCTGCCATAGCCTGACGGGGTCTGTATCGTTTTTAATCGTACTTTTAAACTTCGGGTTTCGGGTAGTAACCCGAGAAAAAAAAGAACTACAAAATTCGACTGCTTTACGGCATATACCTCACTTCCACCACCACCCCCACTTCCTTAAATTCGGACGTGCGAGCCAAACTATCATTTGTCTGCCGAATGTTATAGTCATGGCCGAAGCAGCACAGAAAAATAAGAAAGCAAAGGTTTTGTCGGAGGAAAGCAAAAAGAGGAAACGAGAAAGTGATCAGATTAAAGGCAGGACGAGGATCAACATTGGGCCAGCGTTTGCTCATTGGCGTGAGCTGGAGGAGGAGGGGCTACATTCTTGCAAGTAAATACATAAGACGTACAAAATCATATTTTAGGATACCTAACATGTCTGTGATATTGGTTTATTTGTCTTGCCTCAAGCTATAATGCAAATCGATTTTTCAAATTTGCAGATTCATCTAGGGTAGCTTGATATTATAATATTGACGATATATGGTTATTACCTACCACTCAAACATTGAATTGAAGTATCATATAGATTCTGTAAAACGGTAACCAATAGACTAAGCTACTATAATGACGCTGGCTTGTAAACGTGAGCATCGCGATCATTTGGCGTTTGAAAAAAATAAAACCCATGAAATTATATTCATATGACATGCTGAAACATATGCCACTGTACCTGGGATGAAGACATTTCACACGCGACGCAAGCAGAACACCTGCATGTGAACTCCATAGACAGGTGAACTCCTCCTGCAGTGTTCAGGGCTATCATAGTTGTCATGTCAACAAATGCACGTGCGATGCATCCACTGATGTAAGATGATAAGAGTTTACGACAGTAGTAGAGGACAATACTGTTTCCCAACTGTAGGGGGACCCCGAGAGCAAAAACGACCTAGTGCTGCTTTAAAAACAAAGGAAAATACTGTACTGTTTTTATATTACTGTTATTATTATTACTGATATGTTATGTACTGTATTACTTGTTATTACTTTTTATTAGAATTTTTTAAATTTGAACTTTTTAAAAATGGTTTTAAAGATTTTATTACCATGTGAAACCCATAAGAATACAAATAGTACATTTTTGAAAACCTAGTATTCACTGTACATTTTACTGGAATTTTCTTCATTTGGGCTC